>NC_091283.1:771072464-771379715 GCF_032444005.1 Ranitomeya imitator
CCGTCCCACCTCATCCGTAACCTTTCCATGGTCTTCATCCCAACCCTAATGCACCTCTTCAACCTCTCACTCACAAAAGGTGTCTTCCCCTCATCCTTCAAGCATGCCAAGATCACATGCATCCTCAAAAAACCCTCCCTCGATCCATCCTCTGTGTCTAGCTATCGCCCGATATCTCTTCTCCCTTATGCCTCCAAATTGCTGGAGCAACACGTCCTTCTTGAACTGTCCTCCCACCTCTCCTCCTGCTCCCTCTTTGATCGGTTACAATCAGGCTTCCGTTCCCATCACTCAACTGAAACTGCCCTAACTAAGGTCACCAAGGACCTACTAACTGCCAGGAGCAAGCAACACTACTCTGTCCTCCTTCTCCTGGACCTGTCTTCTGCCTTTGACACTGTGGACCACTCCCTTTTGCTACAAATCCTCTCATCTCTTGGCATCACAGACTTGGCCCTTTCCTGGATCTCGTCATATCTGACAGAACGAATATTCAGTGTCTCCCTCCCCCACACCACCTCCTCACTTTGCCCCTTGTCAGTTGGTGTTCCTCAAGGCTCTGTTCTAGGACCCCTACTCTTCTCCATCTACACTTTCGGCCTGGGACAGCTCATAGAATCCCACGGTATGCAGTACCATCTCTATGCTGATGACACGCAGATCTGCCTATCCGGACCTGACCTCACCTCCTTACTTACCAAAATCCCGCACTGTCTGTCTACTATTTCAGCCTTCTTTTCTGCTCACTTTCTACAACTGAACATGGACAAAACAGAATTCATCATCTTTCCCCCATCTCACTCTACCCCTCCACCAGACCTATCCATCAATGTCAATGGCTGCTCACTTTCCCCAGTCCCACACGCCCGGTGCCTCGGGGTGATCCTCGACTCTGCCTTCTCTTTCAAGCCACATATCCAAGCCCTTGCCTCCTCCTGCCGTCTCAAACTCAAAAATATTTCCCGGATCCGTGCTTTCCTTGACCGCAACACCACAAAAACACTAGTGCATGCCCTTATCATCTCCCGCCTCGACCACTGCAACCTCCTACTCTCTGGACTCTCCTCTAGCTCTCTGGCACCACTCCAATCCATCCTACACTCTGCTGCCCGACTAATCTACCTGTCTCCCCTCTATTCCCCCGCCTCTCCCCTATGTCAAGCCCTTCACTGGCTTCCTATCGCCCAGAGACTCCAGTTCAAAACCCTCACAATGACATACAAAGCCATCCACAACCTGTCTCCTCCATACTTCTGTGACATGGTCTCCCGGTACCTACCTACACGCAATGTCCGATCCTCTCAAGACCTCCCTCTCTACTCCCCTCTCATCTCTTCTTCCCACAACTCCATCCAAGACTTCTCCCGTGCTTCCCCCATTCTCTGGAACTCTCTACCCCAACACATCAGACTCTCGCCTACCATAGAAACCTTCAAAAAGAACCTGAAGACTCACCTCTTCCGACAAGCCTACAGCCTGCAGTGATCCTGAAGTTACTGAACCGCCGCACAACCTGCCCTACCCTCTCCTAGTGTTTCATCACCCATCCCCTGCAGACTGTGAGCCCTCGCGGGCAGGGTCCTCCCTCCTTATGTACCCATGTGCCTTGTTATTTGCTCATGTTTAATGTATTTGTCTATATTTGCCCCGTATTCACATGTAAAGCGCCATGGAATAAATGGCGCTATAAAAATGTATAATAATAATAATAATAATTACCATCCATGACCACATTGTCTTTAAACTCCACAAGCACTCACTCTCACATGCCTTAGCAATCACTTCTTCCACTTCCAAGGCAGGTCCTGGAGCCTGCAAGCTCCTGACCGTGAGAGTTCTCTTTCAGGTATCACGCCGGGTGACATAAACTGTCCAGATTCTGCAGCCGAGGTCTGAGTGGCCTGTGTCCGCACTGCCATTGTTGCTGAATCTGCAGGGACGGGTGCAGCATCCGGGGTCGAAGCTGCTGGTTGCCCTTTTGGCACCGCACCTGATAGCATGGGAGCAACACGTCCCCACCTGCATTTTTTACATAGAGGGTGTACCACCCCCTCTGACCCACATGCCGGGTGAAGGTGTTATGGCTAGCGGAACGCACCAAATTATAAGAGAGATGGTATAAGGTGCGTTCGCAGCCCGGGGTCCACCGTGCAGAGATGGAACCTGCTGCTGAGTAATGATGGACTATATGGCGGTACAATGTGGATACACACACGGGTTAACTTCACCCTGTGTGAAGGAAGCAAACTCTGTTGCGTCACAGGGCCGCGGTACCACAACAAGAGCGTAAGCAAGGAGTCTCAGGACTCTATCCCAAGACACAGGATTAGAGCACGTTCAGACCACTTGCGCTCAACACCACAACTGGGGTGTCAGAGTAACTGAAAATATAATTTAAATGCACAACAGTGCGCGCAGTGCCACTAACCAGCCAGACTTGGGATAGAAAAGCACTCTAATAGCGCACGGCACCGCACTGGCTGTCACAGCGATTGACGCTATATCGTGTGTTTAGTACTTATGGCTCTGTTGGGCGCTAGATAGCAAACATCCACCTTACACGAGCAGTCATACACAAGGGAGGGGACGATTAATGAGTGACTTTCACACATCAACACACACGATTTCAAGCATACACTAGCGCATGGCCGTGCGGTCATGCAAACCTTTTATAGCTTCAGCAAGTACAGGATCTTCCCAGAAGGACCAATGGGAGGCTGCCACAGAAGTTGAGCACCTTCAGGACTTTCCTAGAGGACCAATGGGATTTGCTGCAGTATCTAAGCATGTGACCCTTGATCTCCAACGAGTAGTGTTGAGCATTCCGATACCGCAAGTATCGGGTATCGGCCGATATTTGCGGTATTGGAATTCCGATACCGAGTTCCGATATTTACCGCATATCGGATACCGGAATCGGAAGTTCCCAGAATTCAAACTGCACGAATTCAGCCAATGAGGAATGATTGCAAGTGTGGGCACATCCTGTTCAGCATGGTGGGCATGTAAATACTGGCAAGGCTGTGATTGGCTGCTGAAATGATGTCATGATGCACTATAAAAAACGCTGCCGCCATTTTGCGCTCACTCTGCTGTGAATTCAGTTAGGGACAGGACACTGTGTTCTAACTGAGGGCCAGTTGAGATAGCGATTTGCTTCATTGCGCTTTTCCCAGGCTAATTTAGCAACCACTGTGTGTTCACCTTGCTTTTGCCTTGCAGCACTGTTTTCACAGCGTTCTGCAAGGTCTCTTTGTGTGTGAGTGCAGCCCACTCTGTAGTCTGTGTGCAGCCATAGCCGGTTGTATTCAGCTCAGGGTGGTTCACACTGCCTCATACTGTTCTATCCATTGTCCTTTTTTGCTAATAGTGCAGCCTGCTGCACATTTTTTCAAAAATTTCCTATTAGTGGCTTTCCACCCGTATCCAGCTAAATTGTGGAAAAACACTACATAGGATAACGTAGAGGAGGTTTTTTGGGCCTTGCAGCGCCGTTTGCGCCTGTCTGCACGGTCTCCGTGTGAGTGCAGCTCGCCCTGTAGTCTGTGTGCAGCCACAGCCGGTTGTATTCAGCTCAGGGTGCGTTACTGACTCATACCGTAAAATACAATGTCCTTTTTTGCTAATAGTGCAGCCTGGTGCACATTTTTTCAAAAATTTCCTATTAGTGGCTTTCCACCCGTATCCAGCTAAATTGTGGAAAAACACTACATAGGATAACATAGAGGAGGTTTTTTGGGCCTTGCAGCGCCGTTTACGGCTGTCGGCACGGTCTCCGTGTGAGTGCAACTCGCTCTGTAGTCAGATCTGCCCCAAAAAATAAATAAAGTTCACCAAACACACCACTTTACTGTTGTGTAGGCCACATTAGTTCATAATAAAGTCTAGTCCACACTTTAGAAAATTAGTGTTTCTTATACCTGTTAGAAGGAGCTGTTCAGGAATAAGCACACTAAGGCCTTAGTACTTTTCTGCTTATCTTTATCTGTCAACCAAGATGAAGAGGGCAGGGATTAAGGCACGTGAGCGTGGGCGCGGATCATGAAGAGGACATGGTGATTCTGTGCCTGCTGCGGGCACCGGTGACTCATCATCGCCAAGTTTCAGCAGGGAACATGCAGTCCTTCATGCGCAGCTTTGTAGGAGAGCACCATACACCGCTGCTGCGTGAAGATCAAATTGAAGCCGTTGTCAGATGGATGGCAGCTAACGCATCGACTTCAATTAGTGCCACATCCTCTCAGGCACAGAGCACTGGAGAGCAGCCATCTGTCTCTTCACCACCTGCCAAATTGCTCAGGCAGTCAGTGAGCCCAGGAAAGGAGCCGTCTCTACTTCTGTTCTCTGAATCTCTTGGCTTGGAAACAGGGGGCCAGCCAAGCAGCTTTTTTAGAAATGGAAGAAGAGGCAGTGTGCAGTGATGCCCAACAGCTTTGTCTCTCTGACTCTGAAGAGGCGGGTGGGCCTGTGCCTCCGGTCACCACACCGCAGTACGCATCTGATGATGAGACTCAGGTGCCGCTTTCTGGTGCGTACTGTGCTGCCGAGACTACCCAGGAGGAGCAGTTGGTGGCAGAGGGTAGTGCAGATGATGAGGTCCTTGACCCATCGTGGCGTGAGGTACAGGAAGGTGATAGGAGCAGCTCTGAGGAAGAGATTCCCCAAACGGGCCAAAGAGGGAAAGGGAGGGGGAAGACTGCGGAGCCTGTAGCCTCCACTTCGGCACCCGTTAGGAGCATGTCTCTTCCAAAAGCCAAAAAGGGCGCTCCCAAGACTTGCAGTGCCTGGTCCTTTTTTGACACAGTTGCAGATGACATTTGCTTTGTCAAATGCAAGCTGTGTAATCAGAAAGTCAAAAGAGGGAAAAGTGTCAGCAACCTCAATACCACAAATATGTGGAAACATGTGCGGAACAGGCACGCGGTGGAGTTACAAAAACACACTAAAGACCTAGGCCAACCAACAGCGGCAGCTACCACCTCTTCAGCTCGTGTTGCCTCTTCCTCCAGCTCACACACAGCTGGTTCGGCTTCCTCCCAGGATCGCCATGGAAGAACCTCTGGCACTGTTGTCCAGAGACCCACTGTAATTCCACCCACAGCACCACGTTCCCAGTCATCCTCACACTCCCAGCCCAGTCTACAGAGATCGGTAGTACAGGCATGGGAGAAAAGGCGGCCATTCTCGGCAAACCACCCCTGAGCACAGGCTCTGAATGCAGGCATTGCCAAACTTCTGTCACTGGAAATGCTCTCATTCAGGCTGGTGGAGACTGACAGCTTCCGTGACTTGATGGCATTGGCAGTCCCACAGTACAATGTGCCCAGCCGCTTTTGTTTCAGCAGGCAAGCCGTCCCTGCCCTGCAATAGCATGTGGAGGGACACATAAAACACGCGCTACTGAATGCCGTCAGTAGCAAGGTCCACCTCACCACCGATGCGTGGACCAGTCTACATGGACAGGGGCGATACCTTTCCCTCACTGCCCATTGGGTTAATGTTGTTCAGCCGGGTACAGATCGTGCGAGTGGCACAGGACGTGTCCTGCCCACTCCAAGGATTACAGGAATCCAGGCTGTACTTATTGACTCCTCCTCATACACAAGTTCCTCAGAATCATCACTGCAGGAGCCGTCACAGTCCACATCCACATGGACCCGTGAACGTTTACCTGTTACGACCGACATGAGCACAGCCGTGGCCAAACGTCAACAGGCCGCACTGAAATTAGTTTCTTTGGGGAATCGAAGCCACACAGCGCAGGAGCTCTGGAATGCCATCAAGCAGGAGAGCGATGTGTGGTTTGTGCCAGCGAATCTCCAGCCAGGCATGGTAGGGCCGAAATCTGGTGGCAGCTTTGGCCCTTGGCAACCTCACTCACATCCCATGTCTGGCACATGTGTTCAATTTGGTTGTGCAGAGTTTTCTGAGTGACTATCTGGATCTTGATGCACTGCTGCACAAGGTCCACCTAGAGTGTGCTCACTTGTGGCGTTCCAGCATGGCAAGATCACGCATTGCAGCTCTGCAGCGCCGATTCCGCCTTCCGGAACATCGCATCATACGTGACCTACCTACCAGGTGGAATTCCACGTTACATATGTTGGAGCGGTTGTGTGAGCAGCAGCAAGCAGTAATGGAGGACCAGCTGCATAAGGTGCAAAGAAGTCGCAATACGCGCCGTTCAGACTTCACAACCACAGAGTGGGCCACTATGAAGGACGTCTGCCAGGTTTTGCGTCCCTTCGATTATTCCACGCGGATGGCGAATGCAGATGATGCACTAGTCAGCATGACTGTCCCCCTTATCTGCCTGCTTCAACAAACACTGCATGCGCTAAGGGATGATGTTGTGGAAGAGGTGGAGGATGAGGAGTCAGCATTTCCATCAGCTTCTGGACAGTCATCTCCACGTGGTTCCTCACAAAGGCATAGGCAGGGGACACTTTGTGAGGAGGATGAGGAGGAGTCAATGGACGAGGAAGACCTCCGTCCAGAGGAGGGAGTTACACAATTGTCCAGTAGTCAGTGTGTACAGCGAGGGTGGGGTGATGAAGAGCGGGCAGAGATCACACCTCAAGCAGGGGACAGCGTTTCTTGGCCAGTTGGCAGTCTGCAGCACATAGTTGATTTCATGCTGCAGTGCCTGAGAAATGACCGCCGCATCGACCACATTCTCAACATGGCTGATTATTGGGTGTACACCCTCCTCGATCCTCGCTACCGGGACAACGTACAAAACCTCATCACACCGTTGACCCGAGAGCGTAAAATGCGGGAGTACCAAGACACACTGGTGAATTCCATCATCTTCTCCAGTCCAACTGAGAGCAGTGCTGCTAGTGCTTTACAAAGCAGCTCAGTGCGTCGAGGCAGTGGAGGAGGCTCTGCACAAAGAGGGAGCAGAAGCAGTGCCTCTGCCCAAGGCAAGACCAGTATGGCCCAACTGTGGCACAGTTTTGTGTGCCCATCCCAAATGTCTACACCATCACCGGCGGCTCCAGTCAGCAGGAGGCAACGGTTCCATCAGATGGTGACAGACTACATGTCTTGCTCTCTTACTGTACTCCCAGATGGCTCTTCCCGTTTTAAGTTTTGGGTCTCTAAGCTGGATACATATCCAGAGCTAAGCCAGTTTGCATTGGAGGTGCTGGCTTGCCCTGCGGCTAGTATCTTATCGGAACGCGTCTTTAGTGCCGCAGGTGGTGTACTAATAGACCGTCGCATGCGACTATCTTCCGATAATGTTGACCGGCATACTTTTCTGAAAATGAACCAGGCCTGGATCTCGCAGGAATTTGCCACTCCTCTTCCTGATTAAATAATTGGGTGTCATCCAGGTCTCCTGATGTGTTCATCTTTCCACCACCTGAACTGCTATTCCTGGGCTCCAACACCGCCAGTTGAGGCTCAGAAGTGCAGACTGCACAGTCAAAACATACGACCCAGTGTTATTGGGTTTCAGTAACGTCAGCTGATCCCCAGCTGTGTAGCCGGCAATGTGTCCTGCGACCGCCACGCTGACACGACAACTGAAATGTAAGGGAACCTGTCCCTTCCCCCCAGGCGCTTGTTACTGAAAGAGTCACCTTGTGCAGCAGTAATGCTGCACAAGGAAAAGGTAGCTCTTTTAGTTTAGCTCCTTTCACACGCATTTGGTAATTTGGTGTCAGGCTGGCTGCACCTGTGCGGCCGTGCTGCCCGAGATCCCGCCTCGCAGTGTCTTCTGATTTAATCACACTGCGGGCCTGGAATCCATGGGCATGCGCAGTGCATATCTTCACCTCAGGCTCTCACTCATCTCCCTCTGCCTTCTTCAGACTGTGTGCCGTCAGCTGATCCCTAATAGCATGCCACGGCCGTGACGCCGCACAGTCTGAAGAAGCCGGAAGGAGGGGAGTGAGAGGCGAGGATATGCACTGCGCATGCCCATGGATCCCAGGCCCGCAGTGGGATTACATTAGATGACACTGCGAGGTGGGATCTCGGGCAGCGTGGCCGCACAGGCGCTGCCAGCCTGACACCTAAATGATATCAGAAGATGGGCAGCGCTAAGTGTGCATGGCCAAGGGATAACATAACAGCGCAGGCTCTGGGACAGCTTCAAACAACGCTGAGGAGGCGGCGCACGGCACCAAGGGGGTAGGAATGATGGCTGTGCTGCGTCCCATTACGAAGGAAATTCCCACCTCCGGGAAGGTTTCACGGTATCAGGGGACACATTTTATAAGTGTTTAGTTCTGTGTTTGCAAGGAGCATAATTAAAAGAGCCACCTTTTCCTTTTGCATACTTAGTGCTGCACAAGATGGCTCTTTCAGCTACAAATGCCTTGGGGGGGTTAAAGGTTCCCTTTCAACTTGCTCCAATCAGGCTTCGGCCTACACTCTGTTACTCTGCTCCTCCTGCTGTCCCTGGGCTCTAACACCGCTAGTTGGAGCCTGGAAGTGCTGTCCGCACAGTCAACAGTCGCTCCTCTGTTATTGGGGTTCAGTAACATCAGCTTTTCCCCAGCTGTGTGTGCGGCAATACCTCCAATCTGCTCCTCCTGCTGTCCCTGGGCTCTAACATCACCAGTTGGTGCCTGGAAGTGCTGTCCGCACAGTCAACAGTCGCTCCTCTGTTATTGGGGTTCAGTAACGTCAGCTGTTCCCCAGCTGTGTGCAGCAATACCTCCAATCTGATCCTCCTGCTGTCCCTGGGCTCTAACACTGCCAGTTGGTGCCTGGAAGTGCTGTCCGCACAGTCAACAGTCGCTCCTCTGTTATTGGGGTTCAGTAACGTCAGCTGTTCCCCAGCTGTGTGTGCGGCAATACCTCCAATCTGCTCCTCCTGCTGTCCCTGGGCTCTAGCACCACCAGTTGTTGCCTGGAAGTGCTGGCTGCACAGTTAACACTTGCTGCCGTGTTATTGTGTTTCAGTAACGTCAGCTGATTCCCAGCTGTGTATCTGGCAATACCTCCAATCTGTTCCTCCTGCTGTCCCTGGGCTCTAACACCACCAGTTGGTGCCTGGAAGTGCTGTTTGCACAGTCAACAGTCGCTCCTCTGTTATTGGGGTTCAGTAACGTCAGCTGTTCCCCAGCTGTGTGTGTGGCAATACCTCCAATCTGCTCCTCCTGCTGTCCCTGGGCTCTAACACCGCCAGTTGGTGCCTGGAAGTGCTGGCTGCACAGTTAACACTTGCTGCCGTATTATTGGGTTTCAGTAACGTCAGCTGTTTCCCAGCTGTGTATCTGTCAAAACCTCCTGTCTGCTCCTCCTGCTGTCCCTGGGCTCTAACACCGCCAGTTGGTGCCTGGAAGTGCTGTCCGCACAGTCAACAGTCGCTCCTCTGTTATTGGGGTTCAGTAACGTCAGCTGTTCCCCAGCTGTGTGTGCGGCAATACCTCCAATCTGCTCCTCCTGCTGTCCCTGGGCTCTAACACCGCCAGTTGGTGCCTGGAAGTGCTGGCTGTGCAGGCAGTAATGCTGCACAAGGAAAAGGTGCCTATTTTCGTTGTGCTCCTTGCACACGCTGAACCTAACACTTATGAAATGTGTCTCCTCACACCGTTAAACCGTCCTGGAAGTGGGACTTTCCTTTGTTATGTGACGCAGCACAGCCGTCATTCCTACCTCCTTGGCTCCGTGTGCCGCCTCCTCAGCGTTGTTTGATTCTGTCATGGACCCTGCGCTGTTATGTTATCCCTTGGCCATGCACAGTTAGCGCTGCCCGTCTTCTGACATCATTTGGTGTCAGGCTGGCTGCGCCTGTGCGTCCACGCTGCACGAGGTCCCACCTCGCAGTGTCGTCTAATGTAATCCCACTGCGGGCCTGGGATCCATGGGCATGTGCAGTGCTTATCCTCGCCTCTCAATCCCCTCCTTCCAGCCTCTAAAGACTGTGCGGCGTCAGCTGATCCCTAATAGCATGCCATGGCCGTGACGCCGCACAGTCTGAAGAAGCCGGAAGGAGGGGAGTGAGAGGCAAGGATATGCACTGCGCATGCCCATGGATCCCAGGCCCGCAGTGGGATTACATTAGACGACACTGCGAGGTGGGATCTCAGGCAGCGTGGACGCACAGGCGCAGCCAGCCTGACACCAAATGATGTCAGAAGACGGGCAGCGCTAAGTGTGCATGGCCAAGGGATAACATTACAGCGCAGGCTCCGGGACAGATTCAAACAATGCTGAGGAGGCGTCGCACGGCACCAAGGGGGTAGGAATGACGGCTGTGCTGCGTCACATTACAAAGAAAAGTCCCACCTCCGGGACTGTTTTACGGTGTGAGGGAACACATTTCATAAGTGTCTAGTTCAGCGTTTGCAAGGAGCATAATTAAAAGAGCCACCTTTTCCTTTTGCAGCATTAGTGCTGTACAAGATGGCTCTTTCAGCAACAAACGCCTGGGGGGGTTAAAGGTTCCTTTTCAACTTGCTCCAGTGCAGGCTTCGGCCTACACTCAGCTCCTCCTGCTGTCCCTGGGCTCTAACACAGCCAGTTGGTGCCCGGAAGTGCTGGCTGCACAGAGCAAAACACCCGCCAATGTGTCAGTGGGGTTCAGCAATGCCAGCTGTTCCCCTGCTGTGTAGCCGGCAACGTGTCATGCAAACACCACGCAGACACAACAGACCTAAAATTGCCTCCAGTGCAGGCTTCGGCCTACACTCTGCTCCTCTCCTCCTCCTGCTGACCCTGGGCTCTAACACCGCCAGTTGGTGCCCGGAAGTGCTGGCTGCACAGAGCAAAACACCCGCCAATGTGTCAGTGGGGTTCAGCAACGCCAGCTGTTCCCCTGCTGTGTAGCCGGCAACGTGTCATGCAAACGCCACGCAGACACCAGAACTGAAATTAAAGGAAACCTTTCCCCCCCAGGCGTTTGTATGTATAACAGCCACCTTGTACGGCAGTAATGCTGCATTTGTACAAGGTGGCTCATTAACTTATCCTACCTGCACACGTCAAACTCAACACGTAAAAAATGTGTCCCCTGAGACCATTAAACCATCCCTGAGGTGTGACTTTCCTTTTTAATGACACGCAGCAACCCCCTTGGTAGCGCTGCCCATCTTCTGACATCATTGTTTGGCTGGCTGCGCCTGTGCATCCGCCCTGCCCGACACAACGCCCCTCTGTCTTATTTATTTTGACTGCGAGAGTGTGATTGATGGGCATGAGCAGTGCATATCTTCGCCTGTCTTCACTCATCTCCTTCCGCCTTCTTCAGACTGTGCGGCTTCATGGCCGTGGCATGCGATAAGGGATCAGCAGACTCCGCCCAGTCTGAAGCAGGTGTAAGGACATGGATGAGAGGCGAACATATTTACTGCACAAGGCCATGAATCCCAGCCCCGCAGTGTGAATTAATGAAAAGACACTGCGGGGCTGGGATTCATGGGCATCGCTAACCGCACCAGCCGACATGAAATGAGGTCAGAAGACGGGCAGCGCTAACAGCATATGGCCAAGGGATAACACAACAGCGCAGACTCCTGTACAGCAAATAACGACGCTCAGGAGGCTGCGCCCAGCACCAAGGTGGGATTTTTGACAGCTGTGCTGCGTCTCATTAAGAAGGCAAGTCACGCCTCCAAGACAGTTTGACTGTATAAGGGGCTACATTTTATACGTGTTTAATTCAGTGTGTGCAAGGAGCAAAATTTAAAGAGCAACCTTTTACTTGTGCAGCATTACTGCTGCACAAGGTGTGGCTCTTCTAGTTTGTAACACCTGTGGGGGGTTAAAGGTTACCTTTGAAATTGGTTCAATTAGGCTTCGGCCTACACTCTGCTCCTCCTGCAGACCCTGGGCTCTAACACCGCCAGTTGGTGCCCGGAAGCGCTGGCTGCACAGAGAAAAACACTCGCCAATCTGTCAGTGGGGTTCAGCAATGAAAGCTGTTCCCCTGCTGTGTAGCCGGCAACATGTCCTGCAAATGCCACGCAGACACAAAGCTGCCTCCAGTGCAGGCTTCGGCCTACACTCTGCTCCCCTGCTGACCCTTTGCTCCAACACCGCTAGTTGGGGCTCTAGGAAGACAATCTTGAATAGGTCTACATCCTGGTTCCAGCACCGTCAGCTGCTTCCGGGCAGAGCCTTTGGCTTAGGTGCCTCCTTCTGGGTATCCGAGTTCCGCCAACATCAGGCGGTACTTGGTAGTGCTTTTTAGTACGGGTACCTCCTGCTTAGTAACCGGGTTCCAGCACCGTCAGCTGGTCCTCGGTCATGCCATTGGCTCTTGCATACTTGGGCAATGCATCCGGGTTCCAGTAGTTCTTGGCAGTGTCTTTGTCACGGGTACTCCCTCCTGCCCAGCCTGGTTCCAGCACCGTCAGCTGGTTCCGGGTAGTGTCAAGGTCACTTACACGCCTATACGTTGTCCCATCGTGTTACAGTCGGCTTAGCCAACTCCATGGTGCCTCCAGTTTAGGAGCTTCCTATGTGGGCTGTGGGAAGTGGCAATCAAGGCTTGTTCTTGTTATGATACGGTGGTCTAGGAGCAACATGGAACGAGCTCAGAAGGAAGTGGTAACTGTACTGACCGCAGTCCCTAAGCTCAACACAACACTAGAAGTAGCCCTGGAATGCTCCTAACTCTCCCTAGGCATCTCGTCACAGCCTAAGAGCTAACTACCCCTAAAGAAAGAAGCAGGAAAGCTATCTTGCCTCAGAGAAAATCCCCAAAGGATAGAATAGCCCCCCACAAATAATGACTGTGAGTGGAGAGGGTAAAGACATACACAGAATGAAACCAGGATGAGCACAGGAGGCCAGTCTAGCTAAATAGATAGGACAGTATAAAACACTACAAAAATCCACGCAGAGTTTACAAAAAATCTCCACACCTGACTAAAGGTGTGGAGGGCAAATCTGCCTCCCAGAGCTTCCAGCAAGATAAAATTAATTCACACTGATAAGCTGGACAAACATAGAAAGCACAGAATGGATAAGTCCACAGTCTATGGACAGAAAAGAGCAAGCAAAAACTTAGCTTTGCTGAACTGGTCAGGATAACAGGGAACTCCAAAGAGATGTGAATCCAACCAGGAACCATTTACAAGTGGCACTGGCTGAAGAAAGAGCCAGGCCCAAATATCCGAGCAGAAGAGACGATAAGTGGAGGCAGCTGATGACAGCTAACTCCAAGGAGCAGCCATACCACTAGAAACCACAAGAGGGAGCCCAAGAGCAGAACTCACAAAAGTGCCACTTACAACCACCGGAGGGAGCCCAAGAGCGGAATTCACAACAGTACCCCCCTTTGAGGAGGGGTCCCCGAACCCTCACCAGAGCCCCCAGGCCGATCAGGACGAGCCAAGTGAAAAGCACGAACCAAATCAGTGGCATGGACATCGGAGGCAACAACGCAAGAATTATCCTCCTGGCCATAACCCTTCCACTTGACAAGATACTGAAGCCTCCGCCTCGAAAAATGAGAATCCAAAATCTTCTCAACCTTATATTCCAACTCTCCCTCAACCAACACCGGGGCAGGAGGGTCAACCGAGGGAACAACGGGCACCACATATCTCCGCAACAAAGATCTATGGAACACATTATGAATGGCAAAAGAGGCTGGAAGAGCCAAACGAAAAGACACCGGATTAATAATTTCAGAAATTTTATAAGGACCAATAAACCGAGGCTTAAACTTAGGAGAAGAAACCTTCATAGGAACATGACGAGAAGACAACCAAACCAAATCCCCCACACGAAGTCGGGGACCAACACACCGACGGCGGTTAGCAAAACGTTTAGCCCTTTCCTGAGACAACGTCAAATTGTCCACCACATGAGTCCAAATCTGCTGCAGCCTGTCCACCACAGAATCAACACCAGGACAATCAGAAGGCTCAACCTGCCCAGAAGAAAAACGAGGATGAAAACCAAAATTACAAAAGAAAGGGGAAACTAAAGTAGCCGAACTAGCCCGATTATTAAGGGCAAACTCGGCCAACGGCAAGAAAGACACCCAATCATCCTGATCAGCAGACACAAAGCATCTCAAATAGGTCTCCAAGGTCTGATTAGTTCGCTCAGTTTGGCCATTAGTCTGAGGATGAAACGCCGAAGAAAAAGACAAATCAATGCCCATCCTAGCACAAAAGGCCCGCCAAAATCTAGAGACAAACTGAGAACCTCTGTCAGACACAATATTCTCCGGAATGCCATGCAAACGAACCACATGCTGAAAAAATAATGGAACCAGATCTGAAGAGGAAGGCAACTTAGGCAAAGGTACCAGATGGACCATTTTAGAGAACTGGTCACAAACAACCCAGATAACAGACATCTTCTGGGAAACAGGAAGATCCGAAATAAAATCCATGGAAATATGCGTCCAGGGCCTCTCAGGGACCGGCAAAGGCAAAAGCAACCCACTAGCGCGGGAACAGCAAGGCTTGGCCCGGGCGCAAGTCCCACAGGACTGCACAAAAGCATGCACATCGCGCGACAAGGAAGGCCACCAAAAGGACCTAGCAACCAAATCTCTGGTACCAAAAATCCCAGGATGACCAGCCAACACTGAACAATGAACCTCAGAAATTACCTTACTTGTCCATCTATCAGGAACAAACAGCTTCCCCAGTGGACAGCGGTCAGGCCTATCAGCCTGAAATTCCTGAAGCACCCGCCGCAAATCAGGGGAGATAGCAGAAAGAATCACCCCCTCCTTAAGAATGCCAACCGGCTCAAGGACTCCAGGAGAATCAGGCGAAAAACTCCTAGAGAGGGCATCAGCCTTAACATTCTTAGATCCCGGAAGATCCGAGACCACAAAATCAAAACGGGAGGAGAACAGGGACCATCGAGCCTGTCTAGGATTCAGCCGCTTGGCTGACTCGAGGTAAATCAGATTCTTATGATTGGTCAGGACCACAACACGGTGTTTAGCTCCCTCAAGCCAATGTCGCCACTCCTCAAACGCCCACTTCATAGCCAACAACTCTCGATTGCCGACATCATAATTGCGTTCCGCAGGCGAAAACTTTCTGGAAAAAAAGTACACGGTTTCATCAATGAGCCATCAGACTCCCTCTGAAACAAAACGGCCCCTGCCCCAATCTCAGAAGCGTCGACCTCAACCTGAAAAGGAAGAGAAACATCCGGCTGACGCAACACAGGGGCAGAAGTAAATCGGCGTTTAAGCTCCTGAAAGGCCTCAACAGCCTTAGAGGACCAATTCGTCACATCAGCGCCTTTCTTCGTCAAATCAGTAAGGGGCTTAACCACACTGGAAAAGTTGGCAATGAAACGGCGATAGAAATTAGCAAAGCCCAAAATTTTTTGAAGACCCTTCACAGATGTGGGTTGGATCCAGTCATGAATAGCTTGGACCTTAACAGGATCCATTTCTATAGACGAGGGAGAAAAAATAAAACCCAAAAAAGAGACCTTCTGAACTCCGAATAGGCACTTAGACCCCTTCACAAATAAAGCATTATCACGAAGGATCTGGAACACCATCCTGACCTGCTTCACATGAGACTCCCAATCATCGGAAAAAATCAAAATATCATCCAAATATACGACCATGAATTTATCAAGATAATTGCGGAAAATATCATGCATGAAAGACTGGAACACAGATGGAGCATCAGAGAGCCCAAATGGCATCACAAGGTATTCAAAATGGCCTTCGGGCGTATTAAATGCAGTTTTCCATTCGTCACCCTGTTTAATACGAACAAGATTATATGCCCCTCGGAGGTCAATCTTAGTAAACCAACTAGCCCCCTTAATCTGAGCAAACAAATCAGTAAGCAAAGGCAAGGGGTATTGGAATTTGACCGTGATCTTATTAAGAAGACGATAATCAATACAGGGTCTCAAGGAGCCATCCTTCTTAGCAAGAAAAAAGAAACCCGCTCCCAATGGTGACGAAGAGGGCCGAATATGCCCCTTCTCCAAAGACTCCTTAACATAACTCCACATGGCGGCATGCTCTGGCACAGACAGATTGAAAAGTCGGCCCTTAGGGAACTTGCAACCAGGAATCAAGTTAATAGCACAATCACAGTCCCTGTGCGGAGGAAGGGAACTGGACTTGGGCTCATCAAATACATCCTGGAAATCCGACAAAAACTCAGGGACTTCAGAAGAGGGGGAAGAGGAAATTGACATCAAAGGAACGTCACTATGTACTCCTCGACAACCCCAACTAGTCACCGACATAGTTTTCCAATCCATCACCGGATTATGTTCCTATAACCATGGAAATCCCAGTACAACAACATCATGCAGGTTATGCAACACCAGAAAACGGCAATCTTCCTGATGTGCAGGAGCCATATACATAGTCATCTGTGTCCAGTACAGAGGTTTATCATTGGCCAAGGGTGTAGCATCAATACCCCTCAAAGGAATAGGGCTCTGCAAAGGCTGCAAGGAAAAACCACAGCGCCTGGCAAATTCTAAGTCCATTAAGTTCAGGGCAGCGCCTGAATCCACAAATGCCATGACAGAAAAGGACGACAATGAGCAAATCAGGGTCACAGATAAGAGAAATTTAGGCTGTATAGTACTAATGGTAACAGACCTAGCGACTCTCTTAGTACGCTTAGGGCAATCAGAGATAACATGAGCCGAATCACCATAGTAAAAACACAGCCTATTCTGACGTCTGAATTCCTGCCGTTCTATTCTAGTCAAAATCCTATCACATTGCATAGGTTCAGGACTTTGCTCAGAGGATACTGCCATATGGTGCACAGCTTTGCGCTCACGCAGATGCCGATCAATCTGAATGGCTAGAGACATAGATTCGCTCAAACCGGCAGGCGTAGGAAAGCCCACCATAACATCTTTAAGGGTTTCAGAAAGACCTTTTCTGAAAATAGCAGCCAGAGCCTCTTCATTCCATTTAGTGAGCACAGACCATTTTCTAAATTTCTGGCAGTATAACTCTGCCGCTTCCTGACCTTGACACAAGGCCAACAGGGTTTTTTCTGCATGATCCACAGAATTAGGTTCGACATACAATAATCCGAGCGCTTGAAAAAATGCATCTACATTCAATAATGCTGGATCCCCTGTTTCAAGAGAAAAAGCCCAGTCTTGAGGGTCACCACGCAGCAAGGATATGATGATTTTTACTTGCTGAATGGGATCACCAGAAGAATGGGGTTTCAAAGCAAAAAACAATTTGCAGTTATTTTTAAAGTTCAAAAACTTGGATCTGTCCCCAAAAAACAAATCAGGAGTAGGAACTCTAGGCTCTAAAGCCGGAGTCTGGACAACATAGTCCTGGATACTGTGTACTTTTGCAGCAAGTTGATCCACACGAGAAAACAAACCCTGAACATCCATGCCAAAGCATATATCCTGAACCAACCAGATATCAAGAGTAAAAAAAGACAAACCAGAGCACAGAAAAAAAAATGGTTCAGAACTTTCTTTTCCTTCTTTTGAGATGCATTTAATTTATTTTTGGCCACTTGTACTGTTATGATACGGTGGTCTAGGAGCAACATGGAACAAGCTCAGAAGGAAGTGGTAACTGTACTGACCGCAGTCCCTAAGCTCAACACAACACTAGAAGTAGCCCTGGAATGCTCCTAACTCTCCCTAGGCATCTCGTCACAGCCTAAGAGCTAACTACCCCTAAAGAAAGAAGCAGGAAAGCTATCTTGCCTCAGAGAAAATCCCCAAAGGATAGATTAGCCCCCCACAAATATTGACTGTGAGTGGAGAAGGAAAAGACATACACAGAATGAAACCAGGATGAGCACAGGAGGCCAGTCTAGCTAAATAGATAGGACAGGATGGAATACTGTGCGGTCAGTATAAAACACTACAAAAATCCACGCAGAGTTTACAAAAAATCTCCACACCTGACTAAAGGTGTGGAGGGCAAATCTGCCTCCCAGAGCTTCCAGCAAGACAGAATTAATTCACACTGATAAGCTGGACAAACATAGAAAGCACAGAATGGATAAGTCCACAATCTATGGACAGAAAAGAGCAAGCAAAAACTTAGCTTTGCTGTACTGGTCAGGATAACAGGGAACTCCAAAGAGATGTGAATCCAACCAGGAACCATTTACAAGTGGCACTGGCTGAAGAAAGAGCCAGGCCTAAATAGCCGAGCAGAAGAGACGATAAGTGGAGGCAGCTGATGACAGCTAATTCCAAGGAGCAGCCATACCACTAGAAACCACAAGAGGGAGCCCAAGAGCAGAACTCACAAAAGTGCCACTTACAACCACTGGAGGGAGCCCAAGAGTGGAATTCACAACAGGTTCTGAAGTGCCAGTAGGCCAAGCTTCCCCTGTAGTTAAATAAATAAGGCAGCACACTGCAGCGCTAGAACATACAAACTTGAAATACGAAATTTGAACTGCATTACTGCACTAGAAATATGAAAAATGAGAGCGTTTAGCGCATAAAAATGGCCAATTTTATGTGTACCTGGTAGCCACTCCAGGCAAGCGTAGGACCTGGTATAAGAGAGATGCCGTAAAGTGGCTACCAGGTACACATAAAATTGGCCATTTTTATGCGCTAAACGCTCTCATTTTTCATATTTCTAGTGCAGTAATGCAGTTCAAATTTCGTATTTCAAGTTTGTATGTTCTAGCGCTGCAGTGTGCTGCCTTATTTATTTAACTATATACGAGTTGGCGACTCTAGGTTCAGCACCTGTTCACACTTAGTCTATGTTTGGATGTGCAGGTCAGGTTTTTGAAAAGCTTCCCCTGTAGGACTGTTGGTGTTCGGTAACTGCGGCAGCCTCGTGGCCTAGCTGTTATCTCTTCTCCTGTGGACCTTCTGCTCCACATCCTGGTTCCAGCACCGTCAGCTGGTTCCGGGCAGAGCCTTTGGCTTAAGTGCCTCCTTCTGGGTATCCGAGTTCCGCCAACGTCAGGCGGTCCTTGGTAGTGCTTTTTAGCACGGGTACCTCCTTCTTAGTAACCGGGTTCCAGCACCGTCAGCTGGTCCTCGGTCGTGCCATTGGCTTTTGCCCACTTGAGCAACGCATCCAGGTTCCAGTACCGTCAGCTGGTTCTCGGCAGTGTCTTTGTCACGGGTACTCCCTCCTGCCCAGCCTGGTTCCAGCACCGTCAGCTGGTCCCGGGTAGTGTCAAGGTCACTTCCACACCTATACTTTGTCCCGTCGTGTTGTGGTCGGGTTAGCCAACTCCATAGTGCCTCCAGTTTAGGAGCTTCCTATGTGGGCTGCGGGAAGTGGCAATCAAGGCTGGTTCTGTAGTGCCAGTAGGCCCAGCTCCCCCTGTAGGACTGTTGGTGTTCGGTAACTGCGGCAGCCTGCGGCCTAGCTGTTCTCTCTTATCCTGTGGACCTTCTGCTCCACATCCTGGTTCCAGCACCGTCAGCTGGTTTCGGGCAGAGCCTTTGGCTTAGGTGCCTCCTTCTGGGTATCTGAGTTCCGCCAACATCAGGCGGTCCTTGGTAGGGATTTTTAGCACGGGTACCTCCTGCTTAGTAACCGGGTTCCAGCACCGTCAGCTGGTCCTCGGTCGTGCCATTGGCTCTTGCCCATTTGAGCAATGCATCCGGGTTCCAGTACTGTCAGCTGGTTCTTGGCAGTGTCTTTTGCTCTTGTACCTTCTGCTCTCCATTCTGGTTCCAGTACCGTCAGCTGGTTCCGGGCAGAGCCTTTGGCTTAGGTGCCTCCTTCTGGGTATCCGAGTTCCACCAACGTCAGGTGGTCTTTGGTAGTGCTTTCAGGCACGGGTACCTCCTGCTTAGTAACCGGGTTCCAGTAACGTCAGCTGGTCCTTGGTAGTTCCATTGGCTCTTGGACCTTCGGGTAGCCATCCGAGTTCCAGTTCCATCAGCTGGTTCTCGGCATTTTCTCAGCCTTCTTGTACCTTCTGCTACATTTCCAAGTTCAAGACCCTAAAGACAACGACCCGGAAGACCACCCCTAAGATGACGATGACACCAAAGACGACAACCACTGAGATGACGACGACCCTGGAGACGATGACCCTGAAGACCACCCCGATGATGACGACGACGAAGACGACTCCGGAGACGACGACCCTTGAGACGACGACATGGAAGACCGAGAAGCAGAAGAACAAGAGGCTGCAGAACAAAGAGCAGAAGAACATTAAGAATAACACTTCATATCAGTGGCGTAGGAAGTGGGGTGCGGGGGGGGGCGGGCCGCCTCGGGCGGCACACTGCGTGGGGCGGGTCACCGGGCCGCGGCCGGCGCTGCAGGAGGAGGGAAAAAAAAAAAGATGTGTGCCCTTTAAATCTTCGGGCGTCCCCCCCCCCCCCCCCCGTGCCAGCGCTAATACTCACCTCTCCTGGTTCCTGCGGCTGCGCGGTAGCTGCAGCGTCTTCAGCGCTCTCTGACTCTGCGACGTCTCAGGGCAGAGGGCGCGATGACGTCATCACTGCGCGCTCAGCCTCTGTCCTGATCGTTGCAGAGCCGGAGAGACGTTGAGTGCACCGAACCTGCACTGGGAACGGGAGAGGTGAGCATTTTACTTTTTTTTTTTTGTCTGACTCTGTCTGTCTGGGGGCAATGCTGGAGACCCTGGGGAAGATTTCTGGAGAGACTGGGGCAGATTTCTGGACAGACTGGGGCAGATTTCTGGACAGACTGGGGCAGATTTCTGGACAGACTGGGGTAGATTTCTGGACAGACTGGGGCAATGCTGGACACTGGGGCAGATCGCTGGACACACTGGGGGCAATGCTGGACGCACTGGGGCAATGCTGGAGACCCTGGGGCAGATTTCTGGACACACTGGGGGCAATGCTGGACACACTGGGGGCAATGCAGGACACACTGGGGCAGATTGCTGGACATACTGGGGCAGATTGCTGGACACACTGGGGGTAATATGCTGGACACACTGGGGCAATGCTGGACACACTGGGGGTAGTATGCTGGACACACTGGGGCAGATTGCTGGACACACTGGGGGCAATATGCTGGACACACTGGGGCAATGCTGGAGACTCTGGGGCAGATTTCTGGACACACTGGGGCAGATTGCTGGTCAACCTGGGGGTAATATGCTGGACACACTGGGGGTAATATGCTGGACACACTGGGGCAGATTGCTGGACAACCTGGGGGTAATATACTGGACACACTGGGGCAGATTGCTGGACACACTGGGGGCAATATGCTGGACACACTGGGGCAATGCTGGAGACCCTGGGGCAGATTTCTGGACACACTGGGGGCAATGCTGGACACACTGGGGCAATGCAGGACACACTGGGGCAATGCTGGACACACTGGGGAAGATTGCTGGACACACTGGGGCAGATTGCTGGACAACCTGGGGGTAATATGCTGGACACACTGGGGGTAATATGCTGGACACACTGGGGCAGATTGCTGGACAACCTGGGGGTAATATGCTGGACACACTGGGGGTAATATGCTGGACACACTGGGGCAGATTGCTGGACACACTGGGGGCAGGACTTGAGGCATGTGCAGAATGTAGATACGGGGCATGATTGGAGACACGGGGCAGAATGAAAGAAATGGGGCAGGATTGGATCATGGGGCAGGATGGATACGATGGAGACTGATGGGGCAGGATGGGGAGATCATATGGTGTAGAATGGATACTCATGAGGGCAGGATGGGAGAACATATGGCTGGAGCCAGGAATGAGATAAACGGGGCCAGGGTGGGGAATATTATTACCATAGGGGCTAATTAAGGGATGTTATTACTGCAGTGATGTATTTAATTTATTTTTTGAGTATACTGTTTTAAATGGGGGGCGGTCCTGTTACTGTGCAGAGTGACACTATATCACCTTTTTTTCTTCATGTGGTGTAATGTAGAAGTTGTTAAAAATTAAGTAATGTGTTCTGCAAGCGGAGCTCGAGAACTGTGTTATTTCCTGCAGAAACGAGTGCTGGCTGGGAGAAATGATGGCGGTCTGTGCTGGATGAAAGATGAATGAAGGACTTCATCTAGAGACGTCACTGGTGAGTCAGTGTTACCTATACACTGACACTATACACTATATACTATATACAGTGGTCCTGTGTACAATGTCACCAGTGATCACTGTATTACCTATACATTATATACAGAGCTCCTGTGTATAATACCACCAGTGATCTTTGTATTACCTCTACACAGACACTGCATACTAAGTACAGATCTCCTGTGAATACTGGCACTTATGGTGATAGTATTGTGTGTTTTTTTCTTTATTACTGATCAGTATTGTAGTATTCAGTCACTATGTGGTGGTAATATGTGGTCTGGAAATGGTGTTGTGGTATTTGTCCCTTGTATGTGCTATTTGGTCACCAAGTGGTGGTAATATGTGATCTGGTCATGGTGAGGCGGTATTTGTCCCTTGTATATAGTATTATTCAGTCACTATGTGGTCTGGTCATGGTGTGGTGGTGTTTCTTCCTGTATGTGATATTATTGGTCTTGGTATAGTGGATTCTGTTGTGTATGGCGGTCATTTGTTCTCTCTGATATTAATTAATTAAAAGTCACAGGTTTGGCATGTGGGGGTGACACCATTAGGCCCAGTTTAAGTTCTACAAAACAGGAAAACTATTTTTGGTAAACTTTGTGTGTATTGAGCGGGGGGTGGAAGGGGGGGGGGGGGCACCAAACTCGGGAGCAGCCCCGGGCGGCAAAAGCTCTAGCTACACCTCTGCTTCATATCAGAGCAAAAGATATTATCTAAATTATAAGCAGAAGAAGACTAAGCAGTGTTTGGGGGTGAGTCCGTTCCTCCTCGTGGTGCCCCTGGATAAAGCCTGATGTTGCAGGCCAAACTGAACGCGGACAAATGTAACTGTTTTGTGACAGGCAGAACGGAAGGTGTAATATTTAAACTTATATAGATAACAACCTCAGGAATGCCTGTCACAAATAAGAATATGATGAAGAAGTAGAACATGAAGAAGAATAATAGTTTAATAAAAAGAATATGAAGAATTTAACAAAAAAAATAATAGGTAGAAGATGAAGAAGAAGATGAATAAGGTGAAGAAGAAGTTGATGTCAAAGATGCTGATGATGATGAAGAAGAAAGTGTGGGAGAAGTAAAAAAAAGGTGAAGGGCGTAGAAGTAGTGAAACATCAATATCTGACAAAATATTTTTTTTTTAACATAGTCAATATCTTTGTAACTCCGAACGTCTTAAAAAAAATAAAATTCCTGCTATTCTATTTGATTGGGCTAAACCTCTATGCCTTTAATGTCTCCGCCACCTCCCCAAATACATCCTACATTATTCTTAGTTGTTTTCCTTCATGTAGAATGAAACTACAAGGAAAGAAAGGGTTTATTTTAATTCCGATATTTTCGTCCCATTGACTTGCATTGGTATCGGGTATCGGTATCGGCGATATCCGATATTTTTTTGAATATTGGCCAATCCAATCCGATACTTTCCGATATCGGAAGGTATCGCTCAACACTACCAACGAGAGATCTTACCCTGGGCATGCTCAGTATGTGAAAAGCAGGACTTAGTCCCAGAAAGACCTGCTCGCTGCTGAACATTGCTGGCTACAAGGACAGAGCCTGGAAGGGCAGTAGTAGCCAGTCGTCCAGTATCAGCCTGAGCTAGATGCTGGGATTGACGTCTCCGCTGAGCAGACTACACTGTGGCTGGATAAGAATGGGAGACCACAGCGGAGATGGTTTGAGATTCCCCCTGTGGTGGGAACTTGACACCTAACAGGAGGTCACAAAATCCCCCGGGTGCAAGTCACGATCATGGTGTCTCTCTAGCAAGTGTGTTTCATTGTCCTGCCGGGTCACAAACAGTTCTGAGTAGTGTTGAGCGATACCGTCCGATACTTGAAAGTATCGGTATCGGATAGTACCGGCCGATACCCGAAAAATATCGGATATCGCCGATACCGATATCCGATACCAATACAAGTCAATGGGACATCAAGTATCGGAAGGTATTCTCATGGTTCCCAGGGTCTGAAGGAGAGGAAACTCTCCTTCAGGCCCTGGGATCCATAGGGATGTGTAAAATAAAGAATTAAAATAAAAAATATTGATATATTTACCTCTCCGGCGGCCCCTGAACTCAGCGCGGGTAACCGGCAGGCTTCTTTGTTCAAAATCAGCGCTTTTAGGACCTGAGAATCACGTCCCGGCTTCTGATTGGTCACGGGCCGCCCATGTGACCGCCACGCCATGTGACCGCCACGCGACCAATCACAAGCCGCGACGTCACCGCAAGCTATTAACGCGCTCATTTTTAAAAATGAGCGCGTTAATGACTTTCAAAGACGTAGCGGCTTGTGATTGGTCGCGTGGCCGCGACCAATCACAAGCCGCTACGTCTTTGAAAGTCATTAACGCGCTCATTTTTAAAAATGAGCGCGTTAATAGCTTGCGGTGACGTCGCGGCTTGTGATTGGTCGCGGCCACGCGACCAATCACAAGCCGCTACGTCTTTGAAAGCCATTAACGCGCTCATTTTTAAAAATGAGCGCGTTAATAGCTTGCGGTGACGTCGCGGCTTGTGATTGGTCGCGTGGCCGCGACCAATCACAAGCCGCTACGTCTTTGAAAGTCATTAACGCGCTAATTTTTCAAAAATGAGCGTGTTAATAGCTTGCGGTGACGTCGCGGCTTGTGATTGGTCCCGTGGCGGTCACATGGGCGGCCCGCGACCAATCAGAAGCCGGGACGTGATTCTCAGGTCCTAAAAGCGCTGATTTTGAACAACGAAGCCTGCCGGTTACCCGCGCTGAGTCCAGGGGCCGCCGGAGAGGTAAATATATCAATATTTTTTATTTTAATTCTTTATTTTACACATCTCTATGTATCCGATACCGATACCCGATACCACAAAAGTATCGGATCTCGGTATCGGAATTCCGATACCGCAAGTATCGGCCGATACCCGATACTTGTGGTATCGGAATGCTCAACACTAGTTCTGAGGTCTCCCCATGCTTCTTGATGAACCCCAGCCCCTTTTTAAGTTAAAGGAGACCACTGGCCTTGCTTCAGTGGACCCCGGTCAGCGGGTCTATCCTTGTGGGCTTGGGACATGGCCTTCATGTTCCGATCCTCCATCGCTCTCCACAGGGCTTTGTGCTCCTGCTCCTCTGCTTCCAATCTGGGCACCTGCTGCCAGCAGTAGTCCTCCCACCTGAGGGTCTTTATCTGGTTTTCCCTGCTTGGGCCTCCTCTGGTAAGCCTATCAGATCCATCACTGGGTGCTGCCAATGGAAAACTACCCTGACACTATGCACCTCCCATGGCATGAGTTCCGGCTGCAGTGGAGCCGCATGTCTATCCCCGGTGTCTGCTGCAGGGCCTTTTTCCACCTCGCTACCGCAGTAAACTGTGTCTTCAGGAGTAGGCAACTTAGCTCCTCCACCTCGACTCCCAGAAACTCCAGGTCCACTGCGTGAAACTGGTCTGAGTCCTCCTTTCGGCTAAGGGAGTCCACTGCTTCCACCACATGCTCCAAAGCTCCCCATCCACCGCTCACCATGGTGCACACCGGGTTGCTTGCCTCCTCTCCTGCAGCACACTTTCCCGCACATCCACTCGTGTTCCTTCTGTATTTTACCCTTCGTGGGTGGATCCTTCTTCTTTTCTCGCTGGCCATACCAGGAGGCAGATCCCTCTTCCTGATGGACAAGTCCTTCTCATTTAAGTCTTTATAGTGGGCGGGTACGGTTTTCGCGCCGTTTGGCAACCTGGCCCACATTAGGCACACGAGACCCGGGTTTACCGGGTCGGTCCTTCCTGTTCGTGATGCCAAGTTGCGACACCCACCAGGGCTGTGGGGTACTCGGAACTGGGTCAGACAGTTCTTTGGGGAAGTCACGAGACTGTGACCTGATTCCGTGGCCCTGGGTGTGCAATAAAAATTGCTGATGCAAGGGGGAAAAGTTTATAGGAGATTGATTTGTGACGCAACCCGTGGAGTTCAGCAAGGGATGGCCGACGGTGCAGTTCAGGTCCACTGGGGCTGATAATGATGCAGCAGAGATGTTACAGCTCTCCACGGGTTTGAGCGGGCGCCAGGGCAGTTATAGGGTTAATTTGTTGATGTGAACTGTTAAAGTGCAGGGTAGGTGATGCAGTAAATAATTCTGAGGACACAGCAGGGTGCAGTTTTCTCACTTTACTCACAGTCTCCAGGTTACAATCACGAGCCAGGTGCTGTGTCCTCCAGGTCTGGGAGGAGATTCCTTAGAAGACAATCCGCCGCCTCATCAGGAGCATGCCCAAGCATTGTAGCGAGGTCAAAGAGGCACGTGGCGGCCACACACACACAACTGAACATCATTCCCTTGTCTTGATGCCTTTCCACTGAAATTGGGCCAACCTGTAATTTGATTTTCCACTTTGATTTTTAGTATCATTCCAAATCTAGAGCTCCATGGGATATTCATTTTGATTTACATTGATCATTTTTATGTTTTATTGTTCTCAACACATTCCATTATGCAATGAATAGTGTTGAGCAATAGTATCGGTATCGGATAGTATCGGCCGATACCCGAAAAATATCGGATATCGCCGATACCGATATCCGATACCAATACAAGTCAATGATCACATGAGCGGCACGCGACCAATCAGAAGCCGCAACGTCATTCTCATTCACTAAACTCCTAATTCTAGGAATTTAGGACCTGCGAATGACGTCGCGGCTTCTGATTGGTCGCGTGGCGGTCACATGGGCGGCACGCGACCAATCAGAAGCTGCGACGTCATTCGCAGGTCCTAAACACACTCATTTTAAACAAAGAAGCCTGCCGGTTACCAGCGTGATGTCCAGGGGCCGCCGGAGAGGTGAATATATCAATATTTTTTATTTAAATTCTTTATTTTACACATCCCTATGGATCCGATACCGATACCCGATACCACAAAAGTATTGGATCTCGGTATCGGAATTCCGATACTGCAAGTATCGGCTGATACCCAATACTTGCGGTATCGGAATGCTCAACACTAGCAATGAATAAATATTTGTAACTGAAATATTTCATTCAGTGATATCTAGGAAGAGGTATTTTAGTGTTCCCTTTATTTTTTTGAGCAGTGTATATATTCCATATATATATATATGTATATATATATATACTATATAATTGTCTAAGGGTCACTTCCGTCTTTCTGTCTGTCTGTCCTTCTGTCTGTCACGGATATTCATTGGTCGCGGCCTCTGTCTGTCATGGAATCCAAGTCGCTGATTGGTTTCGCCAGCTGCCTGTCATGGCTGCCGCGACCAATCAGCAATGGCCACAGTCCGATTAGTCCCTCCCTACTACCCTGCAGTCAAGTGCCTGGTGCCCGCTCCATACTCCCCGCAGTCACTGCTCACACAGGGTTAATGCCAGCGGTAACGGACCACGTTATGCCGCGGGTAACTCACTCCATTACCGCCGCTATTAACCCTGTGTGACCAAGTTTTTACTATTGATGCTGCCTATGCCGCGTCAATAGTAAAAAGATCTAATGTTAAAAATAATAAAAAAAATAAAAAATCATCATATACTCACCCTCCTGCGCCTTTCCGGCTCCTCGCTCCTCCGGTGCTAAAGATGGTATGCGACAAGGACCTTCCATGACGTCACGGTCATGTGACCGCGACATTATCACAGGTCCTGCGCGCCTGCGCGACAAGGACCTTCCATGACGTCACGATCATGTGACCGCGACGCCATCACAGGTCCTGCGCGCCTGCGCGAGAAGGACCTGCTATGACGTCACGGTCATGTGACCGCGACGTATTCACACCCTGGGCCCGGAAGCTAGCGAACAGGCGACAGAACTACAAGGGGCCCTCGGATCGGAAGGTGAGTATGTATATTTTTTATTTTTTAACCTGTGACATACGTGGCTGGGCAATATACTATGTAGCTGGGCAATATACTATGTGGCTCAGTGCAGTATACTACGTCGCTGTGCAATATACTACGTGGCTCTGTGCTGTATACTACATCACTGGGCAATATACTACGTGGCTGGGCAATATACTACATCACTGGGCAATATACTACGTAACTGGGAAATATACTACGTGACTAGGCAATATGCTCTGTGTTGTATACTACGTCGCTGGGCAATATACTACATGGCTGGGCAATATACTATGTGGCTGGGCAATATACTACGTGGCTGGGCAATATACTACGTGGCTGGGCAATATACTACGTGGCTGGGCAATATACTACGTGGCTGGGCAATATACTACGTGGCTGGGCAATATACTACATGACTGGGCAATATACTACATAGCTGGGCAATATAGTATGTGACTGGGCAACATACTACGTGGCTCTGTGCTGTATACTATGTCGCTGGGCAATATACTACATCGCTGGGCAATATACTACATGGCTGTGCAATATACTACGTGGACATGCATATTCTAGAATACCCGATGCGTTAGAATCGGGCCACCATCTAGTATATATATATACACCTATACTATGTGTAGACATTTATTTTATCTATTGTATTCTAACCTGTCAGTGTGATTTTACTGTACACTGCAATTTTCTAAAGGACACCGGTGCGTATTTCTCGCAAGTCACATTGATGGTCCGTGTGGTGAGTGAGTTTTTCTCGCTCCCATAGATTTTCATTGGCATTTCTCGGCCGAGATACGGTGAAAATCGCAGTATACTGTGATATCTCTCACACATAGAATACGGCCAAGAAAGCAACAGATGATAGGAGTTGCCCCATAGATTAACATTGGTCCGAGTGCTATGCGATTTTTTATCGTATAGCACTTGTCCGTATTACGGTTTAGTGTGACTCCGGCCTTAAAAAAAGTTCCTTAACCCTAAAAAAACTATGCTGTTAGGTATATACAAATATTAAAAGGAAGTTGCGACAAGAGCCAACAATATTGTTGCAAAACCTTAATCTATCTGTTGTTTTATTTTTTATTTTTTGCTAAAATTATCCCCCGCGACTAAAAATCCAGCTTAAGCCTACAAAAGCCATATTGCTAAGCAGCTACACTTACATCCAGAAAGGAATATGAGGCCACAGCATGCAGTATGGTTATGGGGAATACAGTTTTTAAATTGAACTATTAACCCCTTAACGACCGGCAATGCGCCTTTTAACGGCGGCAGTTAAGGGTACTTAAACCACAGTGCCGTTAATTGACGGCGCTGTGGAAAACATGTATAGAACCCCCCAGAGTTGGATTATCTCTGGGGTCTCGGTTTGGGGGGTAGCCGAGACCCCAGGGAACATGATTCGGGTCGGATTTTACCAACGCCTGGGTTGCGATCGCCGGTAATTAATCGTTTACCGGCGGCAGCAAAAAGAAAAAAAGGGATTTCCCATTTAATTTCTCTGTCTCTTTCTACAACAGGGGGTCTCCAAACGTGACAGCCAATTTTGCACTCAAAAAGTCAAATGATGCTTCCTCCCTTATGAGCTCTGCCGTGCGCCCAAAGGTGGTTTACCCCCACATATGGGGTATTAGCGTACTCAGGACTAATTGGACAACAACTTTTGGGGTCCAGTTTCTCCTGTTACCCTTGCAAAAAAAAAAAAATTGGGAGCTAAAAAATCATTTTTGTGGAAAAAAAATGATTTTCTATTTTCACTGCTCTGCGTCAAACTTCTGTGAAGCACTTGGGCATTCAAAATGCTCTCCACGTATCTAGATAAGTTCCTTGGGGGGGCCTAGTTTCCAAAATAGGGTCACTTGTGGGGGATTTCTACTCTTTAGGTACATCAGGGGCTCTGCAAATGCAACATCACACCCACAGACCATTCCATAAAGTCTGCACTACTTCCCTTCCGAGCCCTGATGTGTGCCCAAACAGTGGTCCCCGACATATGGTGTATCAGCGTACTCAGGACAAATTGCATAACAAATTTTGGGGTCCAATTTCTCCTTTTACCCTTGGGAAAATAAAAAAATTGGGGGCTAAAACAAATCATTTTTGTGAAAAAAAAAATATTTTCAAGACTCTGCATTATAAACTTCGGTGAAGCACTTGGGCTTTCAATGTGCTTACCACACATCTAGATAAGTTCCTCGGGGGGGTCTAATTTCCAAAATGGGGTCACTTGTGGGGGGTTTCTACTGTTTAGGTACATCAGGGGTTCTGCAAATGCATCATAATGCCCACATACCATTCTATCAAAGTCTGCATTCCAAAACGGTGTTCCTTCCCTTCCGAGGTCTGCCATGCGCTCAAACAGTGGTCCCCCCACATATGGGGTATCAGCGTACTCAGCATAAATTGCACAATAAATTTTGGGGTCCAATTTCTCCTGTTACCCTTCTGAAAGTAAAAATTTGGGGGTGAAAAGATCATTTTTGTGGAAAAATTCTGATTTTTGATTTTCATGGCTCTACATTATAAACTTCTGTGAAGCAGTTGGGGGTTCATAGAGCTCACCACACATCTAGATAAGCTCTTTGGGGGTCAGCATATCAGGACAAACTGGACAACAAATTTTGGGGTCCAATTTCTCCTGTTACCCTTGAGAAAATAAATAATTGTGAGCTAAAAAAATCATTTTTGAGGGAAAAAAAAGGATTTTTTATTTTCACGGCTCTACGTTATAAATTTCTGTGAAGCAATTGGGGGTTAAAAGTGCTCACCACACATCTAGATAAGTTCCAAAATGGGGTCACTTGTGGGGGGTTTCCACTGTTTAGACACATCAGGGGCTCTCCAAACGCAACATGGCGTCCGATCTCAATTCCAGCCAATTCTGCATTGAAAAAGTCAAACGGAACTCCTTCTCTTCCAAGCTCTGCTGTGCGCCCAAACTGTGGTTTACCTGTTGTGAATTCTGTTGTCGGGCTCCCTCCTGTGGTCATGAATGGTACTTCGGCTGGTTCTGTCCATGGACTTCCTCTGGTGGGTGTTTCTGAGTTTCCTTCCACAGGTGACGAGGTTAATTCGTTAGCTGGCTGCTCTATTTAGCTCCACTTGGATCTTTGCTCCATGCCACCTGTCAATGTTCCAGTATTGGTCTAGTTCACTCCTGGATCGTTCTTGTGAACTGTCTTCCCAGCAGAAGTTAAGTTCCTGCTTGTTTTTCTTTGGTTTGCTATTTTTCTGTCCAGCTTGCTATTTTTATTGTTGTCTTGCTTGCTGGAAGCTCTGGGACGCAGAGGGAGCGCCTCCGCACCGTGAGTCGGTGCGGAGGGTCTTTTTGCGCCCTCTGCGTGGTCTTTTTGTAGGTTTTTGTGCTGACCGCAAATCAACCTTTCCTATCCTCAGTCTGTTCAGTTAGTCGGGCCACACTTTGCTAAATCTATTTCATCTCTGTGTTTGTAATTTCATCTTTACTCACAGTCATTATATGTGGGGGGCTGCCTTTTCCTTTGGGGAATTTCTCTGAGGCAAGGTAGGCTTTATTTTTCTATCTTCAGGGCTAGCTAGTTCCTTAGGCTGTGCCGAGTTGCATAGGGAGCGTTAGGAGCAATCCACGGCTATTTCTAGTGTGCGTGATAGGATTAGGGATTGCGGTCAGCAGAGTTACCACGTCCCAGAGCTCGTCCTTATTATCAGTAACTATCAGGTCATTCCGTGTGCTCTTAACCACCAGGTCCATTATTGTCCTGACCACCAGGTCATAACATTTACCCCCACATTTGGGGTATCAGCATACTCAGGAAAAATTGCACAACAACTTTTGGGGTCTAATTTCTCCTGTTACCTTTGTGAAAATAAAAATTTGGGGGCGAAAAATCATTTTTGTAGAAAAAATGCTATTTTTTATTTTCACAGCTCTACTTTATAAACTTCTGTGAAGCACCTGGGGGTTTAAAGTGCTCACCACATATCTAGACAAGTTCCTTAAAGGGTCTAGTTTCCAAAATGGTTTCACTTGTGGGGGTTTCCACTGTTTAGGCACATCAGGGGCTCTCCAAACGTGACATGGCGTCCGATCTCAATTCCATCCAATTCTGCATTGAAAAAGTCAAACGGTGCTCCTTCATTTCCAAGCCTTGCCGTGCGCCCAAACAGGGGTTTATCCCCACATATGGGGTATCGGCATATTCAGGAGAAATTGCACAACAAATTTTGTGGTTCATTTTCTCTTTTTACACTTGTGAAAATAAAAAAAATTGGTTCTGAAGTAAAATGTTTACAAAAAAGTTAAATGTTCATTTTTTCCTTCCACATTGTTTCAGTTCCTGTGAAGCACGTAAAGGGTTAGTAAACTTCTTGAATGTGGTTTTGAGCACCTTGATGGGTGTAGTTTTTCGAATGGTGTCAAGTTTGGGTATTTTCTGTCATATACACCCCTCAAAGTGACTCTAAATGTGAGGTGGTCCCTAAAAAAATGGTTTTGTAAATTTTGTTGTAAAAATGAGAAATCGCTGGTCAACTTTTAACCCTTATAACTTCCTAACAAAAAAAATGTTGTTTCCAAAATTGTGCTGATGTAAAGTAGACATGTGGGAAATGTTATTTATTAACTATTTTGTGTGACATATGTCTCTGATTTAAGGGTATAAAAATTCAAAGTTTGAAAATTGCTAAATTTTAAACATTTTCGCCATATTTAAATTTTTTTCATAAATAATTGCAAGAAATGTTACCACTAACATGAAGTTCAATATGTCACGAAAAAACAGTCTCAGAATCAGCGGGATCTGTTAAAGCATTCCAGAGTTATTAGCTCATAAAGTGACAGTGGACAGAATTACAAAAATTGGCTCGGTCATTAAGTACCAAATTGGCTCTGTCACTAAGGTGTTAAAACAGGTATTCAAAAATGAAAACGTTACAATCCCGGGACTTTACCTAAAAGGACGGGCTAATAAAATCCAGGTAAATTCATGTCTCAAAAGCAAGTTCAGATGTCAGGCAGGTTCAGAATGCTATTAACCTGCAGATTAACCCCATGTCTTTATGTTAGTAACATTTTTCTCACGTGACAGGTTCCCTTTAATGGTGTAAAGGAAATAAAGCAATGGGGACGAAAAAAAATAAAAAAAAATGCTTAATCCCTTCCCAACATGTGACTGCAGACTTATGAATCCTCCCACTGTGCACTGCAAGGATTCGCCGCTTTCTATGTGGCACTCATGTATGCATTATGCATACTCCAGGACAGAACCCATCTAGTGTATACAGTAATTCCGTGCACATCTAATGACGCGGCCATCCAGTGGGAGCGGCCGTTTAATAAATGTGTATGGAGCAAGGCCATACCCACTAGACTGGCTGTGGCCAGGAGTATGGATATCACCGCAGTTCCTGTCTGGAAAACCCCTTTAAAAGCATGATAAATAGTAGTTAGCTCACAGCTGCCATCATTTAAAGCAGGGGGGGAATCTCAGGTCCCAGAGACATTTACGGCCCTTGATGACCTTTTATCAGGCCCCCGGGCAGATTCTCAGGGACCGCATCCTTAGGCAAGGAGCTGTATTTTGATTGCCACAAGCTCATTAATTTATTTTTCCTCTGTTAGCACACACGCAGTGTTCACTACTGAACACTGAAGGGCATGCAATGAAAGATTACGTCCTGAAACCAGTTCCAGAGTCAGGATGTACATTGTGGGCAGAGTCTGTATGGCCCCGAAGGATGGTATAAATATCCAAATGGCTCTTCGCAGCAAAAAGATTCCCCACCCCTGATTTAAAGTGATTCTGATTAACTACATATAAAGCTTAGCTATTCTAGTAGGATTTTCCAGACATTTTTGTAGTTCCATTTTAGTAAATAGCTGAAAACACAGAAAAGGAATCAGAAATACCCTTGAAGTGGTGGCCAGTGATGAGCGAGCGTGCAGGGATAATCCAAGCATGCTCGAGTGGTAATCCAGCATTTCAGTGTGCTCGACTAACCGCAGGTGCATGTCTCGTTGCTGTTCGACAGCCACAACACATGCAGGGATTGCCTAACAAGATGGCAATCACTGCATGTGTTGCGGCTGTCGAATAGCTGTGAGACATGCAGACGCGGCGACTTGAGCATACTTTTCGAGCGCGCTGAAAGTACTCAATTAAGACACAAGTGAGATCAGATAACACCTTATCTGAGTATGCTCCCTCATTACTAGTGGGTCACCGTAGATTTCCTGCAATAACTAAGACTTGAATCTCACACATCGAAGGCATATTGGCACGCACTTCACTTTTGAGCACACACACCTCTAGTCTTTGTTGTTCAGATTGACTGTCCATGCAAGCATAACATGAGGGGCTGTTTTTATTCACTTCACTGGATGATCAGTGTGTGTTAGGCCACATTCACACATTCAGTATTTGATGAGGTTTTTACCTCAGTATGTGTAAACCAAAACCAGGAGAGGAAAAGTATAATAGAAACACGTCACCATTTCTATATTTATCACCCACACCCATTTGTAAGCCAAAACCATTGGCTTACAAATACTGAAGTAAAAGACTGATCAAATATTGAACGTGTGAACGCGGCCTTACAGAATTTTTCAGAGTGCTCTCTTGGAGGTTTGGGCAGGTGCAGCAATCAAATATCTCACTTCCCCGTTAACCTGCCTCTCATTTGTGGTGTAACCTAATAGATATAGGTGTGTCAGGCTAGGCAAAAGCCAGGAGCAAACAGGCACCCCAAAAGCTTTGATAAAGGATGCTATCAATCTCTGGCCTTTACAGGATGCCGTGGATTGAAGTTTGAGTAAAAGTTTTACGAGATTGGAAGGCCTCTCATATGATGAGGGATTGGGAAAGTTGGGCTTGTTAAGCTTGGAACAAAGACTATTCAGAGGAGATCTCATTTATAAGTATAAATATATAGTTGAAATTAACTCACCACTCTGCATATAGATTCTGCTTGTCGGGTGGAACCTGGTTGCTCTGCTGGCCAGGAAAAACATGGGAAAAAAACGAGTGTGGGAAAAATCAAGTATGACCAGATATAAAATTGTAAAATATTCTTTATTCTCAGAATCTATTTAAAACCTTTGCAAACAACTCAATGCAGATGACTCAATTCACAGACATTATATACAAGTATATTCCATCAATTTCATATTATCAATACAATACATTGTGTCATTGTGAAAATTCAATCTATTAGGCTGTTCGGCAATTCATTTTAAGGATCCAGAGCATTTTGCTTAAAAACACCTTTCCTCCGGACTCTTTCGGGACATTTTACTCTTTCAGCACCATAGCATATAAAACTTTGTATACTACCTCAATAAAATATTTAGCCACTCCAACATGAGTGTTATTACCTTTTGTGACGTTATAAATATGTTTTGACACTTTTTTTTCATTTTTCTTGTGGTGCACCTAATATATTGTAATTTGCATGTAATGCATTACTGCCCACTATACCAAATGATGATTGTCACAATTTATATATCTATCTATAAAAAAATATTTACAATTGAGAGTCCTCAGTGGTTGATACCTTTTAATGGCTAACTGAAAAGATGGTAACAAATTGCAAGCTTTCGAGACTACTCAGGCCTCTTCATCAGGCATAGACTAAAAGAAATTCTGGAGAATCACAAATTTATGCACAAAACATCACAGAAAAAAAAAACTGACCTATTGAACAAACTATCAGCAATAGGTTCTCTACCAGAAGGAACCATCCTGGCCACCATGGATGTGGAATCTTTGTACTCCAATATCCCACACCAGGATGGATTAAATACCTGCAAATTCTTCCTGGAAAACACAGGAACTGATGCTGATTCTGTGGTGAAACTTATAAAATTCATCCTCACCCACAATTACTTTGAATTTGACAACAAGATCTATCTACAGGAGACTGTTACAGCAATGGGAAGTAAAATGGCTCCACAGTATGCAAATCTTTTCTTTTGCCAAACTTGAAAGCGACTTTTTGTCCTCATGTCCCCTCAGGCCCCTGGCCTACTACTGCTACATTGATGACATTTTAATCATCTGGACGGAGTCTGAGCCACAGCTAAATACGTTCCATGAACAGTTTAATCAATTCCATCCTACCATCAACTTAACACTCAACTACTCCTGCACTGAAATTAACTTTTTGGACACCATCATTAAGCTGCAGAACAATAAAATAGAGACATCTCTGTTTCAGAAGCCAATCAACCGTCCAACATGCCTTAAATGGGACAGTTTCCATCCAAAACTCATAAAAAACTCTATTGTCTACAGCCTAGCCATCAGATACAATCATATATGTTCCAACCCAATGGATAGGGATGAACACCTTGGTCGCTTCAGAAAGACCTTTTTGATTCAGGGCTACCATCCAAGAACAATTGAAAACCAGATTACAAGAGCCACCAGAATATCAAGGAATCACCTGCTACATTACAAAACTAAAGAAAATAGTGCCTCTAGTAGTCACCTACAATCCAAATCTGGAGGTGCTAGGGGGAGCTGCCCGTAAATTACAACCTTTACTACAAAAAGATGCCCGCTTACAATCCATTTTCCCAGACCCCCCACTACTGTGTTTTAGGCAGCCCCAAATCTAAGAAGCATCATTGTCAAAAGCTCCCTGTCCTCTCCAACAGCTGCAGGAACCTTTCCTTGCAACCAGAAAAAATGTAAAACCTGTCCATTTATAATGACCACGGACAAGATAAAAATCCAAGATAAAAGATACCAGGTACTTTCAGCTGCATCACATCTAATGTGGTGTACCTAAGGGTACCGTCACACTATAACATTTCGATCGCTACGACGGTACGATTCGTGACGTTCCAGCGATATCGTTACGATATCGCTGTGTCTGACACGCAGCAGCGATCAGGGATCCTGCTGAGAATCGTACGTCGTAGCAGATCGTTTAGAACTTTCTTTCATCGCTGGATCTCCCGCTGTCATCGCTAGATCGGTGTGTGTGACACCGATCTAGCGATGCGATCCAGCGATGCGTTCGCTTGTAACCAGGGTAAACATCGGGTAACTAAGCGCAGGACCGCGCTTAGTTACCCGATGTTTACCCTGGTTACAAGCGTTAAACTAAAAAAAAACAAACAGCACATACTTACATTCTGGTGTCCGTCAGGTCCCTTGCAGTCTGCTTCCAGCACTGTGACTGCCGGCCGTAAAGTGAAAGCAGAGCACAGCGGCTGTGATTTCACTTTCACTTTACGGCCGGCAGTCACTGAGTGCGGGAAGCAGACTGCAAGGGACCTGACAGACACCAGAATGTAAGTATGTGCTGTTTGTTTTTTTTTAGTTTAACGCTTGTAACCAGGGTAAACATCGGGTAACTAAGCGCGGTCCTGCGCTTAGTTACCCGATGTTTACCCTGGTTACCCAGGGACCTCGGCATCTTGGTCGCTGGAGAGCGGTCTGTGTGACAGCTCCCCAGCGACCACACTACGATTTACCTACGATCACGGCCAGGTCATATCGCTGGTCGTGATCGTAGGTAAATCGTATAGTGTGACGGTACCCTAATTATTTGTACTAAATGTCCAACTGGGGGTCTATATGTGGGGGAGACAGGGCAAAAACTGAGGACAAGGATGAATTCTCACGGCCATACAATAAGAGAAAAAAGAATGGATCTACCTGTGGCAATACATTTTTGTCTCCCCAATCATAACATTATGGACATGAAATTACTTGTTTTAAAAGGTAACTTCAAATCTGAAAAAGACAGAAGAATATGGGAACATAAACTGATGATGGCCTTTGACAGTCTTAGTGCAGGAATGAATATGTCGCATGGATTTATGTCTTTTTACATCAACTAAGGAACTAAGGAATTTGCCCTTCAGACTATGTGGGGTCATCACAACAGAACCAGACCCCAATCAGAGGACAATAAAACATTCGCTATCTAAGAACTGGTCCAATATTTATGGACATAACTGTTTATCACCCATGGTAACTCTGCTTCATGTCACCCGTCTTATCCATGTTTTTTTTTCTGTGATGTTTTGTGCATAAATATGTGATTCTCCAGAATTTCTTATAGTCTTTGCCGGATGAAGAGACCTGTGTAGTCTCGAAAGTTTGCAATTTGTTACCATCTTTTCAGTTAGCCATTAAAAGGTATAAACCACTGAGGACTCTCAATTCTAAATATTTTTCCATCTACTGGCTAGCACGGTACCAAGATAAATATCTTTCCTGTATATCTATCTATAAGACATTTTTTATATATTTATTATTAGTTAGTATTATGGACTTTTTTTTTCATCATAGGGGCATATGCAAGCTTTTATCGCATTTTAAAAATCCTTTTTGTGTCAACCATGTCTTACTTGCAATTTTTCCGATGTATAAACTAGGTAAAAGCATATTTCAAAAATATTTTCTTTAAGTCTTTGAAATTAGCATTATAAGGTGTGCTAAATGTAGGTGATAAATTGTCTTTTCTAAAATAAATTCTCTATTCATATTTTTTACCTTTTTATATGATGAAACAATTTCAGCACACTTATATCCTCTATCTTTTAGCAGTTTTTTAATGATTAAACTTTCCTTTTAAAAAATATTTTCCCATGAGCAAATTTATTTTGCTATCAAAAGTTCATCATGCGGGATTGTCTTTATTGTGTGATCTGCGTGGCACCTGTCTGCTCGCAAAAATAAATAGCTGGTTTTCTAAACAGAGCTGTGTGAACCACTTTCAAATCCGTATTCCCTGACAATTCAATGTCTAAAAATTGCATAGTTTTATCGGAATACGAAGCATTGAATTGATATATTTCATATTTAGATATTTAATGAAATTTGGCATAACTGCCATGTCTTCTCTCCAAATAATGAGGATGTCATCGACATAGCGGTCATACCACATCAACTGATCACCAAAAGGGTTAATGTCAGAGTAAGGCTGGCGTCACACCTAACGTATAAAAATACGGTCCGTTTTTTACGGCCGAGATACACAGAAATGTTCACGAACAGTGATCCATATGTCATCCGTATTCAATGCGAGGATGGGGTTTTTTTCTCCAAAAAGTATCCGTGTTTCATCCTTATGGCGAGATTTTCCCGCCGGTTTGCAAAATATACATATAATAATAATTATTATTATTTATTTATATAGCACCATTAATTCCATGGTGCTGTACATGAGAAAGGGGTTACATACAGAGTTATAAATATCGTTTACATTTGTAAACAAATTTACAATGACAGACTGGTACAGAGGGGAGAGGACCATGTACTTGCGGACCCGCATAATGGATCCATGGCCTCAAATATTCATGAGAACATATATTCAGTATATATATATATATATATATATATATATATATAAACAGTATATGTCAGTGGGACATATACCGTATATATATTTTTCTTTCATACAAAGCTAGATAGCATAAAAGTGGGTAATTCAATTACATATATATATATGTGTCAATGACATATATATATGTATGTATATACTGTACATATACTATGTGTAGACATTTATTCTATCTATTCTATTTTAACCTGTCAGTGTGATTTTACTGTACACCGCACTGAATTGCCGGCTTTTCTATAGAACACCGCTGCGTATTTCTCGCAAGTCACACTGATGGTCCATGTGGTGTGCGAGATTTTCTTGCACACATAGACTTGCATTGGCGTATTTCGGGTGTAATACGGTGACAATCGCAGCATGCTGCAATTTTCTCAGCACGTAAAATACGGCCGTGAAATATACGGCTGATGGGAGCTGTCCCATATAGAGACATTGGTCCGAGTGCAATGCATTGTTTTTGCGCCTCTCACTCGTCCGTATTTCTCTCTAGTGTGACGCCGGCCTAAATATGAAAACTTTCCCACCAGGAAACAAATAAAATAGCTAGAGAAGGTGAGAACCTAGACCCAATTGGGGACACTTCTTTCTGCAAAAAAATATTCTTTATTAACCCCTTCACCCGGAGCCTGTTTTTATCTTCCTGACCAGGCCAATTTTTTCAATTCTGACCAGCGTCAATTTATGACGTAATAACTCTGGAATCATTGAATGGATTCCACCTATTCTGAGACTGTTTTCTCGTGACATAGTGTAGTCCGTGATAGTGGTAAAACTTGTTCAATGCTACTTGCGTTTATTTGTGAAAATATTGGAAAGTTGTCATAAATTTATCAATTTTCAAACTTTTCATTTTTATGCCCTTAAACCAGAGAGTTATGTGACACAAAATAGTTATCACATGTCTACTTTACATCAGAACAATTTTTGAAACATAATTTATATTTTGTAAGGAAGTTTGAAAGGTTCAAAGTTGATCAGCAATTTCTAATTTTTCAGACAAAATTTACTATACTATTTTTTTAGGGTCCACATCTCATTTGAAGTGACTTTGAGGGGCTTATATGAAAGAAAATGCCCAAAATTTACACCAAAAGTGACACCATTCTAAAAACTGTACCCTTCAATGTCCTCAAAACCACATTCAAGAAGATAATACATTTTTCAGTTGCTTCACAGGAACTGAAGCAATGTGTAAGCAAAAAATAAACATTAAAAAATTTACTTTAGCCCCAAATTTGTTATTTTCACAAGGGTAAGAAACAGAGGCATAGCTAGAGCTTTTGCCGCCCGGGGCTGTTCCCGAGTTTGGCGCCCCCCCCTCCCCCGGCTCAATACACACAAAGGTTACCAAAAATGGTTTTCCTGTTTTGTAGAACTTAAACTGGGCCTAATGGTGTCACCCCCACATGCCAAACCTGTGACTTAATACCACCACACCATGACCAGACCACATAGTGACCGAATAATACTACATACAAGGGACAAATACCACCACACCATTTCCAGACCACATATTACCACCACATACATAGTGACTGAATACTACAATACTGATCAGTAATAAAAAAAAAAAACCACAATACTATCACCATAAGTGCCAGTATTCACAGGAGATCTGTACTTAGTATGCAGTGTCTGTGTAGAGGTAATACAGAGATCACTGGTGGTATTATACACAGGAACTCTGTATATAATGTATAGATAATACAGTGATCACTGGTGACATTGTACACAGGACCGCTGTATATAGTATACAGTGTATAGTGTCAGTGTATAGGTAACACTGACTCACCAGTGACGTGTCTAGGTGAAGTCCTTGATCTTTCATCCAGCACAGACCGCCATCAATCCTTCCAGCCAGGACTCGTTTCTGAAGGAAATAACACAGTTATCTCGAGCTCCGCTTGCAGAACACATTACTTAATTTTTCACAACTTCTACATTACACCACATGAAGAAAAAAAGGTGACATAGTCTCACTCTGCACAGTAACAGGACCGCCCCCTCATTTAAAACAGTATACTCAAAAAATAAAATAAATACATCACTGCAGTAATAATATCCCTTAATTACCCCCTATGGTAATAATATTCCCCACCCTGCCCCGTTTATCTCATTCCTGGCTCCAGCCATATGTTCTCGCATCCTGCCCTCATGAGTATCCATTCTACCCCATATGATCTCCCCATCCTGCCCCACCAGCCTCCATCGTATCCGTCCTGCCCCATGATCCAATCCTGCCCCATGATCCAATCCTGCCCCATGTCTCCAATCATGCCCCGTATCTACATTCTGCCCATGCCTCAAGTCCTGCCCCCAGTGTGTCCAGCATATTACCCTCATGTTGTCCAGCATTGCCCCAGTGTGTCCAGCATATTACCCCCAGTGTGTCCAGCAATCTTCCCCAGTGTCCAGCATTGCCCCAGTGTGTCCAGAAATCTGCCCCAGGGTCTCCAGCATTGCCCCAGTGTGCACAGCAATCTGCCCCAGTGTGCACAGCAATCTGCCACAGTGTGCACAGCAATCTGCCACAGTGTGCACAGCAATCTGCCACAGTGTCCAGCATTGCCCCAGCGTGTCCAGCAATCTGCCCCAGTGTCCAGTATTGCCCCAGTGTCCAGAAATCTGCCCCAGGGTCTCCAGCATTGCCCCAGTATATCCAGAAATCTGCCCCAGTGTGTCCAGAAATCTGCCCCAGGGTCTCCAGCATTGCCTCAATGTGTCCAGAAATCTGCCCCAGGGTCTCCAGTATTGCCCCAGTGTGTCCAGCATTGCCCCAGTGTGTCCAGCATTGCCCCCAGTGTGTCCAGCAATCTGCCCCAGTGCCAGCAATCTGCCCCAGTGTCCAGCATTGCCCCAGTGTGTCCAGAAATCTGCCCCAGGGTCTCCAGCATTGCCCCCAGTGTGCCCAGCATTGCCCCCAGTGTGCACAGCAATCTGCCCCAGTGTGCACAGCAATCTGCCCCAGAGTGCACAGCAATCTGCCCCAGAGTGCACAGCAATCTGCCCCAGCGTGCACAGCAATCTGCCCCAGCGTGCACAGCAATCTGCCCCAGCGTGCACAGCAATCTGCCCCAGCGTGCACAGCAATCTGCCCCAGTGTGCACAGCAATCTGCCCCAGCGTGCACAGCAATCTGCGCCAGCATGCACAGCATTGCCCCAGCGTGTCCAGCAATCTGCCCCAGTGTCCAGAAATCTGCCCCAGGGTCTCCAGCATTGCCCCAGTATGTCCAGAAATCTGCCCCAGTGTGTCCAGAAGTCTTCCCCAGGGTCTCCAGCATTGCCTCAATGTGTCCAGAAATCTGCCCCAGGGTCTCCAGTATTGCCCCAGTGTGTCCAGCAATCTGCCCCATGGTCTCCTGTATTGCCCCAGTGTGTCCAGCATTCTGCCCCATGGTCTCCAGTATTGCCCCAGTGTGTCCAGCATTCTGCCCCATGGTCTTCAGTATTGCCCCAGTGTGTCCAGCATTCTGCCCCATGGTCTCCAGTATTGCCCCAGTGTGTCCAGCAATCTGCCCCATGGTCTCCAGTATTGCCCCGGTGTGTCCAGCAATCTGCCCCATGGTCTCCAGTATTGCCGCAGTGTCTCCAGCATTGCCCCCAGAGTCAGACATAAAAAAAAAAAAAATCCTCACCTCTCCCGTTCCTAGCGCAGGTCCGGTGCAGCCAGTCAGCGTCTCTCCGGCTCTGCAACGCTCAGGACAGAGAGGCTGAGCGGCGCACACAGTGATGACGTCATCGCGCCCTCTGCCCTGAGACGTCGCAGAGTCAGAGGGCGCTGAAGACGCTGCAGCTGCCGCAGGAACCAGGAGAGGTGAGTATTAGAGCGGGGGCCGGGGGCCAGGGGTGGGGGGAGCCTGGTCTTGGCGGCGGATGGCGCCGCCCGAAGATTTAAAGGGCCCGCGTCTTTTTTTTTTTCTTCCTCCTCCTGCAGTGTCGGCCGCCCCCCGCATTGTGCCGCCCGGGGCGGCCCGCCCCCCCCGCACCCCCCTTCCTACGCCACTGGTAAGAAAATACAAAATGGAAACCAAGATGTGTTGTGCTATTTCTCCTTAGTACACCGAGACCCCATATGTGAGGAAAAGTACAATTTGGGTGCATGGCAGGGCTTAGGAGGGAAGGAGCATGGTTTGTTTTTATGAAAGGAAAAATGTCTAAAATCGAAAGTGGACCCCATGTCGCATTTCGAGAGCCTAAACAGTAAAATACCCCAACAAGTACCACGATTTTGGAAACTAGCCCCTCAAGGAATGTTGTCTAGTAACCCTATTTCTTGCTTTTAAAAAATCCCTTTTTTGAGAAAATCCTTTTAATGGGTGACTAATGAAAACAGGGTGAAATGGGTGACTAAGGTAAAAACAAAATTCTGTTCTTATTTAAAGAATTTTTGCGGAAGTGTTCTCCCTAAATAAACATAAAGGGCCCAATTCATTATTGCATTTGCGCCTTCATTATATTTATCGTTTGATATTTTAGGCCAGTTTATTCTTTGCTTCAAACTCTTTTTCTAAATTTATTATAGGAGTTGTTTTTGTTTTCCAGAACTCTGCATCTGATTCATCAAATTGCATTGCTAAATTTTTGTGCAAATACACTCTGGTGCCTATTTGAGTTAATATTTGAACACCTGAATTGTTTGCACAAACTTTGGGACATTTTAGTGGATCATGCACCTTAGTTCTCTGAAAAGGCACAAAAGAGAGTAAAGACAAAAATTTAGACCAATTTTGATTTTTTCCAAAATTCATGAACCACATGCACCATTTTGAAGAATTTGTCTCAAAAATATCAACAAATAAAAGATAGCGACATAATAGTAATAATAATAATTTTTATTTATATAGCGCCAACATATTCCGCAGCGCTTTACAAATTATAGAGGGGACTTGTACAGACAATAGACATTACAGCATAACAGAAATACAGTTCAAAACAGATACCAGGAGGAATGAGGGCCCTGCTCGCAAGCTTACAGACTATGAGGAAAAGGGAGACACGAGAGGTGGGTGGTAACAATTGCTTTAGTTATTCGGACCGGCCATAGTGTAAGGCTCGGGTGTTCATGTAAAGCTGCATGAACCAGTTAACTGCCTAAGTATGTAACAGTACAGACACAGAGGGCTATTAACTGCATAAAGTGTATGAGAACATGATGCGAGGAACCTGTTTTTTTTTTTTGTTTTTTTTTTATATAAATAGGCCACACAGGGATCGTTAGGTTAATGCACTGAGGCGGTAGGCCAGTCTGAACAAGTGAGTTTTTAGGGTACGCTTAAAACTGTGGGGATTGGGGATTAATCGTATTAGCCTAGGTAGTGCATTCCAAAGAATCGGCGCAGCACGTGTAAAGTCTTGGAGACGGGAGTGGGAGGTTCTGATTATTGAGGATGCTAACCTGAGGTCATTAGCGGAGCGGAGGGCACGGGAAGGGTGGTAGACTGAGACCAGAGAGGAGATGTAGGGTGGTGCAGAGCCATGGAGTGCTTTGTGGATGAGGGTAGTAGTTTTGTACTGGATTCTGGAGTGGATGGGTAGCCAGTGTAATGACTGGCATCGGTGTAACGGTTGGTGAGGAATATGATCCTGGCAGCAGCATTCAGGACAGATTGGAGTGGGGAAAGTTTGGTAAGAGGGAGGCCGATTAGTAGAGAGTTACAATAGTCCAGACAAGAATGAATAAGTGAAACAGTAAGAGTTTTTGCAGAGTCGAAAGTAAGAAAAGGGCGAATTCTAGAAATGTTTTTGAGATGCAGGTAAGAAGAGCGAGCCAGTGATCGAATGTGGGGGGTGAATGATAGGTCAGAATCAAGGATGACCCCAAGGCAGCGGGCATGTTGCTTTGGAGTAATGGTGGAACCGCACACGGAAATGGCAATGTCAGGCAAAGGTAGGTTAGTAGAGGGAGAGAACACGAGGAGTTCAGTTTTTGACAGGTTTAGTTTCAAACCAATAAACCAATTCTCAAATTATGAATTGGTGCCAAAGACTTTGAAGTGCCGCTGCCCTTCATAAATATTAAACATCAGCACTCATAGGCATCTGCCATCTGGTTTAAGATTTTTTTTATCAAATGTATCTACTTATTTGCAAAATTTATTATGATTGAATATATTACTTGCTGTTGACATTTCATTTGTAAATACAGATAAAAATTATATTTCATAAGCTTATCTTTAACTATTTAATTTACGTTCTGTGACTAATTTGCTGACTTTTCTGATTGCATGTTGCATTAGTGACATAATTCTGCATTGGGATTTACAGTGTAATGTAATTTTAAAGGAACCATAAACCTAAAAAATGTAAAAAAAAAAAAGTATTCTAGGAATTCCTCCCTATTGTGGGGGCAAAATTATTGGGTAAGTTAAACAATACATGACTCACTTGTCTTTGAAAGTAGGAAAGTATGCCCATCTGTGACTGCTCCTATACGCCATGTCTATGTGTACTGCATCCAATATTTTTTTGGGGAAAGGGGCGCCCAATTAGGACATTTCTATGTATGCCACTGCCCCGCTGATTCGGTGTGCTTGAGGGTGGTTAGTATAAATTAAGGCACAGTCAGGCAGCCATATAAATCAGAACAAGATTGGAATACATTGGAATACGTGTAAATAGGACCGAGATGGGCACGCAGTGCACAGATTTGTCGGCAACTCTTCCAAGTGTGACAGGTGCATAGAGATACATGAAGATGTCACACTCGGCTCTGGAAAGCCGCGGGGCAGTCAGTACACTGCGTTCTGATCTCACTCCGATTTATTCGGAAGTCTTAGGGTATGTTTCCACGATCAGGATGGCCGGCGGTATCGCCGGAGCGGCTTAGCCGCTCTGCGGTAGCCCCGCCCCCTTTCTGGGACGCGATGATGCCGGATGTGTTCATAGCACACATCCGGCATCATCGCTCCCCACCATAGGGCCCTGTGCTATATCTTGCGGCGACGCAGCGTCGCCGCAAGATATACGGACATGCTGCGATCTGAAAAGACGCGCAGCATGTCCGGAGTCGCAGGGCCGCCGCGTGCATGTTACCACGCATAGTGGAGACGGGATTTCATTAAATCCCCTCCACTATGCTGTAACATCTGGACGCTGCGTGTCTGACGCTGCGGCTCTATGCAGCGTCAGACACGCAGCGTTTCCTGATCGTGGAAACAGACCCTTACTGTGCTCTTATTCTCAAGACATTATCATGGATTATTAGGCCATATTCAGGTTACTCACCCCTGTCCAAATTTGGAATTCTCTGCTAGGGCTACACCTTTGGCCCAAGTGAATATTCTAAATAGTCCAATAAGTCTAGAATAGGGAAATAAAATATTGTAATATTTCACTATTGCTTCATTAAAATAATTAACATAAAATGTCATTTAACTATTTCTTACAAGCAGTTTAGATTTTTTAAATGAAGTAATAATAAAACCTTTCCGACCGCACATTTGGCGTTTCCCACTCCCACACTACCTCCTCATCCTGCCCTCTCTCTGTTGGAGTCCCTCAAGGCTTTGTCCTAGGGCCCCTACTTTTTTCCATCTATACCCTTGGCCTAGGACAACTCATAAAGTCCCATGGCTTCCAGTACCACCTGTATGCGGATGACACTCAGATCTACCTCTCTGGCCCAGATGTCTCCTCTCTGCTGTCCAGAATCTCTGAGTGTTGATCAGCCATATCCTCCTTCTTCAACTATCGCTTCCTAAAACTTAATGTAGACAAAACCGAAATCATCATCTTTACCCCATCTCACGTATCCCCCTACTTGATCTATCTATTATGGTAAATGGCATCATGCTCTCTCCCGAACCTGAAATCCACTGCCTTGGGGTAACTCTCGATTCTGCCCTGTCCTTCAAACCGCACGTCCAAACTCTGGCCACCTCCTGTCACCTCTAACTCAAAAATATTGCCAGAATCCATCCCTTTCTCAGCCCACAATCTACTAAAACTCTTGTGCATGCCCTCATCATCTCCCATCTCGATTACTGCAACACCCTCCTCTGTCGCCTTCCCGCTTACTCTCTTGCACTACTCCAGTCTGTCTTCAACTTTGCTGCCCGGCTAATCCACCTCTCTTCTCGCTACTCCCCTGTTTCTCCCCTCTGAAAATCCCTCCACTGGCTCCCAATTCCCCATCGAATCCAGTTCAAACTACTAGCACTGATCTACATAGCCATCCACAACCTGTCCCCTCCCTATATCTCTGAACTAATCTCCCACTATCTTCCCTCACGTAATCTTCGATCCACCCCAGACCTCCTACTCTCCTCCACACTAATTCGTTCCTCACACAACCGCCTCCAAGATTTCTCCCAAATATCCCCAATCCCCTGGAATTCCATGCCTCAACACGTCCGATTATCCACCACCCTCGGATCCTTCAGACGGAAGCTGAAAACCCATCTCTTCAGGAAAGCCTACAGCCTGCAATAACCATTCTGCCACCTTGCCACCACTCAAGCTGCCACCTCACCACCACCAGAGCTGCCGCCTCACCACCAGAGCTGCCGCCTTACCACTACCAGAGCTGCCGCACCCCGACCTTCTGTCTCTTCCCCATTCTCCCGTAGAATGTAAGTCTGCAAGGACAGGGTCTTCTTCCCTCTGTACCAGTCTATCATTGTAAATTTGTTTACTGTAAACGATATCTATAACTGTACGTAACCCCTTTTCTCATGTACAGCACCATGGAATGAATGTTGCTATATAAATAAATAATAATAAAAGATACTCTTTTTTTATTTTGCTTTGCTGGGCTACTTTGCTTTTTTTTCACAATCAGACTTGGAAGAATAGCAGCAGATTTTCAGTACAGGTATTGCACCCCAAATCCATAGCAATTTACAGTATGACAGTACAAGTGAGTGGGGTTTTCAAAACCTTCTCTACATGTCGTGGAAAAAAATCTGCACAGTAATCAGATAGTGACGTGGATTTTCCAATCCACAGTGGGTCATTCTTCTGTGGAATTGTTGCATACTTTAGCTATGAATTTCACTGTTAGGAATGCCTAGGATGAAATAAGTCTACATGTATTTTGTTGCTCTTCTGCCATATCTAGGTCTCCAACAAGAAAAATAGTTGATGACCCCAATTTAGTCTTTACAGCAAAACAGACAAATGGGCTGCAGAAAACAAAATGTCAGCTTATTGCGGTAGTGGGCGGTGTAAAAAAAAATCATACATATCCTCTCACCCAAATTAGATATCTATCGTTCTCCTGGTTGGAACATGTTTTTATGGTGGAATGTTTGTTTAAGATTACCAGTTACGCAATTAATATTTTATTATTATAGTCAGCGTTTATGGAAACTAGAACTAGCATTTGCTATAAAAGTTGATGCCTTGACATTTGGACCAGATACTTCCAGTTTTGGAAGAGCTTGGGAACCGGTAAGTTTCATCTCTTCTATGAGTTTTCGGTTAGGAGCTACATTTTGACTTTGGTCTCTTAAGGTTTTATTTCAATTACATACTATATGACATTTGCTTCTGATGTTTTCAATGCCCTGGTAGCACTATCAGGAGTTTGAATTCAATTACCATATAATAATATTTCCTCCTTTTTAAAACCTCATTATGAAGCAAATCCAATTATAAGTGCATTACATAAAAAGCATTATATTCTATTCATGGCAATTTATCTGCAGAAGAAAAATGTTATGTTTTAAACTTGCTCCTCCTAAAGCTGATGATAAAAAATGATTTAATTTTTTATAATTAATTATGATAATGTATATAATAAGTTTACTGGATTTTAAAACTGTAATGGCCACGTTTAATAATATTTACAATTATTTGCTTAACCCCTTCCCAACATGTGCCATACATGTACTGATCTGGGTGAGCTGCGATCCCGAAAACCGCAGTACAGGTACGGCAGCACGATCGAGCGGCCTCTCGCTGAGCGCCGTGACAATCAGGTGTGGGTGTCAGCTCTATGAGACAGCTGATACCCCGCAGCAACTCCCACAATCAGTGCTAGCACCACTTGTGGGCATTTAACCCCTCTTGATGCCGCTGTCAGTAGGTCACACTTCCATCAGGACAACGCAATGCAATCACCATAACATGATTATGTTTGCTAATGGAATAATGGAATAATTATAGCTCTCAAGGTATGGTGATGTAAAAACTAGTTTTCACAATAAAAAGCGTCTTTTAGTGTGTGACAGCAGCCAAACATAAAAAACCCGATATAAATCTGGTATCACTGTAATCGCAGCGACCCAAAGAATAAAGGCGCCTAATCACTTATACCGCATGAGGAACGGCGTAAAAAATCAATAAAACCAATTCTTCACATGCTGCTGATTTTTTCATTCTGCCTCCCGAAGATCGTTGCAAGAATTGGCGCACATTTATCCTACGCTCTATGCTGAGCGCTTACTCCGGGGTTTCCATGTAAATCTCTGAAATATGTGATTCAGACAGAACCTTTGGTGGAAGATTCCCTAAAATGAGGCAGATGGAGGCATTGTGGATGCCAGAGGACCTGTAATCCGGCGGTGTCCATCTTTTTAGGATTGCATAAAAATGCTGTAGGCCACAGTTTTGTGCACTTCTGAAAAGAAGGACACCTCTGAATAGAAGCCAGACAGAGTCCAGAGTATCTCTGCTGCCTCATTATAGTGAATTGATCCCTCGGGGGTTTCATCTGTCACGTCACTCAGAGATTTAGAAGGAAACCCCAAAGTAGAGCGCCTGATAAATGTGATCATAAATGTTATATAAAATGTTCCCAAGAAAAGCTTCAATTCAATCCACAAAAAAGCAAGTCCCCACTCAGATCCATCATCTGTAAAAGGAAATATAGGGGCTTCCATGTTACTGGTACTCTACCCCAAGATATTAGGACCATCCATAGCTTGCAAAGTTTTAGGCGCTCGCTCAAAACACATTTGTTCAGAGCGGCCTATCACGTTCAGTAATCAAAGTCATTTTATGTGTGTGTGTGTAGACCATTCACTATCTCCATCTACCCCCCACCCCCTGAAGATGGCTGGACCATCATTGTAAATACATCATTGTAAATACACACCTGTACTTTGTATCTCCCCCCCCCCTCATTGTAGATTGTAAGCTCTCACAAGCAGAGTCGTCTTATTTTGCTTTATTGTATTGTTAACGTTGTTACCTATGACTGTTGTGTTTGAAACTGTTAAACTGTAAAGCGCTGCGGAATATGTTGGCACTATATAAAGATATTATTACGGGTAGCACAAAGGCTCTGGAAAAGCAACATGGCTCCTCGCCCCCCAAAAGAAATTCAACAAATTCTCTGCTCTCATATTCAAATGCCCCCTCCCTTCTGAGCCCCAGTGTGCCTATACCACATTTAACGACCACATGTTTGGCATTTCTATAGTGATGAGAGCCTGCCTAATTTACTGGTCACTACAACGTCAGTTTGCAATTTTCACTCAGCAACATCCACTGCTGCTTGTTTCTGTAAAACACTTATTGAGTCAAAATCATCACTACAACAGTAGATAAATTCCGAAAGAGGTTATAATTTCCAAAATGAGGTCACACGAGGAGGGATTCTGCTTTTCTAGCACTTAGAGGCTCTTTACATGGAATCTGCAAACTATTCTAGGAAAATTTGCCTTCCAGGACGCAAATAGTGCTCCTTCCCTCTCGATTCTCTCTGTATGGCAAAGTAGTACTGTACAACCACATATAGGGCTATCGTTATTTCAGTAGAAATTGTGGGACAAATTTAGGTGCCATTTTTACACATTTCCTAGTAGGAAAATGTAAAACTTGGGTCTAAGGCTAGGTTCCCATTGCGTTATGGCGGTACACCAGCGGCATAACGCGGTGTAACGTAGTCCGTTAACTCCGCCATTGCTTGTAATGGCGAACGCATTGCTAGCGCACACCCACATTGGGCATGGGCTAGCGATGTGCCGTCATTTGAGTGACGGACCTCCAACGCTGGTTGCAGCGTTTGCGGTCCGTTCCTTGCTAGCACAGATCGGGCATCTGCGCTAGCGGGATCGGCTAACGCGATCCCTTTTGGGACATTGCGTTATCGCAGTGCGTAGCGCTATGCATTAGACGGACTGCCATAACGCAATGTGAACCTAGCCTAACACACAATCTTGGTGTTAAAAATATAAATTATTTTATCTTCCCTGCTCAATGGTGTAAAATTCTGTGACACACCTGTGCTGTCAATATAATCACAGTACCCCTAGATAAATTCATTGAGAGGTTTAGTTTGTAAAATGGGATCACGTATAAGGAGTTCTGCTTTGTTTGCACATCAGGGGCTCTGCCAATGTAACATGGCAAACTGAAACAACTGCAGCAAAATCTGCACTGTAATGTGGCGTTTCTTCCCTTCTGAGATTTGTACTGTGCCTCAAAAGTAGTTTTTGAAAACATATGGGCTATCGGCGAACTCAGGAGAAATTGCACAACAAATTTCGGGGACCATTTTCTCCTGTTATCCTTGTGAAAATACAAAATTTGGAGCTAAAAAATATTTTTGCGGGAAAAATGTAATTTTTTTTCACGGCTTAACATTATAAACTTCTGTTAAGCACCTGGGGGTTCAAGGTGCTCAATACACATCTAGATAAGTTCCCAAAGGAAGGGGTTTAGTTTCCAAAATGGTGTCACTTGTGGGGGGTTTCCACTGTTTAGGAACATTAGGGGCTCTCCAAACTCGACATGTCATCCGCTAATTATTAGTGATGATGAGCGAATATACTCGTTGCTTGGGTTTTCCTGAGCACGCTCAGGTGATCTCCGAGTATTTATGACTGCTCGGAGATTTAGTTTTCCTTGCTGCAGCTGCATGATTTGCGGCTATTAGACAGGTTTATTACATGTGGAGATTCCCAATCAAACAGGCAAACCCCACATGTACTCAGACTGGCTAACAGCTGTAAATTATGCAGCTGCGTCAACAAATACTAAATCTCCGAGCAGTCACAAATACTCGGAGACCAGCCGAGCATGCTCAGGAAAACCCGAGCAACAAGTACACTCGCTCATCACTACTAATCCAGCAAATTTTACATTCGAAAAGTCAAATGGCGCTCCTTCCCTTCCAAGTCTCCCTCAGGAGAAATTGCAAAAACAATCATATGGAGCAATTTCTCCTGTTACTCTTATGAAAATCCAAAATTTGGTTGGAGCTAAAAAAGATTTATCTGGGAAAAATGTGATTTTTTTATTTTCATGGCTTAGCGTTATAAACCTCTGTGAAGTGAACCTGTGGGTTCAAGGTGCTCAATATACATCTAGATAAGTTCCCTAAGGGGTATGTTTTCCAAAATTATGTCACTTATCGGGAATTTCCACTGTGTAGGCACATCAGGGGCTCTCCAAACATGACATGGCATCCGCTAATTATGCCAGCAAATTTTACATTTAAAAAGTGAAATGGCGCTCCTTCCCATCCTAGCCCTGCCGTGTGCCCAAACAGTAGATTTCCCCACATATCGGGTATTGTCATGCTCAGGGGGAAATTGCACAACAAATTGTATGGTCCATTTTCTCCTGTTACCCTTACGAAAGTAAAAAAAATTAGGTCTAAAGGAAAATTTTTGTGAAAGAAAAGTAGATGTTTATTTTTTTCTTCCGCATTTCAAACATTCTGGACATTATACCAGAATGGGGACATTCTACAAGAATGTTTATCGGAGGGACAAAAGCCTAGCAATTAGTGATGAGCGAATGTGCTTGGATAAAGTGTTATCCATGCATGCTCATGTGCTAACCGAGTGTCTTCGGCATGCTTGAAAAATATGTTCGAGTCCCTATTAGGCAATCCATGCATGTGTTGAGGCTGTCTAAGAGCCAGCAAGACATGCAGTTGTAGGACTCGAACACACTGAAGACACTCAGCACATGATCATGCTCGGATAACATCTATTTCGAGCACGTTCGGTCATCACTTATAGCTAGGTTTTCCCCCCTCCTGTACACGTTCTGGTATAATTCTCATACAATGCCCCCATTCTGGTATAATGTCTCCTATCCTTTGCACCTTCCATTATACTCCAGTGCATTTTAAAAAGAAACAATTATTCTCATCTTCCTCCACTGCCATGATGTGTGGCATCCTCTTCTGTAGCCAGCACATGATCCAGCAGCTGAATTTGGATAACATGTTTGGTTACCTCTACTAGCTATAAGAGTGATACACGTTTAAAGTGTTTATATACAAGATTTTTTGTTGTTGTTATGTTGATGTCTGATTTCAACTGTCCTCACTACAGTGTATAAAGCAAATTTGAAACCAAAATGGCTATTCAAACTGGTGACATAAAGATGCGCTTTATTGTAATTTTCTTTCAAATTTTTACTTCATCATAGCTAAGCTAAAATGCTGGTGCTGTGCATCGTAGTGCTCTCCTTAGCACTTTCTGGAGAATGTTCGAACAATTGCAGTGAGTACTTTTTTTTTTTTATAAAAGTAAATTACTATAAGAGTAGTGGATAAAATAGTATTTTCAAAAATTCAAATTTACTTTAAGGCACCACTCCAGCGTTTTTCTTTATTGCAGTGCTGGAGTGATGCTACTAATGTAAGGCCCCTGCACTTAGTCTTATATATACCATCTACCATCTTTTGCTATTATCTTCCCGCTGTGGTCGGTATTCAGCAGTTTGTGACCTGCCAGATCATTTCAGTGTTTGCTGGAGTGAGTCAGATGTCGCTTTTCAATGCCAGTCTATGAGAGCATTGTTCTGCCACTCCTAGACTTGTACTGAGAGCTTATGATCGGTACCTTTGACTTCCGGTCAGTCATAAGTTGCGGTCACAAGATGGTGGCACGGGACTGGTGTGGCATCGGAAAGATAGTTGAGATTGCTGTTGGTGAGTACAATATTAGGTGCAGGGATCTTACACTAGTTGCACCACTTCAGTGCTCTAACATTTTTTCAGTGCATGTATTAACATTGTTGGTGTTCAAACACACATCACATGGAAAGGTAATTGATCACAAAAATATTTACAATAATGTGCCATTCTCACTTTACTGGTCATTTTGTGATCAGCTTAGCTTTGTTATTATTTCCACAAAAATGATTTTAAAGAGTGTATATTTGACGGACTTCATGTCCCAGACACTAAGAAATTGGGAATAAATTATTTTAGAGGTTTATTGTTATGTGATTGTTTGTAATCTATACTGCATTAAATGCATCATTTATATATATTTTTTTGATCCTTAGAAAATGCATCTGTTCCTGAGATCGAGGAAAGCATTCAATCTCTCTTGGCGTGCTTGGATAAGAATAATACAAATAATTTTACATCAAATGCTAGGTATTCAATTGGTGGGTCAGAACATGGATACAGGAGCTGCCAGGAAATCAAGAATTTATATACATATGCTGAGGGTGAGATACATGAATCATTTCATAAGTTCTAACACACTAGATGGTGGCCCGATTCTAAAGCATCAGGTATTCTAGAATATGTATGTAGTTTATTTATGAAGTTTTCAGAATAATGCAATTTATACAAAGGATTCGGCCGGCCGGCCGGCCGCAACCAATTAGCGAAGCGTGGTTCAAAGGCCGCGCCCATTCGTGGGCAGACTGCGACTGTCGCTGATTGTTCGCGGCCGGGCGTGACCAATCAGTGAAGTCAGGGCCGGCTCCAGGTTTTTGAGGGCCCCGGGCGAAAGAGTCTCAGTGGGCCCCCCTCTTTAACACATACCACGACTCATGATGCACAGATACAGAAGAGAAATATAGCACAGCCAAGTAGCGTATAACACAGCCCACGTAGTATATAACACAGCCCACGTAGTATATTGCCCAGCCACATAGTATATAGCACAGGCCTTGTAGTATATAACACAGCCACGTAGTATATTGCCCAGCCACGTAGTATACAGCACAGCCCATGTAGTATATAACACAGCCATGTAGTATATAGCACAGCCACGTAGTTTATTGCCCAGCCACGTAGTATATAGCACAGACACATAGTATATAGCACAGACATGTAGTATATAGCACAGACACATAGTAAATTGCCCAACCACATAGTATATTGCCCAGCCACGTAGTATATTGCCCAGACATGTTTTATATAGCACAGACACATAGTATATAGCACAGACACGTAGTATATAGCACAGACACGTAGTGTATAGCACAGACACGTAGTATATTGCACAGCCACGTAGTATTTTGCCCAGCCACGTAGTATATTGCCCACACACGTAGTATATAGCACAGACACGTAGTATGTTGCCCAGCCACGTAATATATTGCACAGCCACGTAGTATATTGCACAGCCAAATAAAATATTGCACAGCCACGTGGTATATAGCACAGAGACATAGTATATAACTTTGCCCATGCAGTATATAACCCAGGCCACGTAGTATAGAGCACAGCAATGTAGTATATTGCCCAGACGCGTAATATATACCACAGCCACGTAGTATATAGCACAGCCCACATAGTATATAGCACAGAGATGTAGTATATAACACAGCCAACACAGTATCTAACACAGCCCACATAGTATATAGCAATGTGGACACCATATCCCTGTTAAAAAAAGAATTAAAATAAAAAATAGTTATACACTCACCTCCCGTCGGCCCCCGGATCCAGCCCAGGTGTTTACCGATGCTCCTCGCGATGTTCCGGTCCCAAGAATGCATTGCGGTCTCGCGAGATGATGATGTAGCGGTCTTGCGAGACTGCTACGTCATCATCTCGCGAGACCGCAATGCATGGATCGGACCGTCGCAAGGAGCGAGAAAGGCAGGGGCTGGATCCGGGGGCTGACAGAAGGTGAGTATATAATGATTTTTTTTATTATTTTTAACATTAGATCTTTTTACTATTGATGCTGCATAGGCAGCATCAATAGTAAAAAGTTGGTCACACAGGGTTAATAGCAGCGTTAACGGAGTGCGTTACACCGCGGCATAAAGCGGTCCGTTAACGCTGCCATTAACCCTGTGTGAGCGCTGACTGGAGGGGAGTATGGAGTGGGCGCTGACGGCAGAGGAGTAGGGAGCGGCCATTTCACAGGCGCACTGTGCCTGTCGCTGATTGGTCGTGGCCGTTTGACCACGACCAATCAGCGATTTGGGATTTCCGTGACAGACAGAAAGACAGACTGTCAGAAAGACAGACAGACGGAAGTGACCCTTAGACAATTCTATAGTAGATAAGCTCACACGCATGTGAGTAATGTATAGAATTTATCCAATGTTAATAAACATATATATGTATACTGTGTATATATATATGTACAGGTCCTTCTCAAAAAATTAGCATATAGTGTTAAATTTCATTATTTACCATAATGTAATGATTACAATTAAACTTTCATATATTATAGATTCATTATCCACCAACTGAAATTTGTCAGGTCTTTTATTGTTTTAATACTGATGATTTTGGCATACAACTCCTGATAACCCAAAAAACCTGTCTCAATAAATTAGCATATCAAGAAAAGGTTCTCTAAACGACCTATTACCCTAATCTTCTGAATCAACTAATTAACTCTAAACACATGCAAAAGATACCTGAGGCTTTTATAAACTCCCTGCCTGGTTCATTACTCAAAACCCCCATCATGGGTAAGACTAGCGACCTGACAGATGTCAAGAAGGCCATCATTGACACCCTCAAGCAAGAGGGTAAGACCCAGAAAGAAATTTCTCAACAAATAGGCTGTTCCCAGAGTGCTGTATCAAGGCACCTCAATGGTAAGTCTGTTGGAAGGAAACAATGTGGCAGAAAACGCTGTACAACGAGAAGAGGAGACCGGACCCTGAGGAAGATTGTGGAGAAGGACCGATTCCAGACCTTGGGGAACCTGAGGAAGCAGTGGACTGAGTCTGGTGTGGAAACATCCAGAGCCACCGTGCACAGGCGTGTGCAGGAAATGGGCTACAGGTGCCGCATTCCCCAGGTAAAGCCACTTTTGAGCTACAGAGAAGCAGCACTGGACTGTTGCTAAGTGGTCCCAAGTACTTTTTTCTGATGAAAGCAAATTTTGCATGTCATTCGGAAATCAAGGTGCCAGAGTCTGGAGGAAGACTGGGGAGAAGGAAATGCCAAAATGCCTGAAGTCCAGTGTCAAGTACCCACAGTCAGTGATGGTGTGGGGTGCCATGTCAGCTGCTGGTGTTGGTCCACTGTGTTTCATCAAGGGCAGGGTCAATGCAGCTAGCTATCAGGAGATTTTGGAGCACTTCATGCTTCCATCGGCTGAAATGCTTTATGGAGATGAAGATTTCATTTTTCAGCACGACCTGGCACCTGCTCACAGTGCCAAAACCACTGGTAAATGGTTTACTGACCATGGTATTACTGTGCTCAATTGGCCTGCCAACTCTCCTGACCTGAACCCCATAGAGAATCTGTGGGATATTGTGAAGAGAAAGTTGAGAGACGCAAGACCCAACACTCTGGATGAGCTTAAGGCCGCTATTGAAGCATCCTGGGCCTCCATAACATCTCAGCAGTGTCACAGGCTGATTGCCTCCATGCCACGCCGCATTGAAGCAGTCATTTCTGCCAAAGGATTCCCGACCAAGTATTGAGTGCATAACTGAACATTATTATTTGTTGGTTTTTTTGTTTGTTATTAAAAAACACTTTTATTTGATTGGATGGGTGAAATATGCTAATTTATTGAGACAGGTTTTTTGGGTTATCAGGAGTTGTATGCCAAAATCATCAGTATTAAAACAATAAAAGACCTGACAAATTTCAGTTGGTGGATAATGAATCTATAATATATGAAAGTTTAATTGTAATCATTACATTATGGTAAATAATGAAATTTAACACTATATGCTAATTTTTTGAGAAGGACCTGTATATGCTGTATGTATATATAGATATATATATATATGTATACAGTATATATATATAAAGTGAGACCAGAAAGTATTCATACCCCTTTAAATTTTTCACTCTTTATTTCATTGCAGCTATTTGGTAAATTCAAAAAAGTTCATTTTTGTCGCGTTAATGCACTCTGCACCCCATCTTGACTAAAAAAACAGAAATGTAGAAATTTTTGCTAATTTATTAAAGAAGAAAGACTGAAATATAACATGGTCATAAGTATTCAGACCCTTTTCTCAGTATTGAGTAGGAGCACCCTTTTGAGCTAGTACAGCCATGAGTCTTCTTGGGAATGATACAACAAGTTTTTCACACCTGGTTTTTGGGATCCTCTGCCATTGTTCCTTGCAGCTACTCTCCAGTTCCATCAGGTCGGATGGTGAACATTGGTGGACAGCCATTTTCAGGTCTCTCCAGAGATGCTCAATTGGGTTTAGGTCAGGGTTCTGGCTGGGCCAGTCAAGAATGGTCACAGAGTTGTTCTGAAGCCACCCCTTTGCTATTTTGGCTGTGTGCTTAGGGTCATTGTCTTGTTGGAAGGTGACCCGTCGGCCAAGTCTGAGGTCCAGAACACTCTGGAAGAGGTTTTCATCCAGGATATCTCTGTACTTGGTCGCATTCATGTTTCCTTCAATGTCAACCAGTTGACCTGTCCCTGCAGCTGAAAAACACCCCCACAGCATGATCTTGTCACCGCCGTGTTTCACTGTTGGGATTGTGTTTGGCAGGTGATGAGCAGTGCCTGGTTTTAGACACACATACCGTTTGGAATTATCACCAAAAAGGTCTATCTTCATCTCATCAGACCAGAGAATCTTATTTCTCATAGTCTGGGAGTCTTTCATGTGTTTTTTAGCAAACTCTATGCGGCCTTTCATATGTCTTGCACTGAGGATAGGCTTCCGTTGGGCCACTCTGCCATAAAGACCCAACTAGTGAAGGGCTGCATCTCCCTCCCTACTACATCTCTGGAGCTCAGCCACAGTAATCTTGGGGTTCTTCTTTAACTCTCTCACCAAGGCTCTTTTCCCATGATTGCTTAGTTTGGCTGGACGGCCAGGTCTAGGAAAACTTCTGATGGTCACAAATATCTTCCATTTAAGGACTATGGAGGCCACTGTGCTCTTAGGAACCTTGAGTACAGCAGAAATTCTGTTGTAACCTTGGCCAGATGTGTGCCTTGCCAAAATTATGTCTCTGAGCTCCTTGGCCAGTTCCTTTGACCTCATGATTCTCATTTGGTGTGACATGCGCTATGAGGTCTTATATAGACAGGTGCGTGCCTTTGAAGCGATGGCCGGGGGACCACCACAGTGCAGGTAGACTACCATATACAAGATGAGGTGCAAACAATAAAGGGTAAATTTATTGGAAGGCAAGGAATGAAGTGGATGAGGAAGGTGCAAACAGGGGTTTGCAATGGCATAAGATAATTTACAAGAGTTGTATTCTTTAGGTGGCCGTAAAATAGCATGGTGCTCCAACTATTACAGACTCAATATACGTACACAAGCAAATGCAAACAATAAACAAAGAATAATGCTACATATAGCCTCCCTATAGCCTCCCTGGCCTCTACTAAGCAGGCCACATGGCTGCCTTGTTCTGTCTATTGAAGCCTACACTAGGCCCTGACGTGCACATAACAGGAACAAACTCACGGTGATGTTGGGGACTCAGATCCAGTCCCGGGGTGTTAGGGTTGGCGGAACACACCAAATATATTTATTAGATGGGATTGGTGCATTCGCAACCCGGGATCCACCGTGCAGGAAATAATCTGCTGCTAAGTAAATGGCGGCACTATATGGCGGTATGAACCAGCTCTGTTAGCTTCACAGAGCAGCCGAGAAAGCAAGGCTCTGTGCCCTGTTAGACTTTCACAGAGGTACAGGCTAACTACCCAAATGAGAGCAGTCAGTGGTCATGCATGCACACAAAACTCCTCGCCGGAAGTGCCAGCATTCTAGGGGCTTATTTCAGCCAGGTCCCTGAATACACATAAACACAATCTCCTCGCCGGAGGTGCCAGCATTCTAGGGGCTTATTTCCGCCGGGTTCCTGAACACATACAAACACATGACCACACTGGTGCAAAGCACATAACTTAAGAAGATACGACATGCGAGCCTTAAATAGTTGCAGCACGTACAGGACCTTCAAAGAAGGACCAATGGAGTTGCTGCAGTACCTGAGCATGTGACCCTAGATCTCCACTGAGAGATCTTGCCCTGGGCATGCTCAGTGTGTGCAAAGCAGGACTTAGTCCTAGCACCTACAGGACCTTCCAAGAAGGACCAATGGAAGTTGCTGCAGTACCTGAGCATGTGACCGTAGATCTCCACTGAGAGATCTTGCCCTGGGCATGCTCAGTGTGTGCAAAACAGGACTTAGTCCCAGAAAAGCCTGCTCGCCGCAGATCAGTGCAGGGTACAATAGCAGAGCCTGGAGAGGCAGCAGTAACTGTTACGATCTGATGGCCTTGGAGCAGCATGAGACGTACTCTGGAGAAGGTGGTCCCTGTACTGACTGCAAACCCTGAACCTAGCAGCGCAACTAAAAGCAGCCGTGGGGGGTACCTAACACTCCCTAGACCCCTCGGCACAGCCTAAGATCTAACTACCCCTAAAGACAGAAACAGGAAACCTATCTTGCCTCAGAGAAAGTCCCCAAAGGATAGATAGCCCCCCACAAATATTGACTGTGAGAGGAGAGGGAAATAACATACGCAGATATGAAATCAGATTTTAGCATAGGAGGCCATACTAGCTAAAAAGAAAGGATAGAACAGAGTACTATGCGGTCAGTATAAAAACACTAGAAAATATCCACCGCAGAAAATACGGATCACCACATCTGACTAAAGACATGGGGGGTATATCTGCATCTCCAGAGAAATAGCTAGGCTGCAAAAAATCCTTCACAGACCAAGCTGGACAAGACAAAAACATGAAAATGCACAGAACTATAAGGTCCACTGCAGGTGGACAGCAAAAACAAAGCCAGGACTTATCTTTGTAGAAAAACACAGCAAACTGGAAAGACCAGCAGGGAAGTGAATCCTTCAAGAACAATGGACAACTGGCACTGACTAAAGGATCCTGCAAAGCTATATACCCCCGTCAGTCCTGCAATTAGTAGATACACATGTCCACTCCTGCAATCCAGGCACAACTGCAGGAAGGTCAGAAGGCTCAACCTGCCCAGAAGAAAAATGAGAATGAAAACCAAAATTAAAAAAAAAAGGCGAAACCAAAGTAGCCGAACTAGCCCGATTATTAAGGGCAAACTCGGCCAATGGCAAAAAAGCCACCCAATCATCCTGATCTGCAGACACAAAGCATCTCAAATAGGTCTCCAAGGTCTGATTAGTTCGCTCAGTCTGGCCATTTGTCTGAGGATGAAATGCAGAAGAAAAAGTCAAATCAATGCCCAGCTTGGCACAAAAGGCCCGCCAAAACCTAGAAACAAACTGAGAACCTCTGTCGGACACAATATTCTCTGGAATACCATGCAAATGCACCACATGCTGAAAAAACAACGGAACCAAATCAGAAGAAGAAGGCAATTTAGGCAAAGGCACCAAATGAACCATCTTAGAAAATCGGTCACAGACAACCCGGATAACCGACATTCTTTGGGAAACAGGAAGATCGGAAATAAAATCCATAGAAATATGTGTCCAGGGCCTCTCGGGGACCGGTAATGGCAAAAGCAACCCACTAGTGCGGGAACAGCAAGGCTTAGCCCGCGCACAAATCCCACAGGACTGCACAAAAGAACGCACATCCCGCGACAAAGAAGGCCACCAAAAGGACCTACTAACCAAATCTCTGGTACCAAAAATCCCAGGATGGCCAGCCAACACAGAACAATGAACCTCAGAAATCACTTTAGCAGTCCATCTATCAGGAACAAACAGTTTCCCCACAGGACAGCGGTCAGGCTTATCAGCCTGAAATTCCTGAAGAACCCGTCGCAAATCATGGGAGATGGCAGAAAAAATCACCCCTTCCTTCAAAATGCTGACCGGCTCAAGAACCCCAGGGGAATCAGGAAAAAAACTCCTAGAGAGGGCATCCGCCTTAACATTCTTAGTACCAGGAATGTACGAGACCACAAAATCAAAACGGGAGAAAAACAGGGACCATCGAGCCTGTCAAGGATTCAGTCATTTGGCAGACTCAAGGTAAATCAGATTCTTATGATCGTTCAGGACCACAATACGGTGCTTGGCCCCCTCAAGCCAATGTCGCCACTCCTCAAATGCCTACTTCATAGCCAAGAACTCCCGATTGCCGACATCATAATTGTGTTCTGCAGGCGAAAACTTCCGAGAAAAGAAGGCACACGGTTTCATCAAGGAACCATCAGAATTCCTCTGAGACAAAACGGCCCCTGCCCCAATCTCAGACGCGTCAACCTCAACCTGAAATGGAAGAGAAACATCTGGCTGACGCAACACAGGGGCAGAAGTAAATCGGCGTTTAAGCTCCTGAAAGGCAGAAACAGCCGCGGAGGACCAATTCGTCACATCAGCGCCTTTCTTGGTCAAATCGGTTAGAGGTTTAACCACACTGGAGAAGTTGGCAATGAAACGACGATAAAAATTAGCAAAGCCCAAGAATTTCTGGCTGAATCCAATCATGAATGGCCTGAACCTTAACCGGATCCATTTCTATAGATGAGGGAGAAAAAATCAAACCCAAAAAAGAAACCTTTTGCACTCCAAAGAGACACTTTGACCCCTTCACAAACAAAGCATTATTACGGAGGATGTGAAATACCATCCTGACCTGTTTCACATGAGACTCCCAATCATTGGAAAAAATCAAAATATCATCCAAATATACAACCATGAATTTATCAAGATAACTCCGAAAGATATCATGCATGAAGGATTGGAACATAGATGGGGCATTAAAGAGTCCGAATGGCATCACAAGATATTCAAAATGGCCTTCGGGAGTATTAAATGCAGTTTTCCATTCATCACCCTGCTTGATACGAATAAGATTATATGCCCCTCGAAGGTCAATCTTAGTAAACCAGCTAGACCCCTTAATCCTAGCAAACAAATCAGTAAGCAAAGGCAAGGGGTATTGAGGTTTATTTTTAGCCAATGGTGTAGCATCAATGCCCCTCAAAGGAATAGGGTTCTGCAAAGGCTGCAAGGGAAAACCACAACGTCTGGCAAATTCTAAGTCCATTAAGTTCAGAGCGGCGCCTGAATCCACAAATGCCATGACAGAAAATGATGATAATGAGCAGATCAAGGTCACAGATAACAGAAATTTAGGTTGTATAGTACTGATGGCAACATAACTAGTGATTCTCTTAGTACGCTTAGGGCAATCAGAAATAACATGAGCAGAATCGCCGCAGTAAAAACACAACCTATTCTGACACCTGAATGTTTGACGTTCAGCTCTAGACAAAATCCTATCACACTGCATAGGCTCAGGGCTCCGCTCAGAGGACAACGCCACAGTGTGCACAATTCTGCGCTCGTGCAAGCGCCGATCAATCTGAATGGCCAGAGACATAGAATCACTCAGACCAGCAGGCGTGAGGAACCCCACCATAACGTCTTTAACGGATTCAGAAAGATCCTTTCTGAAAATTGCCGCCAAGGCATCCTCATTCCATTTAGTCAGTACAGACCATTTTCTAAATTTCTGGCAATACGATTCTGCCGCTTCTTGACCTTGACACAGGGCTAACAAAATTTTCTCAGCCTGATCCACAGAATTAGGCTCATCATACAACAACCCCAATGCCTGAAAGAACGAATCAACATCAAGCAAAGCGGGATTGCCAGTTTCCAGGGAAAATGCCCAATCCTGTGGGTCACCACGCAGCAGAGATATGATGATTTTAACCTGCTGAATTGGATCACCAGAAGACCGGGGTCTTAATGCAAAAAACAGTTTACAGTTATTTTTGAAACTCAAAAATTTGGATCTGTCACCAAAGAATAAATCAGGAGTGGGAATTTTAGGTTCTAAGGCAGGAGTTTGAACAATATAATCTGAAATACCCTGTACCCTAGCAGCAAGCTGATCCACCCGAGAAACTAACTCCTGAACATTCATGTTAATACAAGACTCCATAGCCACCCAGAGGTAAAGAGGGAGGAACAGACCAAACAGGCTAAGGAAAAAAAATGGCTCAAAATCTTTCCACCCTTCTTCTGAGATGCAATTAACTCATTGTTGGCCAGTTGTACTGTTATGATCTGGTGGCCTTGGAGCAGCATGAGACGTACTCTGGAGAAGGTGGTCCCTGTACTGACCGCAAACCCTGAACCTAGCAGCGCAACTAAAAGCAGCCGTGGGGGGGGGGTACCTAACACTCCCTAGACCCCTCGGCACAGCCTAAGATCTAACTACCCCTAAAGACAGAAACAGGAAACCTATCTTGCCTCAGAGAAAGTCCCCAAAGGATAGATAGCCCCCCACAAATATTGACTGTGAGAGGAGAGGGAAATAACATACGCAGATATGAAATCAGATTTTAGCATAGGAGGCCATACTAGCTAAAAAGAAAGGATAGAACAGAGTACTATGCGGTCAGTATAAAAACACTAGAAAATATCCACCGCAGAAAATACGGATCACCACATCTGACTAATGACATGGGGGGTATATCTGCATCTCCAGAGAAATAGCTAGGCTGCAAAAAATCCTTCACAGACCAAGCTGGACAAGACAAAAACATGAAAATGCACAGAACTATAAGGTCCACTGCAGGTGGACAGCAAAAACAAAGCCAGGACTTATCTTTGTAGAAAAACACAGCAAACTGGAAAGACCAGCAGGGAAGTGAATCCTTCAAGAACAATGGACAACTGGCACTGACTAAAGGATCCTGCAAAGCTATATACCCCAGTCAGTCCTGCAATTAGTAGATACACATGTCCACTCCTGCAATCCAGGCACAACTGCATTACCCTCTACAACCACCGGAGGGAGCCCAAAAACTGAATTCACAGCAAGTAACCCTTTGCACAGTATCAGTCTCAGTGAGACGCTGGGACCGATGTCTCCACTGAGCAGGCTCCACTGCGGCCGATGCAGAATGGGAGACCGAAGCAGACACGGATCGAGATTCCCCCTGTGCAGCAGAGGAAACTCGACTCCTAACATTACCCCCCCTCCTAGGGCCCCCCTCTTTGAGCCTCGCTACTCTCAAAAGCTGCGGAGCCCGAATGTGCTCCACGGGCACCCAGGTTCTATCCTCCGGACCGTGACCCTTCCAGTCCACCAGATAAAATTTCTTGCCACTTACCACCTTGCACCCCACAATAGCATTCACCTCAAACTCATCCGTGGATGAACCCGATGTCCCGGCAGATGACTCAGAAAACTGGGACAAATGAACGGGCCTTAAGAGGGAAACGTGAAAAGTATCGGTGATACCAAGGCGGGGAGGAATAGCCAAACGGTAGACCACAGGGTTGACCTGTTCCAGAACCTTAAACGGGCCAATGTAGCGAGGAGAAAACTTAGTGGACTCAACTCGCAGCCTGATGTTACGGGCGGAGAGCCACACTAAGTTGCCAGGAGCAACGGTCGGAGCAGGGCGCCGGTGTGTATCAGCCGAAACCCTCATGCTCTCCTTGGAGGCCCAGATGGCATCCTGTGTGCAGTCCCAGATATCACGTGCCTCCACCGCCCAGTCTGCCACCCTAGAATCGGTGGATGACACGGGCATGGGCACAGGGACACGTGGATGCTGGCCGTAATTAAGGAGAAAAGGAGTCTGACCATTGGAATCGGCTATAACATTGTTCAAGGCAAATTCCGCCCAAGGTAGCAAAGATGCCCAGTCATCCGGCCTATCAGAGACAAAATGTCGCAAGTATGTCACCAGAGTCTGGTTGGTCCTCTCCACCAACCCATTCGTCTCGGGATGGTATGCAGAGGAGATGTTCAACTCTATGCTGAGTAAACGGCAATACCATGTAAACGGAAAATGTGCTTAATGAATAACACCGCCAAGGCCCGTCCAGAAGGTGTTAGGTGTCAAGTTCCCACCTCTGCACAGGGGGAATTTCAAACCATCTCTGCTGCGGTCTCTCATTCTTCTCCAGCCACAGTGGAGTCTGCCTAGCAGAGACATCAGTCCCAGTGTCTTGCTCAGTCTCACTCTGTGTATAGGGTTACTGCTGCTTTTCCAGCTTCTGCCATTGAAGCCAGTGCTGGGCAGCGGCGAGAAGACGCTTCTGGGACTAAGTCCTACTTTGCATACACTGGGCATGCCCAGGGCAAGATCTCTCAGTGGAGATCTAGGGTCACATGCTCAGGTACTGCAGCGACTTCCATTGGTCCTTCTCACGGAAGGTCCTGTAGGTACTAGGACTAAGTTCTGCTTTGCACACTGAGCATGCCCAGGGCAAGATCTCTCAGTGGAGATCTAGGGTCGCATGCTTAGGTACTGCAGCAATTCCATTGGTCTTTCTTTGAAAGGTCCTATACGTGCTGCAGCTATTTAAGGCTCGCATGGCCGCACGGCCATGCGCTAGTGTACATATGTAAATGTGTGTGTGTTGTGAGTGAAAGTCGCTCTTTAAATAACCCTCCCTATTGGATGACTGTTCGCGGAAGCTGTATGATTGCTATTTAGCTCCTGACTTACCCAACAGCACGTTTCACACTAATACAGCGTCTAGTTGCTGTGTCCGCCAGTGCGGCACCATGCGCTTTCACAGTGCTTTTCTGACCCAAGCCTGGGTGGTTAGTGGCGTCCGCCAGTGCGGCACTGCACGCACTCTTGTGTATTCCTCTGTTATTATTTTGGTTACGCTGACACCCCAGTTGCGGTGTCGACCGCATGTAGTCTACACAGATTCAGATCCCAAGTCTTAGGACTGAGCTTTGAGACTCCTTGCTTGTGCTCTTGTGTGCGGTACTGCGGCCCTGTGACTTAACAGGGTTCGCTTCCTTCACACAGGGTGAAGGATGAAGTTAATCCGTGTGTATTCACATTGTACCATCATATAGTCCGTCATTACTTGGCAGCAGGTTCCATCTCTGCATGGTGGAACCACGCTGCGAACGCACCTTATTCTACCTATCTTATTATTTGGTGCGTTCCGCTAGCCCTAACATTACACTAGCGCCAGGGTCTGGCTAGTAATGACAGACAAACAGCAATCCTTGCAGTACATCCAGCAGCTGGAGGGTAGGTTGGCGGCTCTCGAGCGCACAACCTCAGCTGTGGATGTAACCGCAGTTGCTGTTCAGGCTGCTAGCGTGGCTGCAGCAACCTTGTCCACTGCCACCCCTGTACCGACTCTATCACGCCTCCCGCTGCCAGAAAAATTTTCTGGTGATAGTAAGACTTGTAGGGGTTTCGTGAGTCAGTGCTCTATACATCTCAAGCTTCTGGCCTCTCGTTTCCCTACAGAGCGGGCAAAGGTGGGGTTTATTGTGTCAGTCCTGTCGGACAGGGCGTTAGAGTGGGCTACGCAGCTGTGGGAGCATGGCGATCATGTGGTGCAGAGTGCTTCGTTTTTCCTGGGCACTCTGAAACAGGTCTTTTTAGGACCTCGTGTCACCCATGATACGGCGCTCCAACTGTTGGCATTGACTCCAGGCTTGTCCTTGGTCAGCCATTTTGCCGTCCACTTCCGCACCCTAGCATCTGAGCTGGAGTGGTCGGATAAAGCCCTAATTCCGATATTTTGGAGGGGGCCTGGCTGACCACGTGAAGGACGCCCTGGCCACTAGGGAGATTCCCGCCACACTGGAGGAGTTAATAGCTGTGTCCACTCGTATTGACCTCCGTTTTCACGAGCGGAGGTTAGAGTGAGCCCAGTGTAGGCAGAGGTTTCGGCTGGTTCCCACCTTCGCCAAACCTCTGGAATATCCAGTTTAGGCCCCTGAGTCACATGAGGCCATGTAAGTGTCACAAGCGGGATCTAAGTCCCGGACCGCTCGTGCACTCCAGGTTTGTCATGTTTGCCAGCAGTCAGGACATCTTGCCACCAGATCTTCCCAGCGGTCGAGGAAACGTCAGCGTCTAGTGGTAGTAGGTGGAGGTACACTAGACACGGCAACGTTTGCCTCCAAATTGTCCTTTAAGGGGACAATAACAATAGGTTCATTCACTCACTCGGTAGAGCTCTGCGTGGATTCTGGGGCGGAGGGCAATTTTATGTCTTCTGCCTTCGCCCAACGTCACGCAATACCCCTGGTTATGCTAGCTCAACCAGTAACGGTACGAGTGGTGAATGGGTCGACGCTGCCCTCACAGATAACACACCAGACCATCCCTTTTACTCTGTCCATGTCGCCATCCCATCAGGAGTTTATATCTCTGCTCGTCATTCCTGAGGGAATTGATGAGGTCCTGTTGGGAATACCTTGGCTGCGGTACCACTCTCCTCATATCGAGTGGTCCTCAGGCAGAATTCTGGGATGGGGTGAATCTTGTGGGGGTAGGTGTCAGAGGGAGTGCGTTCAGGTTGCTACTACAGAGGTACCCGCAGATTTATCCTCTCTCCCCAAGCAATATTGGTCTTATTCAGACGTGTTCTCCAAAAAGGCGGCGGAGACCCTTCTGCCCCATCGCCCCTATGACTGTCCTATTGATCTCTTGCCTGGTGCTGAGCCTACTTGGGGTCGAGTTTATCCGTTATCTCTCCCGGAGACACAGGCAATGTCACAGTACATCCAGGAAAATTTGGCAAGAGGATTCATTAGGAAGTCAGTGTCACCTGCTGGAGCAGGGTTCTTCTTCATGCATAAGAAGAATGGGGAATTGCGTCCATGCATAGACTACAGGGGTCTTAACGCCATCACCGTTAAGAATAAGTATGCTTTGCCCTTGATATTTGAGCTCTTTGATAGGCTTCGGGGAGCAAGTGTATTTTCTAAATTAGATCTGCGGGTGTTGTGAATTCTGCTTTACTGCGGTGGAGTTTAGCCCTACAACCTCTGGACTTCACCATCCACTACAGACCCGCAAACAAAACGGTAATGCCGATGGACTAAGTCGACAAACGGAACTTGTACTGTTGTAAATTCTGCTTTTGGGCTCCCTCCGGTGGTTGTAGGTGGTAATGCAGTTGTCCCTGGGCTGCAGTCTTGGACAGGTGTATCTGCTGATTGCAATTCTGACTGGGGTATTTAGGTTTGCTGGACTCATTAGTCCTTCCCAGTTGTCAATGTTTCTTGGGAAGTGTTGGACCTCTGTCTGGCTTCTCCTGCTTAGCTGCCAATTCAGCAAAGATAAGTGTCTGTTCCTTTTTCTATGGCACACAAGCTGTGTGCTTGTTTTTTTTATTGTATTCCTGCTCTGTGTGTAGGAGTCTCTGGAGTTGCAGATATACGTTCCACGTTTTTAGTTAGATGGAGGAATTTTTTGTATAATCTGCTGTGGATATTTTTGGAAGGGTTTTAATACTGACCGCACCGAACTCTGTCCTATCCTTTCCTATTTTAGCTAGAGTGGCCTCTTGTTCTAAACCCTGTTTTCTGACTGTGTGTGTCTTTCCTCTCCTACTCACAGCCAATATTTGTGGGGGGCTGCCTATCCTTTGGGGTTCTGCTCTGAGGCAAGGTAGAATTCCTATTTCCATCTTTAGGGGTATTTAGTCCTCCGGCTGTGACGAGGTGTTTAGGGCTTGTTAGGTACACCCCACGGCTACTTCTAGTTGCGGTGTTAAGATCAGGATTTGCGGTCAGTATAGTTAACACCTACTCCAGGGAAAGTTTTCATGCTGCTCCAAGGTCACCGGATCATAACATGCGGGGTGCTTACAACCTGATTCGCATCCGTGAGGGGGACGAATGGAAGACGGCTTTGAACACCAGGGATGGGCACTATGAATATCTGGTGATGCCCTTCGGGCTCTTTAATGCCCCAGCCATTTTCCAAGACTTTGTGAACGACATCTTCCGGGATATGCTCTCCACCTCGGTCATAGTCTATCTGGATGATATTCTCATCTACTCTCCAGATATTGACTCCCACCAGAGAGATGTTTGCAAAGTGTTCGACCTCCTACGGGCAAACTCCCTCTACGCCAAGTTGGAGAAGTGTATGTTCGAGCAGGAGTCCTTACCATTCCTAGGCTATATCATCTCCGCCCAGGGATTGGCTATGGATCCTGCCAAACTACAGGCTGTGATGGACTGGCAGGAACCCCATTCTCTTAAAGCGGTGCAGCGCTTAATGGCGTTCATTAATTATTATCGCCAGTTCATTATACACATCTCAACTTTGGTAGCTCCCTTGGTTGCCCTCACCAAGAAGGGGGCAAATCAGAAATTGTGGTCTGAGGAGGTCTCCAAGGCCTTTAACTCCATAAAGTCACACTTCACTAGCGCTCCCATCTTACATCGCTCTGATGTAGATAAGCCATTTATCATGGAGGTGGATGCCTCATCTGTTGGTGCTGGAGCAGTCCTCTTCCAAAAGGATGCTCAAGGTCGGAAGCATCCTTGCTTCTTATTTTCTAAGACCTTCTCACCAGCAGAGAGGAATTATTCCATCGGGGACAGGGAGTTGCTAGCCATGAAGTTGGCTTTCTCGGAGTGGAGACATCTCTTGGAGGGAGCTCGTTTTCCCTTCCAAGACTTCACAGATCGTAAAAATTTGGTGTACCTGCAGACAGCCCAGCGGTTAAATTCTCGCCAGGCCAGATGGTCCATGTTCTTCTCCCAGTTTCATTTCACCCTCCATTTTCTTTCTGGGGAGAAGAACATTCGGGCCGACGCTCTCTCTCGCTCCATTGTGTCATCTGTGGAGGAGGAGGAGGAGCCTCGGCTTATTGTCCCTTCAGAGAGCCTGAGAACGGTGGCTCCGATTTCGCTAGAGTCTGTGCACCCAGGCAAGACTTTTGTTCCATCTAATTTGCGACCGGAGGTTCTCTCTTGGGCTCACTTGTCCATGGTGGATGGACACTTTGGGATCAAGAGGACATCTGAGCTCTTGGCGAGGACGTACTGGTGGCCGCATATGGCTCGTGACGTCACAAACTATGTTCGGGCATGTGTTTCCTGCACCAAGAACAAGTCTCCTCGGCAACGGCCAGCTGGGTTGCTTTACCTGGGAGATGGTCGGGATGGATTTTGTGGTGGGCTTACCCAAGTCTCGTAACTGCACCATTATCTGGGTGATCACCGACCATTTTTCCAAAATGGTGCACTTGGTGCCTCTTCCACGGCTACCTTCTGCACGGGCTCTGGCTGTGTTGTTCATCAAGCATATCTTTCGCCTACACGGTATGCCAGACAAAATTGTTAGTGACCGGGGTCCCCAGTTTGCATCTCGATTCTGGAGAGAGCTTTGTCATCTACTCAGTATTGAGTTGAATCTCTCTTCGGCATATCATCCCGAGACGAATGGGTTGGTAGAGGGCCAACCAGACCCTGGTCACATATTTACGACATGTTGTTTCTGCCAGGCAGGATGACTGGGCATCCTTGCTACCATGGGCAGAGTTTGCGCTTAACAACGCCATAGCCGACTCCACCAGTCAGACTCCATTCCTCCTAAATTACGGCCAGCATCCGCGTGTCCCTGTGCCCATGCCCGTGTCTTCCGCCGACTCCAGGGTGGCAGACTGGGCTGTGGAGGCACGGGACATTTGGGACCACACTCAGGATGCCATTCAGGTCTCCAAGGAGAGAATGAGGTCCTCCGCCGATGCTCATCGGCGCCCCGCTCCAACCTTTGCTCCTGGCGACTTAGTGTGGCTCTCCGCCCATAACATGAGGCTGCGTGTTGAGTCCACTAAGTTTGCACCTCGCTACTTGGGTCCCTTCAAGGTCCTCAAACAGGTTAACCCTGTGGTCTACCGTCTGGTCCTTCCTCCATGCCTGGGTATCACCGACACCTTTCATGTGTCCCTCTTGAAACATGTCCCGTTTTCCGAGTCATCTGCCGGCACATCGGGTTCGTCTATGGACGATTACGAGGTGAACGCTATTTTGGGGTGCAAGGTGGTACGTGGTATTTGGTGGATTGGAAGGGTTATGGCCCAGAGGACAGGTCCTGGGAGCCTGATGAACACATTCGAGCTCCACAGCTCATTGCTGCCTTCGAGCGTGGTGGGGTCCAGTGGGGGGGGGGGGGCCCTGGGAGGTGGGTAATGTTAGGTGTTGAGTTCCCGCCTCTGCATAGGGGGAATCTTGAACCATCTCTGCTGCGGTCTCCCATTCTTCTCCAGCTGCAGTGGAGTCTGCTTAGCGGAGACGTCGGTCCCAGCGTCTTGCTCAGTCTCACTCTGTGCATAGGGTTACTGCTGCTTTTCCAGCTTCTGCCACTGAAGCCAGTGCTGGCCAGCGGCGAGCAGACGTTTCTGGGACTAAGTCCTACTTTGCACACACTGAGCATGCCCAGGGCAAGATCTCTCAGTGGAGATCTAGGGTCATATGCTCAGGTACTGCAGTGACTTCCATTGGTCCTTCTCACGGAAGGTCCTGTAGGTACTAGGACTAAGTTCTGCTTTGCACACTGAGCATGCCCAGGGTAAGATCTCTCAGTGGAGATCTAGGGTCACATGCTCAGGTACTGCAGCAATTCCATTGGTCCTTCTTTGAAAGGTCCTATACGTGCTGCAGCTATTTAAGGCTCGCATGGCCACACGGCCATGCGCTAGTGTACATTTGTAAACGTGTGTGTGTTGTGAGTGAAAGTCGCTCTTTAAATAACCCTCCCTATTGGATGACTGTTCGCGGAAGGTGTATGATTGCTATTTAGCGCCCGACTTACCCAACAGCATGTTACACACCAATACAGCGTCTAGTTGCTGTGTCCGCCAGTGCAGCGTCGTGCGCTTTCACAGTGCTTTCCTGACCCAAGCCTGGGTGGTTAGTGGCGTCCGCCAGTGCGGCACTGCACGCACTCTCGTGTATTCCTTTGTTATTATTTTGGTTACGCTGACACCCCAGTTGCGGTGTCGACTGCAAGTAGTCTACACAGACTCAGATCCCAAGTCTTAGGACTGAGCTTTGAGACTCCTTGCTTGTGCTCTTGTGTGCGGTACCGCGGCCCTGTGGCTTAGCAGGGTTCGCTTCCTTCACACAGGGTGAAGTTAACACGTGTGTATTCACATTGTACCGTCATATAGTCCATCATTACTTGGCAGCAGGTTCCATCTCTGCACGGTGGACCCCGGGCTGCGATCGCACCTTATTCTACCTATCTTATTATTTGATGCGTTCCACTAGCCCTAACACAAGGTAACCGTGGAAGCGGCACCAAGTGCACCATCTTAGAGAAATGGTCGGTGACAACCCAGATAACGGTGCAGCTACGCGACTGGGGTAAGCCCACCACGGAGTCCATCCCAACCATTTCCCAGGGCCTGTCTGCCACCGGTAGAGGGTTAAGCAACCCAGCAGGCCGTTGCCGAGGAGACCGATTCTGGGCGCAGGAAACGCACGCCCGAATATATTCCCTGACATCACGGGCCATATGCAGCCACCAGTAAGTTCTCGCCAAAAGCTCGGATGTCCTTTTGGTCCCAAAATGCCCACCCACTCTGGACGAGTGAGCCTAAGAGAGAACCTCCGGTTGCAAGTTCGCTGGCACGAAAGTCTTGCCCGGGGGCACAGACTCTAGCGAAACCGGAGCTACAGTTCACAGACTCTCAGAAGGAACAATAAGCCGAGGCTCCTCCTCCTCCTCAGATGACACTACGGAGCGGGAGAGAGAGTCGGCGCGAATGTTCTTCTCCCCGGAGAGAAAATGAAGAGTAAAATGAAACCGGGAGAAGAACAGGGACCATCTAGCCTGGCGAGAATTCATCCGCTGGGCCATCTGTAAATATACCAAGTTTTTGTGGTCAGTGAAAACCTGGAAGGGAAAGCGAGCGCCCTCCAAGAGATGTCTCCATTCTGAAAAAGCCAACTTCATGGCTAGCAACTCCCTGTCCCCGATGGAATAATTCCTCTATGCCGGTGTGAAGGTCTTAGAGAAGAAGAAGCAAGGATGCTTCCGACCTTGAGCATCCTTTTGGAAAAGGACTGCTCCAGCACCAACGGATGAGGCATCCACCTCCATGATAAATGGTTTATCTACATCGGGGCGATGTAGAATGGGAGCACTAGCAAAGTGTGACTTAACCGAAAGGAAGGCCTTGGAGACATCCTCTGACCACAACTTGGGATTTGCTCCCATCTTGGTGAGGGCAACCAAGGGAGCTACCAAAGTTGAGAAGTGTGGGATGAACTGACAATAGTAGTTAATGAACCCCATAAAGCACTGCACCGCTTTAAGTGAATGGGGTTCCTGCCAGTCCATCACAGCCTGTAGCTTGGCAGGATCCATAGCCAAACCCTGGGCAGAGATAATATAACCAAAGAAAGGCAAGGACTCCTGCTCAAACACACACTTCTCCAACTTGGCGTAGAGGGAGTTTGACCGTAAGAGGTCGAAGACTTTGCGAACATCTCTCTGATGGGAGTCAATATCTGGAGAGTAGATGAGAATATCATCCAGATAGACTACGGCCGAGGTGGTGAGCATATCGCGGAAAATGTAATTCACAAAGTCTTAGAAAACGGCTGGAGCATTACAGAGCCCGAAGGGCATCACCAGATATTCATAGTGCCCATCTCTGGTGTTAAAAGCCGTCTTCCATTCGTCCCCCTCACAGATGCGAATCAAGTTGTAAGCACCCCACAGATCTAATTTGGTAAATACCCTTGCTCTCCGTAGCCTATCAAAAAGCTCAGATATCAGGGGTAATGGGTACTTGTTCTTAACGGTGATGGCGTTAAGACCCCTGTAGTCTATGCATGGACGTAAGTCTCCAGGCTTCTTCTGTACGAAGAAGAACCCAGCCCCTGCAGGTGACACTGACTTCCTAATGAATCCTCTTGCCAGATTCTCTTTGATGTACTGAGTCATTGCCTCCATCTCCAGGAGAGATAACGGATACACTCGACCCCGGGGAGGCTCAGCACCAGGCAAGAGGTGTCATGAAATGGTAATTCAGAACCACAATGGATGTTGAAGTTCAGAGCACACATAGTGACCTGACAATAACCCAAAAACATAGGACGAGCTCTGAGACGTGGGAACTCTGCTGACCGCAATCCCTATACTATCGTACCACAACTAAAGGCGGCCGTGGATTGCGCCTAACGCTACCTATGCAACTCGGCACAGCCTGAGAAACTAGCTAGGCCTAAGAGGAAAACAAGCCTAACTTGCCTCAAAGAAATTCCCCAAAGGAAAAGGCAGCCCCCACATATAATGACTGTGAGTGAGATGAAAAGACAAACGTAGAGATGAAACAGATTTAGCAAAGTGAGGCCCGACTATCTGAATAGACCGAAGATAGGAAAGATAACTTTGCGGTCAACACAAAACCCTACTAACAACCACGCAGAGGGGGCAAAAAGACCCTCCGTACCGAACTAACGGCACGGAGGTACACCCTCTGCGTCCCAGAGCTTCCAGCAAGCACAAAAACAAAAAGAGCACGCTGGACAGAAAAAACAGCAAACCAAAAAATAACACAAGCACAACTTAGCTTATGCAGAGCAGCAGGCCACAGGAACGATCCAGGAGGAAGCTAGACCCACACTAGAACATTGACAAGAGGCCAGGATCAAAGCACCAGGTGGAGCTAAATAGGAAACGTCTAACGACATCACCACATCACCTGAGGAAGGAGACTCAGAAGCCGCAGTACCACTCCCTTCCACAAACGGAAGCTCACAGAGAGAACCAGCCGAAATACCACTTGTGGCCACAGGAGGGAGCTCTGCCACAGAATTCACAACAGTACCCCCCCTTGAGGAGGGGTCACCGAACCCTCACCAGAGCTCCCAGGACGACCAGGATGAGCCATATGAAAGGCACGAACCAGATCGGGAGCATGGACATCAGAGGCAAAGACCCAGGAATTATCTTCCTGAGCATAACCCTTCCACTTAACCAGATACTGGAGTTTCCGCCTTGAAACCCGAGAATCCAAAATCTTCTCCACAATATACTCCAACTCCCCCTCCACCAAAACCGGGGCAGGAGGATCAACCGATGGAACCATAGGTGCCACGTATCTCCGCAACAATGACCTATGGAACACGTTATGGATGGAAAAAGATTCAGGAAGGGTCAAACGAAAAGACACAGGATTAAGAACCTCAGAAATCCTATACGGACCAATGAAACGAGGCTTAAATTTAGGAGAAGAAACCTTCATAGGAATATGACGAAATGACAACCAAACCAAATCCCCAACACGAAGTCGGGGACCCACACAGCGTCTGCGATTAGCGAAACGTTGAGCCTTCTCCTGGGACAAGGTCAAATTGTCCACTACATGAGTCCAAATCTGTTGCAAGCTGTCCACCACAGTATCCGCACCAGGACAGTCTGAAGACTCAACCTGCCCAGACGAGAACCGAGGATGGAACCCAGAGTTGCAGAAGAACGGCGAAACCAAGGTAGCCGAACTGGCCCGATTATTGAGGGCGAACTCAGCCAAAGGCAAAAAAGACACCCAGTCATCCTGATCAGCAGAAACAAAGCATCTCAGATATGTCTCCAAGGTCTGATTGGTTCGTTCGGTCTGGCCATTAGTCTGAGGATGGAAAGCCGAGGAAAAAGACAAGTCAATGCCCATCCTAGCACAAAAGGCTCTCCAAAACCTCGAAACAAACTGGGAACCTCTGTCAGAAACGATATTCTCTGGAATGCCATGCAAACGAACCACATGCTGGAAGAACAATGGCACCAAATCAGAGGAGGAAGGCAACTTAGGCAAGGGTACCAAATGGACCATCTTAGAGAAGCGATCACATACAACCCAAATGACTGACACTTTTTGAGAGACGGGAAGATCTGAAATAAAATCCATCGAGATATGTGTCCAAGGCCTCTTCGGGACCGGCAAGGGCAAAAGCAACCCACTGGCACGAGAACAGCAGGGCTTAGCCCGAGCACAAATCCCACAGGACTGCACAAAAGAACGCACATCCCGCGACAGCGATGGCCACCAAAAGGATCTAGCCACTAACTCTCTGGTACCAAAGATTCCAGGATGACCAGCCAACACCGAACAATGAACCTCAGAGATAACTTTATTCGTCCACCTATCAGGGACAAACAGTTTCTCCGCTGGGCAACGATCAGGTTTATTAGCCTGAAATTTTTGCAGCACCCGCCGCAAATCAGGGGAGATGGCAGACAAAATTACTCCCTCTTTGAGAACACCTTCCGGCTCAGATAAACCCGGAGAGTCGGGCACAAAACTCCTAGACAGGGCATCCGCCTTCACATTTTTAGAGCCCGGAAGGTATGAAACCACAAAGTTAAAACGAGAGAAAAACAATGACCAACGAGCCTGTCTAGGATTCAATCGTTTGGCAGACTCGAGATAAGTCAGATTCTTGTGATCAGTCAAGACCACCAGCTCCTTCAAGCCAATGACGCCACTCCTCGAATGCCCACTTCATGGCCAGCAACTCTCGATTGCCAACATCATAATTTCGCTCAGCAGGCGAAAACTTCCTGGAAAAGAAGGCGCATGGTTTCATCACCGAGCAATCAGAACTTCTCTGCGACAAAACAGCCCCTGCTCCAATTTCAGAAGCATCAACCTCGACCTGGAACGGAAGCGAGACATCTGGCTGACACAACACAGGGGCAGAAGAAAAACGACGCTTCAACTCTTGAAAAGCTTCCGCGGCAGCAGAAGGCCAATTGACCACATCAGCACCCTTCTTGGTCAAATCGGTCAATGGTTTAGCAATACTAGAAAAGTTGCAGATGAAGCGACGATAAAAATTAGCAAAGCCCAGGAACTTTTGCAGACTCTTCAGAGATGTCGGCTGAGTCCAATCATGGATGGCCTGGACTTTAACAGGGTCCATCTCGATAGTAGAAGGGGAAAAAATGAACCCCAAAAATGAAACCTTCTGAACACCGAAGAGACACTTTGATCCCTTCACAAACAAAGAATTAGCACGCAGGACCTGGAACACCATTCTGACCTGCTTCACATGAGACTCCCAATCATCCGAGAAGACCAAAATATCATCCAAGTATACAATCAGGAATTTATCCAGGTACTCTCGGAAGATGTCATGCATAAAGGACTGAAACACTGATGGAGCATTGGCAAGTCTGAATGGCATGACCAGGTACTCAAAATGACCCTCGGGCGTATTAAATGCAGTTTTCCATTCATCGCCTCGCTTAATACGCACAAGATTATACGCACCACGGAGATCTATCTTGGTAAACCAACTAGCCCCCTTAATCCGAGCAAATAAATCAGATAACAATGGCAAGGGGTACTGAAATTTAACCGTGATGTTATTAAGAAGGCGATAATCTATACAAGGTCTTAGTGAACCATCCTTCTTGGCTACAAAAAAAAAACCCCGCTCCCAATGGCGACGATGACGGGCGAATATGCCCCTTCTCCAAAGACTCCTTCACATAACTCCGCATAGCGGTGTGCTCAGGCACAGATAAATTAAACAGTCGACCTTTTGGGAATTTACTACCAGGAATCAAATTGATAGCACAATCACAATCCCTATGCGGAGGTAGGGCATCGGACTTGGGCTCCTCAAATACATCCCGGTAATCAGACAAGAACTCAGGAACCTTAGAAGGGGTGGATGATGAAATATTCAGAAATGGGACATCACCATGTATCCCCTGACAACCCCAGCTGGACACAGACATGGATTTCCAATCCAAAACTGGATTATGGACTTGTAGCCATGGCAACCCCAACACGACCACATCATGCAGATTATGCAGCACCAGGAAGCGAATAACCTCCTGATGTGCAGGAGCCATGCACATGGTCAGCTGGGTCCAGTACTGAGGCTTATTCTTGGCCAAAGGCGTAGCATCAATTCCTCTCAGTGGAATAGGACACTGCAAGGGCTCCAAGACAAACCCACAACGCCTAGCATACTCCAAGTCCATCAAATTCAGGGCAGCGCCTGAGTCCACAAATGCCATGACAGAATACGATGACAAAGAGCAGATCAAGGTAACAGACAGAAGAAATTTTGACTGTATCATACCAACGGTGGCAGACCTAGCGAACCGCCTAGTGCGTTTAGGACAATCAGAGATAGCATGAGTGGAATCACCACAGTAGAAACACAGCCCATTCTGACGTCTGTGTTCTTGCCGTTCCACTCTAGTCAAAGTCCTATCGCACTGCATAGGCTCAGGTTTAAGCTCAGGTAATACCGCCAAATGGTGCACAGATTTACGCTCGCGCAAGCGTCGACCGATCTGAATAGCCAAAGACATAGACTCATTCAGACCAGCAGGCATGGGAAATCCCACCATGACATCCTTAAGGGCTTCAGAGAGACCCTTCCTGAAAATCGCTGCAAGCACACCTTCATTCCATTGAGTGAGTACGGACCACTTTCTAAATTTCTGACAATATACTTCTATTTCATCCTGACCCTGGCACAGAGCCAGCAAATTCTTCTCTGCCTGATCCACAGAATTAGGCTCATCGTACAGCAATCCGAGCGCCAGGAAAAATGCATCGATATTACTTAATGCAGGATTCCCTGGCGCAAGGGAAAATGCCCAGTCCTGAGGATCGCCACGCAAAAAAGAAATAACGATCCTAACTTGTTGAACAGGATCACCAGAAGAACGAGGTTTCAAAGCCAGAAAAAGTTTACAATTATTTTTGAAACTCAGAAATTTATTTCTATCTCCAAAAAACAAATCAGGAATAGGAATTCTCGGTTCTAACATAGAATTCTGAACCACAAAGTCTTGAATACTTTGTACCCTTGCCGTGAGCTGATCTACACATGAAGACAGACCTTTAATATCCATTGCAACAGCTGTGTCCTGAACCACCCAAATGTCTAGGGGAAAAAAAAAAGGCAGAACACAGTGCAGAGAAAAAAAAAATGGTCTCAGAACTTCTTTTTTCCCTCTATTGAGAATCATTAGTACTTGGCCTCTTGTACTGTCATGAAATGGTAATTCAGAACCACAATGGATGTTGAAGTTCAGAGCACAAATAGTTAAGTAAACAGGGCAGCACACCGCAGCGCCAAAACACGCAAACTTGAAAACACAAAATTTGAACTGCATTACTGCACTGAAATATGAAAAATGAGAGCTTTTAGCGCATAAAAATGGCCAATTTTATGTGTACCTCGTAGCCACGTTAAGGCATCTCTCTTATACGAGGCCCTACGCTTGACCTACCTCGCTGAGAATAAACGTCTCCATCTGAATGGGTACATGTGAAACCTCTCCTTGGACTCAAATTCTCTCTCACTGTGGAGGGGTATTGGACCTACTATAATTAAAACACCTGAAGCTAGGAGACGGGGAGTGCATGATCAGAAGGCTAGAGAATACATTTCAAAAACCTGACCTGCACATCCAAACATAGACACAGCGTGAACAGGTGCTGAACCCAGAGTCGCCAACTCGTATATAGTTAAGTAAACAGGGCAGCACACCGCAGCGCCAAAACACGCAAACTTGAAAACACAAAATTTGAACTGCATTACTGCACTGAAATATGAAAAATGAGAGCTTTTAGCGCATAAAAATGGCCAATTTTATGTGTACCTCGTAGCCACGTTAAGGCATCTCTCTTATACGAGGCCCTACGCTTGACCTACCTCGCTGAGAATAAACGTCTCCATCTGAATGGGTACATGTGAAACCTCTCCTTGGACTCAAATTCTCTCTCACTGTGGAGGGGTATTGGACCTACTATAATTAAAACACCTGAAGCTAGGAGGCGGGGAGTGCACGATCAGAAGGCTAGAGAATACATTTCAAAAACCTGACCTGCACATCCAAACATAGACACAGCGTGAACAGGTGCTGAACCCAGAGTCGCCAACTCGTATATAGTTAAGTAAACAGGGCAGCACACCGCAGCGCCAAAACACGCAAACTTGAAAACACAAAATTTGAACTGCATTACTGCACTGAAATATGAAAAATGAGAGCAAATTCTTCTCTGCCTGATCCACAGAATTAGGCTCATCGTACAGCAATCCGAGCGCCAGGAAAAATGCATCGATATTACTTAATGCAGGATTCCCTGGCGCAAGGGAAAATGCCCAGTCTTGAGGATCGCCACGCAAAAAAGAAATAACGATCCTAACTTGTTGAACAGGATCACCAGAAGAACGAGGTTTCAAAGCCAGAAAAAGTTTACAATTATTTTTGAAACTCAGAAATTTATTTCTATCTCCAAAAAACAAATCAGGAATAGGAATTCTCGGTTCTAACATAGAATTCTGAACCACAAAGTCTTGAATACTTTGTACCCTTGCCGTGAGCTGATCTACACATGAAGACAGACCTTTAATATCCATTGCAACAGCTGTGTCCTGAACCACCCAAATGTCTAGGGGAAAAAAAAAAAGGCAGAACACAGTGCAGAGAAAAAAAAAATGGTCTCAGAACTTCTTTTTTCCCTCTATTGAGAATCATTAGTACTTGGCCTCTTGTACTGTCATGAAATGGTAATTCAGAACCACAATGGATGTTGAAGTTCAGAGCACAAATAGTGACCTGACAATAACCCAAAAACATAGGACGAGCTCTGAGACGTGGGAACTCTGCTGACCGCAATCCCTATACTATCGTACCACAACTAAAGGCGGCCGTGGATTGCGCCAAACGCTACCTATGCAACTCGGCACAGCCTGAGAAACTAGCTAGGCCTAAGAGGAAAACAAGCCTAACTTGCCTCAAAGAAATTTCCCAAAGGAAAAGGCAGCCCCCACATATAATGACTGTGAGTGAGATGAAAAGACAAAAGTAGAGATGAAACAGATTTAGCAAAGTGAGGCCCGACTATCTGAATAGACCGAAGATAGGAAAGATAACTTTGCGGTCAACACAAAACCCTACTAACAACCACGCAGAGGGGGCAAAAAGACCCTCCGTACCGAACTAACGGCACGGAGGTACACCCTCTGCGTCCCAGAGCTTCCAGCAAGCACAAAAACAAAAAGAGCACACTGGACAGAAAAAACAGCAAACCAAAAAATAACACAAGCACAACTTAGCTTATGCAGAGCAGCAGGCCACAGGAACGATCCAGGAGGAAGCTAGACCCACACTAGAACATTGACAAGAGGCCAGGATCAAAGCACCAGGTGGAGCTAAATAGGAAACGTCTAACGACATCACCACATCACCTGAGGAAGGAGACTCAGAAGCCGCAGTACCACTCCCTTCCACAAACGGAAGCTCACAGAGAGAACCAGCCGAAATACCACTTGTGGCCACAGGAGGGAGCTCTGCCACAGAATTCACAACAAGAGGTCAATAGGACAGTCAAAGGGGCGGTGAGGCGGAAAGGTCTCCGCAGCCCTTTTGGAGAACACGTTTGCATAGGACCAATAGTGCTTGGGGAGAGAGGAAAGATCTCCGGGTACCTGTGTTGTAGCAACCTGAACGCACTCCCTCTGACCTCTATCCTTGCAGGATTTACTCCATCCCAAAATTCTCCCTGAGGACCACTCTATATGAGGAGAATGATAGCGTAGCCTTCAATTCCCTCAGGAATGACTAATAGGGAGATAATCTCCTGATGTGATGGAAACACAGAAAGCGTGATAGGAATGGTTTGGTGGGTAATCTGTGAGGGTAGTGTCGACCCATTTACCACTCGAACGGTTACTGGTTTGGCGAGCATCACCAGGGGTATTGCATGACGCTGGGCGAAAACGGATGACATAAAATTACCCTCTGCCCCAGAGTCCACGCATAGCTCTACCAAAAGAGTGGATGGGCCTTTGGTAATTGTCCCCTTGAAGGACAACTTTGAGGCAAACGTCGCCGTGTCTAGTGTACCTCCTCCAACTGCCACTAGACGCTGACGTTTCCCCGACCGCTGAGGACACTTGGAGGCAAGATGTCCTGACTGCCGGCAAACATGACAGACCTTATGTGCACGAGCGGACTGGGACTTGGATCCCGCTCGAGTCACCTCTATGGCCTCATGTGACTCAGACGCCTGGACTGGAGATTCCAAAGGTTTGGCGAAGGTGGGAGCCAGCCGAAACCTCTGCCTACACTGGGCTCGCTCCAACCTTCGCTCGTGAAAACGAAGGTCTATGCGAGTAGATACAGCTATGAGCTCCTCCAGTGTGGCGAGAATCTCCCTAGTAGCCAAAGCGTCCTTCACATGGTCAGCCAGTCCCCTCCAAAATATGGGAATGAGGGTTTTATCTGGCCATTCCAACTCAGACGCTAATGTCCGGAAGTGAACAGCAAAATGGCTGACCATGGTTGAACCCTGAGTCAAAGCCAGCAGTTGGAGCGCTGTATTGTGGGTGACTTGAGGTCCTAAAAAGACCTGTTTCAGAGTGTCCAGAAACCAAGGAACACTCCGCACTACATGATCGTTGCGCTCACACAGCGGCGTAGCCCACTCCAACGCTCTGTCCGACAAGAAAGAGATTATGAATCCCACCTTTGCCCGCTCAGTGGGAAAACGTGCAGCCAGGAGCTCGAGGTGTATACCACACTGGCTCACGAAACCCCTACAGGACTTACTGTCCCCAGAGTATCTCTCAGGCAAAGGGAGGTGAGATAGGGTCGGAACAGAAGTGGCAGTGGGTAAAGCTGCTGCAGCCACGCTAGCAGCCTGAACAACTATTGGGATAATATCCACCGCCGAGGTTGCACGCTCAAGAGATACCAACCGGCCCTCCAGCAGCTGGATGTACCCTGCAATCGCTGTTCATCCACCATTACTTAGCCAGATCCTGGCGCTAGTATACTGTTAGGGTTGGCGGAACGCACCGAATATATTTATTAGATGGGATTGGTGCGTTCGCAACCCGGGATCCACCGTACAGGAAAGAACCTGCTGTTAAGTAAATGGCGGCACTATATGGCGGTATGATCCAGCTCTGTTAGCTTCACAGAGCAGCCGAGAAAGCAAGGCTCTGTGCCCTGTTAGACTTTCACAGAGGCACAGGCTAACTACCCAAATGAGAGCAGTCAGTGGTCATGCATGCACACAAAACTCCTCGCCGGAGGTGCCAGCATTCTAGGGCTTATTTCAGCCAGGTCCCTGAATACACATAAACACAATCTCCTTGCCAGAGGTGCCAGCATTCTAGGGGCTTATTTCAGCCGGGTCCCTGAACACATACAAACACATGACCACACTGGCGCAAAGCACATAACTTAAGAAGATACTAGCGCATGGCCGTGCGGCCATGCGAGCCTTAAATAGTTGCAGCACGTACAGGACCTTCAAAGAAGGACCAATGGAAGTTTCTGCAGTACCTGAGCATGTGACCCTAGATCTCCACTGAGAGATCTTGCCCTGGGCATGCTCAGTGTGTGCAAAGTAGGACTTAGTCCTAGCACCTACAGGACCTTCCAAGAAGGACCAATGGAAGTTGCTGCAGTACCTGAGCATGTGACCCTAGATCTCCACTGAGAGATCTTGCCCTGGGCATGCTCATTGTGTGCAAAGCAGGACTTAGTCTGTTGTGAATTCTGTTGTCGGGCTCCCTCCTGTGGTCATGAATGGTACTTCGGCTGGTTCTGTCCATGGACTTCCTCTGCTGGGTGTTTCTGAGTTTCCTTCCACAGGTGACGAGGTTAATTCGTTAGCTGGCTGCTCTATTTAACTCCACTTAGATCTTTGCTCCATGCCACCTGTCAATGTTCCAGTATTGGTCTAGTTCTCTCCTGGATCGTTCTTGGGACCTGTCTTCCCAGCAGAAGTTAAGTTCCTGCTTGTTTTTCTTTGGTTTGCTATTTTTCTGTCCAGCTTGCTATTTTTATTGTTGCCTTGCTTGCTGGAAGCTCTGGGACGCAGAGGGAGCGCCTCCGCACCGTGAGTCGGTGCGGAGGGTCTTTTTGCGCCCTCTGCGTGGTCTTTTTGTAGGTTTTTGTGCTGACCGCAAAGCAACCTTTACTATCCTCAGTCTGTTCAGTAAGTCGGGCCTCACTTTGCTAAATCTATTTCATCTCTGTGTTTGCATTTTCATCTTTACTCACAGTCATTATATGTGGGGGGCTGCCTTTTCCTTTGGGGAATTTCTCTGAGGCAAGGTAGGCTTTATTTTTCTATCTTCAGGGCTAGCTAGTTCCTTAGGCTGTGCCGAGTTGCATAGGGAGCGTTAGGAGCAATCCACGGCTATTTCTAGTGTGATTGATAGGATTAGGGATTGCGGTCAGCAGAGTTCTCACGTCCCAGAGCTCGTCCTTATTATCAGTAACTATCAGGTCATTCCGTGTGCTCTTAACCACCAGGTCCATTATTGTCCTGACCACCAGGTCATAACATTAGTCCCAGAAAAGCCTGCTCGCCGCAGATCAGTGCAGGGTACAATAGCAGAGCCTGGAGAGGCAGCAGTAACCCTTTGCAAAGTATCAGTCTCAGTGAGACGCTGGGACCGACGTCTCCGCTGACCAGGCTCCACTGCGGCCAATGCAGAATGGGAGACTGTAGCAGACACGGATCGAGATTCCCCCTGTGCAGCAGAGGAAACTCGACTCCTAACACGGGGGGCCATCAACAGTCAAGTACAGTGGTGCGCACGGCTCTCTGCCAGCTCCGTGAAACGTGGTCTTCTCCTTGCTTCTGGGTCTAGGAGGTGCTCCTGGAAATTGTAAATCCCTTTCTTGGTATCGTAGTGGCATCTCAAACTAGCACAGGACAGCCACCCTTGCTGCACTCAAAGAGTCTGTCCAATTTCACGAGTCCACTCTGTCCCAGCTGTGGGTCCTGTTCCTCAGCTACAAGCACCGACGTTTTCTGCAGCAGCTTCAACTCACACACTCCCAATGCTCAACCCCTCCCCTTAGCACAGGGCAGTTCATTTACACAGTCTATTGCAGGGGGGAGCAGGACATTCCATTACAGCAGACAAGAGGGTGCTGTCTCTTAAAAAGTGGTAGCGTGTTCCTTACTGCCCATAACAGCACCATCCCTACACCTTCTTAAATCGAATCCTATCAGTTTAATTAAACACAGCTGGCCTCCAATGAAGGAGTAGAACCATCTCAAGGAGGATCACCAGGAAATGGACAGCATGTGACTTAAAATATGAGTGTCTGAGCAAAGGGTCTGAATACTTATGACCATGTGATATTTTGATATTTCAGTTTTTCCTTTTTATTAAATTTGCAAAAATTTCTACATTTCTACTTCTTTCTTTCAGTCAAGATGGGCTGCAAAATGTACATTAATGTGAAAAAAATGAAGTTTTTGAATTTACCAAGTGGCTGCAATGAAGCAAAGAATTTAAAATTTAAAGAGGTCTGAATACTTTCCGTAAGCACTGTATATGTATATATATATATATATATATATATATATATATATATGTATACAAGAATTATGCACCTATAATATAGTATATCAAATAACCAATGATGTAATTATATTGCCCTCTAGATGGAATATACACACTGACCACTGAAGCTGGTACGGTGTATCAGACCTACTGTGATATGACTACAGATGGTGGAGGTTGGACGTTGGTGGCCAGTGTCCATGAAAACAATATGGATGGTAAATGCACAGTCGGAGATCGGTGGTCCAGCCAATCAGGGAATAACATAAACAACCCAAAGGGAGATAACAACTGGGCTAACTACGCCACATTTGGACAACCTGAAGGAGCAACCAGTGATGATTATAAGGTTCTTACTATTACTGTTGTATAATCTTTCAACAACACAACCAGATAGTCTATACATACAGTAGGAGACCGGAGGAAACCCATACAAATACGAGTAGAAAATAAAAATTTCTTGCACATGTGGTTCTTGGTGGAATTTGATTCCAGAACACTGGAAGATCGCAATGCTAACCACTGAGCTACCAGGTTCAATCTATGTTTATGTTACCTCTTGATTTTTTCTAGAACCCAGGATATTATGATATTGTCTCTAACGATCTGGGATTATGGCATGTACCCAACAACGCACACTTATCTAAATGGAGAGATACCGCTATTTTAAGGTATCATACAAACAATGGTTTCTTTTCCCAGGAAGGTGGAAACCTCTTCCATCTCTACAAGGTGAGTAGTGAGACAGGTAGCTATTTGTAGTAGTGAGACAGGTAGCTATTTGTAATTACTTATATCCCTACACCTGTGGATATCCCATAAATCATTGAGATGACATAATTATTTTGGCAATTGCTCTGTTCATGTCTCCATTAATATTCAAGTAATTCTCTAACAGAAATATCCTGTGATGTTCAATGCTGGAACCTGCCTCACAAGTAATGGACCTGCTATTCCCGTTGTGTATGACTTTGGAAGTGCTCAAGAGACAAAAGCTTATTATTCACCAAATGGACAATGTAATGTTGCTTTTTAAAATTGTACCTCAAGGTTACAGTGATCTTCATAATAATGAATGCAAAAGTAATAATCTTTTCTCTGACTGCAGTTGAGTTTGTCCCCGGCTATGTCCAGTTCCGGGCTGTTAATCTTGAAAGAGCTGCCCTGGCTTTATGTGCTGGAATGAAGGTGACAACGTGCAATGCAGAGCATGTAAGGACTTATATATTAATCTAAATACCTATATTGTATTTAATAAGAGTCTTTAATAATGTGGGTAAACTTCTAAAATGTCTCCATTTGTACTTGTTGTATTTGTAGCACTGCATTGGTGGAGGAGGTTATATCCCAGGAGAAGGTTCCAGACAGTGCGGAGACTTTGCTGCCTTTGACTGGGATGGTTATGGAACCCATGTTGGAGGGAGTAACAGCAAGGAAATTACGGAGTCTGCTGTTCTTCTCTTTTACCGCTAATTTAATATATACGGTATTATAGCAATAAAGAATTCAATAAAACTAAAATATATTAAGTATCAGAAATGCTGAAATTGCCTTTCAAATGAAATTTGAGGATTTTGGACAAAAACATTTTTTTTTTGCTTTACACTTTTTCTCTGTTAATGAAATACATTAAAAATTAAACTGCTGGATCCAATTCTAGCTTTGGCTCAAAAACTCCATGGCTCTGATAATAGCAATGTTGCAGACAGTATTTGGTATTGTAGCTCTGACCAAACAAGGCTAAGAGTGCCGATGGGTTAGTCACTTCATGGTGGAACTATCTTTGATTACACTGGTCAACAGCATTTTTGGTGCCAAAGATATTTCATCGAATTTAGGGTAACTTTGGGGTGCTGATTCTGAATATGTCATCAGTTTTGCCAGATTGGCTCAAGTTTTTGAGATTTTTGGTATCTTATTTATAGCACTTGTTGGTAAATGCGACGCATCATCTCATTAATTTCTTTGGATTAGTACTTGAACTGAGCAGTTCTCAATATAGTTTTGTGTTAATTAGTGTTCTAAAAGTTTGTTCATAGCTTGATTTTTGCACTAACTTTATGTTGTTGTCTGTTTTCCAGTGAAAAGCATGAACTCATCAAGAAGAAGTTGTCTTAACGATCCAGACTCATTCTGTTACATTTGTGGTGAATACACACTGCCAAAACATAGAAGAAACATAACAGACTTCGTAAAAAAAAAGTGTATTTTGCCTATTTTGGGGTTATGCTTGGGGACCAAGACAAGTTTTGGGCACCACACATAGTGTGCAAAGCATGTATCGAATTATTACGAAAATGGAGCAAAGGACAAAGAAAAAGCTTCAAATTTGGTGTTCCAATGGTGTGGAGAGAGCAAAAAAATTATCATGATGACTGTTATTTCTGTGCAGTGCAAGTGCAAGGATTCAATAAGCATAAGAAACGAAAATGGGAGTATCCTAACATGGAATCTGCAAGAAGGCCTGTCCCTCATTGTGAAGATGTGCCTGTACCTGTGTTTACCATGTTACCTGACCTTCCCCCACCTGATGATGATGAAGTGTGTATTGGCAGTGTGTATTCACCACAAATGTAACAGAATGAGTCTGGATCGTTAAGACTTCTTCTTGATGAGTTCATGCTTTTCACTGGAAAACAGACAACAACATAAAGTTAGTGCAAAAATCAAGCTATGAACAAACTTTTAGAACACTAATTAACACAAAACTATATTGAGAACTGCTCAGTTCAAGTACTAATCCAAAGAAATTAATGAGATGATGCGTCGCATTTACCAACAAGTGCTATAAATAAGATACCAAAAATCTCAAAAACTTGAGCCAATCTGGCAAAACTGATAGCATATTCAGAATCAGCACCCCAAAAATACCCCAAATTCATTAAAATATTTTGGACACCAGAAAAAAAATTTTTTTTTGTTGACCTGTGTTATATATTGATGACCAATCCTATAGGAATTTAAAAACATATAATAAAAAAGCCTATAACACATTATAAACATTATTTACATAACATTCATATCTGTGGGCACTGATACTGATGTCTCCAGTTACCGTATATTACTTACAAATGATTGCTTGATTCTGCCATTTTAGTAATCAGTTGGGGCTCCAACACTGCAATACTCAGGAATCAAACAGTTGTCATGTACAGTGCCTTGAAAAATTATTCATATCATGTGACGTTTTCCCGATTTTTTTCACTTTACACTCAAACTTAAATGTATTTCCAGGATGTCCCTCATTAAAGCACCAAAAGGTCATCCCCTCCTGCCCCCACCCTCCAGTGTTTTTCCTGTACCTGTGAGGATAGAAACAGTGAGAGAAAAGCAGAAGATCACTTGAGGCAGACTCAGGGTGATCGGGGGCCCAGCTATTTCTTTCCATTGTCAAGTGACCTGTGTCCGAAACCCCTCAAAGTGGGGTTCCTCAGCCTTAAGCGGTCGAGTGCTGCTCCTGGTTTATGAGATGCTGCCCTCCGGTGGGGGGCTCTCGGCTCCAGTGGCTGCCTCCAGTAGGCTGAAGATGCGGTTAAGAGAGAGGCGCACTTCTGCACATCAACAGAAGTGGAGCAGCAAGCACTTCCAGTTTGTGTCTCAGAACGCGTTCCATGGTGGAACACCGAAGTAAAGAGACACAGACACAGTAATGTTTAAAACCATTACCCTTTGTCTATGAAGTTTGGCCCTACTGAGAGTGGGAAATGATGGAGTATTCTAGAAGAACATATGTCCCATCCGAACAGACCCACATGCACATGAGTGGGGGCTTTTTTATGGCATAATAAGCAGATGGGAACTTTAGGATAAAAGGAACCCTATCTAAACAAATATTTTAGGACAGGGGAGCATCCACCACTTCAGTATCAGGACCTAAAAAGGATGTCAGCAAAGCATCAGGGAAGCTTAGGAGATGTGCCATCTGCAGCATCAAATTACCTGAGACATGGGGAAAACAGTTATGTGAAAGCTGCACTTCCAAAGTCATCAGGGAGGAGTAATCATCTTTCCTAATGAATATGAGATCCATGATCAGAGATGAAGTTCAAGCTTCTATATCTGGTCTACTTTCCTCGCATGGTCGTCCTCGTGTTAAAATATCAAGATGTGAGATGAAGCTGAGTTCCAAGGAAGAAATACAGTTAGGGCCAGAAATATTTGGACAGTGACACAATTTTCGCGAGTTGGGCTCTGCATGCCACCACATTGGATTTGAAATGAAACCTCTACAACAGAATTCAAGTGCAGATTGTAATGTTTAATTTGAAGGGTTGAACAAAAATATCTGATAGAAAATGTAGGAATTGTACACATTTCTTTACAAACACTCCACATTTTAGGAGGTCAAAAGTAATTGGACAAATAAACATAACCCAAACAAAATATTTTTATTTTCAATATTTTGTTGCAAATCCTTTGGAGGCAATCACTGCCTTAAGTCTGGAACCCATGGACATCACCAAACGCTGGGTTTCCTCCTTCTTAATGCTTTGCCAGGCCTTTACAGCCGCAGCCTTCAGGTCTTGCTTGTTTGTGGGTCTTTCCGTCTTAAGTCTGGATTTGAGCAAGTGAAATGCATTCTCAATTGGGTTTAGATCTGGAGATTGACTTGGCCATTGCAGAATGTTCCACTTTTTGGCACTCATGAACTCCTGGGTAGCTTTGGCTGTATGCTTGGGGTCATTGTCCATCTGTACTATGAAGCGCCATCCAATCAACTTTGCAGCATTTGGCTGAATCTGGGCTGAAAGTATATCCCGGTACACTTCAGAATTCATCCGGCTACTCTTGTCTGCTCTTATGTCATCAATAAACACAAGTGACCCAGTGCCATTGAAAGCCATGCATGCCCATGCCATCACGTTGCCTCCACCATGTTTTACAGAGGATGTGGTGTGCCTTGGATCATGTGCCGTTCCCTTTCTTCTCCAAACTTTTTTCTTCCCATCATTCTGGTACAGGTTGATCTTTGTCTCATCTGTCCATAGAATACTTTTCCAGAACTGAGCTGGCTTCTTGAGGTGTTTTTCTGCAAATTTAACTCTGGCCTGTCTATTTTTGGTATTGATGAATGGTTTGCATCTAGATGTGAACCCTTTGTATTTACTGTCATGGAGTCTTCTCTTTACTGTTGACTTAGAGACAGATACACCCACTTTACTGAGAGTGTTCTGGACTTCAGTTGATGTTGTGAACGGGTTCTTCTTCACCAAATTAAGTATGCGGCGATCATCCACCACTGTTGTCATCCGTGGACGCCCAGGCCTTTTTGAGTTCCCAAGCTCACCAGTCAATTCCTTTTTTCTCAGAATGTACCCAACTGTTGATCTTGCTACTCCAAGCATGTCTGCTATATCTCTGATGGATTTTTTCTTTTTTTTCAGCCACAGGATGTTCTGCTTCACCTCAATTGAGAGTTCCTTTGACCGCATGTTTTCTGCTCACAGCAACAGCTTCCAAATGCAAAACCACACACCTGGAATCCACCCCTGACCTTTTAACTACTTCATTGATTACAGGTTAACGAGGGAGACCCCTTCAGAGTTAATTGCAGCCCTTAGAGTCCATTGTCCAATTACTTTTGGTCCCTTGAAAAAGAGGACGCTATGCATTACAGAGCTATGATTCCTAAACCCTTTCTCCGATTTGGATGTGGAAACTATCATATTGCAGCTGGGAGTGTGCACTTTCAGCCCATATTATATATATAATTGTATTTCTGAACATGTTTTTGTAGCTAAAATAACAAAATTTGTGTCACTGTCCAAATATTTCTGGCCCTAACTGTACACTCCTTTAGATCAGTTCAGGAGGAGGGAGAAATAGCTGCAGATCCTCCAAAAGAGGGGAAAAAATACTTCTTTCATCCGAAAATACAGATGAGCTCCTGTGAGTGGTCAGGAATACCATGCAGATAGAGGAAGCCCAGAAGTCTCATTCTATACAGGATGAGATGTTCGAGGAACTAAGATCTCAGATACATAGAGTCTTTCCTGTAAACAACCAAATCCGCGCCATGATTATGGAAGAATAGGAGGATGCGGAGAAAAGACTATTAATTCCCTGGGACTTTAGACTCTATCTGCCCTTTGAGTCAGAGCATATAAAACCCTGGTAAGAGTTCCTGAAGATAGATGTCCCGACAGGGCCGTATTTGCAACTAGGCACTCAAGGGCACGTGCCTAGGGCGGGGACGATGCGGGGGGTGGCACCTGAGCAAGTGAGCAAGGTTTTTTTTTTTTTACCTCCCGACTGCCCCAACCCCCACACGCCCCCCCTGGCCCAGCCATACAACCCACCCACCCTCCGACCGCCGCCATGCATGATGAGCCATGCATGGGGGGGGTGGAGTGATGAGCCATGCATACGGGAGGGGGGGTGGAGAGATGAGCCATGCATAGGGGGGAATATGAGTCATGCATACAAGAGGTGGGGGGATATGAGCCATGTATACAGGAGGGCGGGGGGGAATTATGAGCCATGCATACAGGAGGCGGGGGGAATTATGAGCCATGCATATGGGATGGGAAGAAGATGAGCCATGCATACAAGATGGGAGGGGGGCATTATACACTATTGAGCATCATGTGGGGTCATTATACAGTATTGAACATCATGTGGTGTCATTATACAGTATGGAGCACTGTGTGGCCATTATACAGTATGGAGCATCATGTGTGGCCATTATACAGTATGGAGCATCATATGTGGTCATTATACAGTATGGAGCACCGTGTGGCCATTATACAGTATGGAGCATCATGTGTGGTCATTATACAGTATGGAGCATCATGTATGGCCATTATACAGTATGGAACACTGTGCGGCCATTATACAGTATGGAGCATCATGTGTGGCCATTATACAGTATGGAGCATCATGTGTGGCCATTATACAGTATGGAGCATCGTGTGTGGCCATTATACAGTATGGAGCACTGTGTGGCCATTATACAGTATGGAGCATCATGTGCGGCCATTATACAGTATTGAGCATCATGTGCGGCCATTATACAGTATGGAGCATCATGTGTGGCCATTATACAGTATGGAGCATCATGTGTGGCCATTATACAGTATGGAGCATCATGTGTGGTCATTATACAGTATGCAGCACTGTGTGGCCATTATACAGTATGGAGCACTGTGTGGCCATTATACAGTATGGAGCATCATGTGCGGCCATTATGCAGTATTGAGCATCATGTTCGGCCATTATACAGTATGGAGCATCATGTGTGTCCATTATACAGTATGGAGCATCATGTGTGGCCATTATACAGTATTGAGCATCATGTGGGGTCATTATACAGTATGGAGCATCATGTGTGGCCATTATAAAGTATGAAGCATTGTGTGGCCAAATTTTTTTTTGGTTATAATTATTGTATATGAAACAGTGTGATCAGCAGTGCTAAATGGGTGTGGTTGGGACTTGGATATGGGTGTGACTAGTTGTGAAATGGGTGTGGTCAGAGGCGTGGCCTAAAATTCGCTGCAGCGCACATAGTGCGCCGCAACCTTTACACCTCTTTTCCTTCAAGAGTTGGGAGGTATGGTACCGCATTTGCCAGATCACAGCAAGTGATGCAAATCCCATAGGGAATGAATGAGCCCGAACGCAGTGTTGCTGTAAGTGATCCGTTACGCGGCAGATGCGAAAAAAACTGCCCGATCTGCTGCAAAAGGCGACTTTCACAACAGCGATTCTTGCCAAAGTCACTGCCGTTAGTGTCATACTCACCATTGGGGAGGCAGCACTAAAAGTGCCTAGGGCAGCAGAAACTCTAAATATGGCCCTGCGTCCCGGTAGCCAAGGTATTGAAAAAGATGTCAATCCCATTTGAAGATTCTTCAAGTCTAAAAGAATCCATGGATAGTAAGGCAGACTTCCTCCTTAAAAGAATAGTAATAATAATCTTTATTTATTTAGTACCAACATATTCCACAGTGCTTTACAGTTAAACAGTTTCAAACAAAACAGTCATAAGTAACAACTTAACAATAATATCATGGTTAAAGCAAAATAAAACAACCCTGCTTGTGAGAGCTTACAATCTACAATGAGGTGGGGGAGATACAAAGTACAAGTGTGTATTTATAATTATATATTTACAGTGAAGGTCCAGCCATCTTCAGGGGTTGGGGGATAGGTCGAGATAGTGAATGGGTTACACAAGCACACTTACACATAAAATGACTTTGATTAGGCAACGTGATAGACTGCTCTGAACAAATGTGTTTCGAGGGAGCACCTAAAACTGTGCAAGTTGTGACTGGTCCTAATTTCTTGGGGTAGAACATTCCAGAGGATTGATGCAATGCGGGAGAAGTTGTCATGTCGGATGCTATTCACACTAGGGCGTCCGACAGACAGCGGTAATTCTGCATTCGTCCACTATGCACTCAGTGGCACCGGCTAGATTTTATGTAGGTTGTTCCGGGATTAATCTAGCTGGTACTCGGATTGGAGGCTGGGTCATGCCCACGGCCTTTAAATAGTTCTTCTGAACTTTGGGCGTCGCCAATTATAGCTTGTGTCTTGTACCTGGTGATCTCGGTTCGGAGTGGTGGTCTTGGAGTGGAAATATCATATCTGGTGGTGTATGATCCTTTGTCATATTTCTCCTTCCTATTTGTGTTTTGTTTTGCCCTGTGCACATTATAGTGTTTTCCTGAGTGTGTTTGCGGCGTGGTGCGTTTTTGGTTTTCCCTGTCTATGCTTTCTGTAGGGGTTGGTGTGAGGAATTATCACTTGGTGGAGGGAGGAGGTTTCAGATTAGTACTGAAACAGGAGTCAGGGGCAGGCCTGGGGGCCCAGACAAGCACACCATCAGTGTAATCTCTGGGAGAGGGACAGACAGGGTTTCCCTAGTTCTGAGGGACATCGCAGGGGCCCGGGTTATTAGCTTTAGCCTACCTAGGCTCCCCGTGACATTATAATCGGCCCATATTTTTGTATTCCATGGATCCCATGACTTCCATAACCCGTCAGTTGGAGGCGCTGTCCCTACAGGTCACTGAGTTGAAGGGGGCAGTTCAACAACAGGGTCTAGTAGTGTGCAAGCTGAATCTGCAGGTAGAGTTGCTGAGCCTAAGTTTCCTTTTCCTGAAAGGTTTGCTGGGGAACGCAGTAAATTTGTTACTTTTCGTAAAGCTTGCAAACTTTATTTTCGTATGCGCCTGATCTCCTCAGGTAATGAGGCTCAGCGTGTGGGCCTGGTGTTGTCATTACACAATGGGGACGCCCAAGCATGGGCGTTTTCGTTACCATCTGATTCAGCTGCATTTAACTCAGTGGAGAGTTTTTTTTCTGCTCTTGGACTCATTTATGATGATCCTGACAGAATGGCTCTAGCAGAATCTAAAATTTGCGCTATCCGCCAGGGGGAGCGTATGGCGGAGGATTACTGTTCGGAATTTCGCTGCTGGGCGGTTGACACAAAATGGAATGATCCCACGCTGCGGAGTCAGTTTATTCATGGGGTTTCAGGCAGGGTTAAAAAAGCCCTTCTGATGTACGAGACTCCTGCTTCTCTAGAGTCCACTATGAGTCTTGTTGTCCGCATTGATCGCCGTTTGCGTCAGGGGGAGCAGGAGACGCCGCCGATGGGAGAGGGAGTAGGTACACGTGAGGTTGCTGCAGGTGATCCCATGGAGCCTATGCAAGTCACAGGGGTGTCACATGTTAAACATCGAACCCCTCTGTTCAGGAAGCAGGGAGCCTGTTTTTGCTGTGGTAAAACTGGTCATTATGTAAATACTTGTCCTCTGCTATCTAAGAAAAGCGCAACGGCGGAAAACTACTAAGCTCAGAGGGTGTGGAGGAGGCCAATCTGAGCTTATGCTTATCCTCCATGGTGGTTTCTCAATGCATGCTCCCTGCCAAAGTTATGATCGCTGGCAGAGAGCTGCCAATCACTGTTTTTGTGGATAGTGGTTCTGCCACTAATCTCATTGATGAAGAGTTTGCACGCACGGCCAGTTTCAGGATCGAAAAACTGCCTCATCCTATCTGGGTAGTTACCATCAATGCTGCTCCTCTCCCACAGGGTGAGATTACTGAGTTTGTGGCTGAGGTGAAACTCCACATTGGGGTTCTACATTTCGAGCAGGTTACATGTAGGGTACTCAGGAATCTTCCTGCACAAATGGTTTTGGGTTTTCCATGGTTATCTATGCACAACCCGGTGATTGACTGGAAAACTCAGGACATAATTCAGTGGAGCGAATTCTGCCAGGAGAATTGCCTGGCCACATGTTTGTCCGCTGTGACTCTTAGCATTCCTGAGTCACTGCTGGATTTCGCGGATGTGTTTTCAGAGAAGGGTTGCTCTGAATTGCCACCACATCGCCCCTATGACTGTACTATCAGGTTTAAACCAGGGGCCAAATTGCCGAAAGCAAGGATGTTTAACATCTCTGGTCCTGAGAGGCAAACGTTAAAGGACTACATTGCTGAAAGTTTGAGCAAAGGACACATCAGGCCTTCGTCCTTGCCGGTGGCAGCGGGGTTCTTCTTCGTTAAGAAGAAAGATGGCGGACTATGCCCGTGTCTGGATTTCAGGGAGTTAAACCAGATTACGGTTCATGATCCATACCCTATGCCACTGATACCTGATTTGTTCAACCAGGTGGCAGGTGCTAAGTGGTTTACCAAGCTTGACCTCATGGGGGCGTACAACCTCATAAGAGTCCGTCAAGGTAATGAGTGAAAGACGGCTTTTAATACTCCAGAGGGTCATTTTGAAAATTTGGTGATGGCATTTGGGTTGACAAACACGCCTGCAGTATTTCAACGGTTCATAAATGATGTGTTCTCGCATGTTTTGGGGAAATTCGTTATTGTGTACCTTGATGACATTCTCATATATTCTTGCGACCGTGATACTCATTTAGAGCATGTCAGGCAGGTATTACAGCTTCTCAGAGAGAATAAGCTTTATGCACAACTTGAGAAATGTGTATTTTAGGTTCAGGAGTTGCCTTTCTTGGGTTACCTTGTGTCCGCTTCTGGATTTAAAATGGACGCCGCTAAGGCGCAAGCGGTGCTGCGTTGGGAACGGCCTGATAACCTAAAAGCGCTTCAGCAGTTCCTTGGGTTTTCTAACTACTATAGGAAGTCTATCAAAGATTTTTCTACCATTGCTAAACCGCTTACTGACATGACGAAAAAGGGTACCAATTTCTCCGTCTGGCCTGAGGCTGCTGTGCGCGCATTTGAATTTCTAAAGAACAGTTTTGCTTCGGCCCCCATTCTGGTGCAGCCGGACGTATCGAAACCATTTACCGTGTAAGTTGATGCGCCTGAGGTTGGTGTGGGGGCGGTGCTGTCACAAGGCTCATCCTTGAGCGAGTTGCGTCCTAGCGCCTATTTTTCCAAGAAACTGTCGCCCGCCGAACGTAACTACGATATCAGCAACAGGGAATTGTTGGCTATCAAGTTGGCCTTTGAGGAATGGCGACACTCTTTGGAGGGGTCGGTTCACCAGGTTGCTGTTATTACCGACCATACGAATTTGCTTTATTTGGAGTTTGCCAAGCGTCTGTCCTCCAGGCAGGCTCGCTGGGCATTGTTTTTCTCGCGGTTCAACTTTTTTGTTACTTACCGACCTGGGTCTAAGAACACTAAAGCGGATGCTTTGTCCAGGTGTTTTCTGGGGGGAGAACCTCGGGAAGAACCCGTACCCATCCTCCAAAAGGGTGTAGTGGTCTCGCCTCTCACAACCGAGGTTGAGGCTGAGATTGCCGAGGCTCAGGAGGCGGTACCACCTGAGCTTCCCATTAACAAATCGTTTGTACCGCTCCATCCATTGTCTAATGTCCACTTTAAGGGAGGATATTAGAGAAGGGAATGAGGATGTCGAGTCCATATGGGTCGAAATTCATGGAGGGAAAAATGGTAACAAAATTCTCATTGGGGTCTGTTACAAACCCCCAAATATAACAGAAATCATGGAAAGTCTACTTCTAAAGCAGATAGATGAAGCTGCAACCCATAATGAGGTCCTGGTTATGGGGGTCTTTAACTACCCGGATATTAACTGGGAAACAGAAACCTGTGAAACCCATAAAGGCAACAGGTTTCTGCTAATAACCAAGAAAAATTATCTTTCACAATTGGTGCAGAATCCAACCAGAGGAGCAGCACTTTTAGACCTAATACTATCTAATAGACCTGACAGAATAACAAATCTGCAGGTGGTCGGGCATCTAGGAAATAGCGACCACAATATTGTACAGTTTCACATGTCTTTCACTAGGGGGACTTGTCAGGGAGTCACAAAAACACTGAACTTTAGGAAGGCAAAGTTTGACCAGCTTAGAGATGCCCTTAATTTGGTAGACTGGGACAATATCCTCAGAAATAAGAATACAGATAATAAATGGAAAATGTTTAAGAACATCCTAAATAGGCACTGTAAGCGGTTTATACCTTGTGGGAATAAAAGGACTAGAAATAGGAAAAACCTAATGTGGCTAAACAAAGAAGTAAAATGGGCAATTAACAGTAAAAAAAGAAAGCATTTGCACTACTAAAGCAGGATGGCACCATTGAAGCTCTAAACAACTATAGGGAGAAAAATACTTTATCTAAAAATCTAATTAAAGCTGCCAAAAAGGAAACAGAGAAGCACATTGCTAAGGAGAGTAAAACTAATCCCAAACTGTTCTTCAACTATATCAATAATAAAAGAATAAAAACTGAAAATGTAGGCCCCTTAAAAAATTGTGAGGAAAGTATGATTGTAGATGACGAGGAAAAAGCTAACATATTAAACACCTTCTTCTCCACGGTATTCACGGTGGAAAATGAAATGCTAGGTGAAATCCCAAGAAACAATGAAAACCCTATATTAAGGGTCACCAATCTAACCCAAGAAGAGGTGCGAAACCGGCTAAATAAGATTAAAATAGATAAATCTCCGGGTCCGGATGGCATATACCCACGAGTACTAAGAGAACTAAGTAATGTAATAGATAAACCATTATTTCTTATTTTTAGGAACTCTATAGCGACGGGGTCTGTTCCGCAGGACTGGCGCATAGCAAATGTGGTACCAATATTCAAAAAGGGCTCTAAAAGTGAACCTGGAAATTATAGGCCAGTAAGTCTAACCTCTATTGTTGGTAAAATATTTGAAGGGTTTCTGAAGGATGTTATTCTGGATTATCTCAATGAGAATAACTGTTTAACTCCATATCAGCATGGGTTTATGAGAAATCGCTCCTGTCAAACCAATCTAATCAGTTTTTATGAAGAGGTAAGCTATAGGCTGGACCACGGTGAGTCATTGGACGTGGTATATCTCGATTTTTCCAAAGCGTTTGATACCGTGCTGCACAAGAGGTTGGTACACAAAATGAGAATGCTTGGTCTGGGGGAAAATGTGTGTAAATGGGTTAGTAACTGGCTTAGTGATAGAAAGCAGAGGGTGGTTATAAATGGTATAGTCTCTAACTGGGTCGCTGTGACCAGTGGGGTACCGCAGGGGTCGGTATTGGGACCTGTTCTCTTCAACATATTCATTAATGATCTGGCAGAAGGTTTACACAGTAAAATATCAATACTTGCAGATGATACAAAACTATGTAAAGCAGTTAATACAAGAGAAGATAGTATTCTGCTACAGATGGATCTGGATAAGTTGGAAACTTGGGCTGAAAGGTGGCAGATGAGGTTTAACAATGATAAATGTAAGGTTATACACATGGGAAGAAGGAATCAATATCATCATTACACACTGAATGGGAAACCACTGGGTAAATCTGACAGGGAGAAGGACTTGGGGATCCTAGTTAATGATAAACTTACCTGGAGCAGCCAGTGCCAGGCAGCAGCTGCCAAGGCAAACAGGCTCATGGGGTGCATTAAAAGAGGTCTGGATACACATGATGAGAGCATTATACTGCCTCTGTACAAATCCCTAGTAAGACTGCACATGGAGTACTGTGTCCAGTTTTGGGCACCGGTGCTCAGGAAGGATATAATGGAACTAGAGAGAGTACAAAGGAGGGCAACAAAATTAATAAAGGGGATGGGAGAACTACAATACCCAGATAGATTAGCAAAATTAGGATTATTTAGTCTAGAAAAAAGACGACTGAGGGGCGATCTAATAACCATGTATAAGTATATAAGGGGACAATACAAATATCTCGCTGAGGATCTGTTTATACCAAGGAAGGTGACGGGCACAAGGGGGCATTCTTTGCGTCTGGAGGATAGAAGGTTTTTCCACCAACATAGAAGAGGATTCTTTACTGTTAGGGTGGTGAGAATCTGGAATTGCTTGCCTGAGGAGGTGGTGATGGCGAACTCAGTCGAGGGGTTCAAGAGAGGCCTGGATGTCTTCCTGGAGCAGAACAATATTGTATCATACAATTATTAGGTTCTGTAGAAGGACGTAGATCTGGGGATTTATTATGATGGAATATAGGCTGAACTGGATGGACAAATGTCTTTTTTCGGCCTTACTAACTATGTTACTATGTTACTATGTTACTATGGTTCTCAAAGATGTCGCACTTTGTGTCCTTACCTTCGTTGCCTAACACTAAGACTCTGACTCAGGTATTTGTGCAGGAGGTGGTCAGACTTCAAGGGGTCCCGTCTGACATCGTGTCTGATAGGGGTTCTCAGTTTGTGACAAAAATTTGGAAAGCATTTTGCTTACGGCTGGGGATCAAGTTGTCACATTCTTCAGCATTTCATCCTCAGTCAAATGGTCAGACCGAGCGGATGAACCAAAATTTGGAGCAGTACTTACGCTGCTTTGTTTCTGACAACCAGGAGGAGTGGTCGACGTTCCTTCCTTTGGCTGAGTTTGCCATAAATAATCACCGCCAGGAATCTTCTGGGGAGTCTCCGTTTTTTATGTTTACGGGCACCATCCTCAATTTTGTACTTTGAGTCAGGGGACCAGTTAGGAGCACAACTGTCATCAGTCTGGAGGAGAGTGAAACAGCGCCTGTTGAGCGTGGGGTCAAGGTACAAACGTGTGGCTGACAGTAGACGTGTGCCAGGTCCGGACCTGAGTGTGGGTGACTGGGTGTGGTTGTCCACAAAAAACATACGACTCAAAATACCATCCCTTATATTGGGCCCAAGGTTTATTAGTCCGTTTAGGGTCACTGCCATCATTAACCCGGTAGCCTACCGTTTGGAGCTCCCTACGGTATATAAGATTCACAATGTGTTCCACAGGTCTTTATTAAAAAAGGTGGTGGGTTTCGTGGACGCGGCACCGATGCCACCTCCAGTTTTGGTGGATGGCAATTTAGAGTTTGAAGTTTCCAAGGTGGTTGACTCTCGAGTAGTGCGCCGCACTTTACAATACCTGGTACACTGGCGTGGTTATGGGCCTGAGGAGAGGTCCTGGGTACCAGCCTCGGACATTCATGCGGACCGGCTGGTCAGTATGTTTCACCGCCGCCATCCGGACAAGCCGGGTCCTATAAGTCATGAGGGCCCTGAGGTCCCTTGTAGAAGGTGGGGTACTGTCATTTCGGACGCTATTCACACTAGGGCGTCCGACAGACAGCGGTAATTCTGCATTCGTCCACTATGCGCTCAGTGGCGCCGGCTAGATTTTATCTAGGTTGTTCCAGGGTTAATCTAGCTGGTACTCGGATTGGAGGCTGGGTCACGCCCACGGCCTTTAAATAGTTCTTCTGAACTTTGGGCGTCGCCAATTATGGCTTGTGTCTTGTACCTGGTGATCTCGGTTCGGAGTGGTGGTCTTGGAGTGGAAATATCATATCTGGTGGTGTATGATCCTTTGTCATATTTCTCCTTCCTATTTGTGTTTTGTTTTGCCCTGTGCACATTATAGTGTTTTTCTGAGTGTGTTTGTGGCGTGGTGCGTTTTTGGTTTACCCTGTCTGTGCTTCCTGTAGGGGTTGGTGTGAGGAATTATCACTGGGTGGAGGGTGGAGGTTTCAGATTAGTACTGAAACAGGAGTCAGGGCAGGCCTGGCGGCCCAGACAAGCACATCATCAGTGTAATCTCTGGGAGAGGGACATACAGGGTTTCCCTAGTCTGAGGGATATCGCAGGGGCCCGGGTTATTAGCTTTAGCCTACCTAGGCTCCCCGTGACAGAAGTCTTGGAGTCGGGAGTGGGAGGTACGGATTAGTGCAGAGGTTAGTCGAAAGTCATTTACAGAGCGCAGCGATCGGCTAGGCCGATAGACAGAAATGAGGGAGGAGATGTAAGGGGGTGCTGCACTGCGGAGAGCTTTGTGGGAGAGAACAAGTACTTTGAATTGGAACTTGGGAAACATCAGCAGCTATAATAAGAACTAATATAACTTTGGTTGTTTGGTCCATGCATCTGTGTGAGTCGACGACCTGGAAGAAAATTTAAGAGATAAAACTTATTGTAAGATCCCTTCCATTGCTTAAATTAGCTACAGGATTAATTGCGGATGCATCTACAGTCAGATTTGCTGCCAGGAATAGTGCACAGTTAAATGCTGCCTGTCAGGCCATTTGGGTGAAAATGTGATCAGGGGATACCCAGTCCAAAACAAAAACTCTGTTCCATTCCCTTTTCAGGATCTAGAGTGTTCGGACCCATTCTGGATGAAATTCTGTAAAAGGCAAAGGACACAAAGAAAGGTTCCCTGAGGATAGGGCTAAGAAATATCAGCATTTTCATAGGCCCCAACCCTCAAAGAAACCAGGCTATAAAAGGAAGGGGAAATCGAGCAGGTGGAGCTACCCCAAAGAAGGCAGGTGAGGATCAGGTCCAGGAAGGCAATGACCCCATGAGTGTGGGAGTACCGCTAAGTTATATTTAGAAGGTTGGCAGGAAATTTCTCAGGATCAACGGATGCTAAAAACTATATCGTCAGGGTATATGATAGAGTGTATTCAAATCTCACCAGAAATGTTTGTCCTAACGGATTCCCAGTCCCCTTTGGCCCTCACCCCCTTGTGGTTAGATACACAGGACCTATTAAAAATTGGAGCAATAGTCCCAGTTCACAAGGGAGAAAGATTCCAGGGTCATTATTCAAGTGTTTTTTTGGTCAAAAAGCTCTCCGGAAAAACCTCTGAATTGCTGGGTAAGATACAAGAGGTTCAAGATGAAGCCAATCAAATCAACAATTCCCCTGATAGACAGAGATGCACTGATGTGTACGCTGGATCTAAAAATGTGTATTATCAAGTTCCCATTCATCCTTGCCGTCAGGATGAATGCCGTCAGGTTTGCAATAAAATCCCAAAAACTGATTCATCATTTTCATCATTTTCAGTTTTGATGTCTTCCCTTTGGCCTAGTCTCGGCCCCCTAGGTCTTAACTAAACTAGTAGCGGAGAAAAGGGCTAACCTAAAGGTACCTTCACACATAACGATATCGTTAAGGATATCGTTGCAACGTCACGCTTTTTGTGACGTAGCAACGATCTCGCTAACGATATCTTTATGTGTGACAGCAACCAACGATCAGGCCCCTGCTGGGAGATCATTGGTCGTGGGGAATGATCAGGACCTTTTTTTGGTCGCTGATCACCCCGCTGTCATCGCTAGATCGGCATGTGTGACACCGATCTAGAGATGTGTTCACCTGTAACCAGGGTAAACATCGGGTTACTAAGTGCAGGGCCACGCTTAGTAACCCGATATTTACCCTGGTTGCCATTGTAAAAGTAAAAAAAAAAACCACTACATACTCACATTCCGATGTCTGTCACGTCCCCCGCCATCAGCTTCCCTGCACTGTGTCAGCGCCGGCCGTAAAGCAGAGCACAGCGGTGACGTCACCGCTCTGCTTTACGGCCGGCGGTGACACAGTGCAGGGAAAGTGACGGCGGGGGACGTGACAGACACCGAATGTGAGTGTGTAGTGTTTTTTTTTTTTTTTTTACTTTTACAATGGTAACCAGGGTAAATATCGGGTTACTAAGCGCGGCCCTGCACTTAGTAACCCGATGTTTACCCTGGTTACCCGGGGCCTTCGGCATCGTTGAAGCCAGTTTCAACGATGCCGAAGTCTTTCCCCTGATCGTTAGTTGCTGGAGAGAGCTGTCTGTGTGACAGCTCCCCAGCGACCACACAATGACTTACCAACGATCCCGGCCAGGTCGTATCGCTGGTCGTGATCGTTGGTAAGTTGTTTAGTATGACGGTACCTTAAGGAAGATAGGTATTGTCATAGTCCCCTACGTGGACGATTTCCTGATAATAGAACATCTGCAGACCTCCATCTCTATATTTTAGAGACTAAGCTGGGTAATAAATTTGGAAAAATCAGACTTAGTGCCATTAACCAGGAAAAAATTCCTGGGTGTTTTCTTAGTTTCCCATCTAAGAATCTCATTCCTACCAGCAGAGAAACAAACATAGGTAAAAGACAGGATTCGTCTGTTCTCAAGGAACCGTGACTCCATCAGAGGGGCGATGAGAATTCTGCAGTTAATGATGTCCTGCATTCCCTGTTTGCAATAGACTCAATTCCATTCGAGAGATCTCCAAAAGTCTATTTTATTAGCCTCGGACAGTCAGCAGCTAACTCAAGACAACGTGATGCACCTTTCCCCATCAGTGAAAAGATTGTTGGTCTGGTGGACAATTCCACAGAACCTTCAAGTAGGGATTTCATGGATTCCCTCCTCTTGCATGGTGGTTACAACCGCCGCGAGTCAGTTAGGATGGGGAGGTAATCTGGAAGGGAGGTTTCTCCAGGGAACATGGGCTCTGGAAGTTCGATCCAGATTTCCGAACTACAGAGAGTTGTGTGCCATATGGGAAGTTTTACAATGAATCCAGCCTTCAGTCAAAAACAGACATATAAAGGTAATGTTGGACAATGTGACAACAGTATCCTTTATACACCATCAGGGGGCACAAGCATCCCTTATTATAAAGTCAAGTGAAGAGGATTCTTCGTTAGGCAGAAGAGACAGTTCTGTCCATTTTGGCGGTCCACTTAGAGGGGGCACAAAACCAGGTGGTGGATTATTTAAGCAGGCAAAGGATCTCACCCACAGAATGGGAGGTAAATGGGGAAGGTTTTCACATGTTGTGTCAACAGTGGGGACTTCCACAAATAGGCCTCTTTGTGACCAGGGGTAATGCGAAAGTCAGAAGATTTTATTCATTAAATCCTCTGAACAATCCCGAGGGGGTCAACACTCTATCTCAGGATTGAAGCAAAGATCTATCCTACGCCTTTTCCCCACTACCCTTAATTCCAAGGTTCAGTAGGACCGGGCAAAAGTAATCCTGATAGTGCCCTTCTGGCCACAAATGAGCTGGTTTCCACTGTTGAGCAAGATGGCTTTGGAGGAACCTATCCTGCTTCCCTTCGGGGAAGACCTCCTTCTCCAAGACTCAGGTCTTCATTAGGATGCAGACAAATTTCATCTTTCAGTGTGGATCCTGAAAGGCAAATTCTAAGATCCTGGTGTCTATCTGATGAGGTAATATCCACTATGCAGGCAAGCAGGAAGCCAGTAACATCAGCAATAAGATCTGGAAACAATTCTGTTTAGAATGTGGAGGGTCCTCTGTAAATATTTCTCATCCAAATATTCCTAGTCATTTTGCAGGTAGGGTTCAACAAAGGGTTAAGGCCAAGTACTCTCAGGGATCAAAATTCAGCCATAAGTATTTCCTTTGATTCCTTTCTAGCATCACATCCCTGGATTGCTAGATTTTTCAGGCAGTTCAGAGACTGAAACCCTTGGTGAGGAAATCTGTTTTACCATGGGTTCTGAACTTAGTACTTAATGCATTATGTAAATATCTCTACGATCCTTTGAGTGATATGAATATTAGCAGACTATCTTTTAAGACTTGGATAGTTACAGGCCTTGTCCATCAGAGATCTAAATCTACAGATGTATAAAGACCAAATAGTCTTCATTTTTGATCTGGCCTTTCTTCCAAAAGGAGTGTCTATCTCAAATATGAACCAGGAGGTAGTCCTGCCTTCATTTTGTCAGCATCCCAAGAATCGGAAGGATCAGTTTTTTCACTCTCTATTTGTCAGGGACAATCATTTACCAGAGATTGGAGACAGGACCCCAATTTGTTTATCCAATATGGGGGAAGAAATGGAGATAAAAAGGCAGCTAAGTCTACAATAGCAAGATGAATTAGAGCCATGATAGGTCTGGCTTATGCATGAGAAGGGAACCCCCCGGAGGTTTTAAAAGCCCTTTCGACTAGAACTTTCTCCACATTCTGGGCTGCGAGAGAGGGGGAGCTTTGGTAGATCAAATCTTTAGGGCCACAACGTGGTCCAGCCTGAACACCTGTTCCAGACACTACAAATTTGACATGGTCTCGGGGCAGTAGACTGTTTTTGGTAGGAAGGTTCTCCATGCAGTTGTCCCAACCTAGCGCCATACTCTGGTATTTCCCTTGGTGCTGTCATTAGAGATGCCCATGAAAACAGTAATTAGACCTCCCAGTAATTGTATTTTCAGGAGTCCATTCTGATAGCATGGTTAGTTCCCTCGCTTTTTGGAAAATTTTCCATACTTATGTGATTTAACATTTGTATAAGAGAATTTAATAAAATATTGTTGCATCCATCCTGATATGGTACTTGACACTAAAGGGTGGGAAAGGCCTTGTAACCTCTTCTGTTCTTCCAAACCCTGAAAGGATAAGAAGGATGACCTCCTTGGTGCTGTCAGCATGGACTCCTGGAAATACAATTACCATTAAAGTCTAATTACCGTTTTATTGGGATTTTATGTGACATAATAGCACCAAGTAGTATTTGTGAAGTGTAATGGAAATGACACATGATTTTTTAATTATTTAAAAAATATAAATCTGAAAATTGTTATGTGCATTCCTATTCAGCCCCCTGAAGTCAATACTTTGTAGGACCACCTTTCGCAATTACTGTGACTTTGCCATTCAAGTACGTGAATATGCTTTGTCCTAAACCATCCATTGTAGCTGTGACTGTATGTTTAAGGTTGCTGTCTTGCTGCAAGGTGAACTGACGACCCAGTCTGAAATCTTTTGCAGCCTCTAACAGGTTTTCCTTCAGGATTGACCTGTTTTTAGCTCCATGCATCTTCCGATCCGCTCTGACCAGCTTCCATGAGGCTGCTGAAGAAAATCATCACCACAGCATGATAATACCCCCACCATGTTTGATGGTGGGGATGGTGTTGCCAGGGTGATGTTTTCTGCCACACAGTGTTTTGCGCTTAGACCCAAAAGTTCTACTTTTGCCTCATCTGACCAGAGCATCTTCTTCTACATGCTAGCTGTAGAAGGACACTACATGGCTAGATGTAGAGGACACTATGTGTAGAAAATCTGATCAATTTAAAGCATTACTCTAGGGTTTTTTTTATGTAAGACCCCTGCCTTCTGTCTGATATTCACCTTCTGGCATTTTCATCCATTTTCTCCCCCATTTGAGGTTGGTCTCTGGCAAAAAGTGACCTGCCCACAGCTACAGTGTAGCTGTGCAGAGGTCACTTTACATTACAAGTCTATGAGAGCCTAATTCTGGCCTCGTTCTGGCCCTTGTAGACTTGCATTGTGTTTTTATGACGTAGCTTCTGACTTCGAGCCAGTCTGAAGCTGCGCTCGCAAGATGGAGTGCAGTGGCACCGAAATAACTCTGTACATCTTGGTGGAGACAATTTTTTTTCCTCTAGCAAAATGGCATAGGCCACACCTGCACAGTAGCAGTAGTAGTATCTCATAACTTTATGTCAATGGCTGACCAAAATGGCGTAGCTGTGAATGCAATTGTGAGACAGTGACCACTGTCACATGTAGGGGTCGCTGTGTGTTCGCCCCAGTCGACATTGACTGTTAGGATTGCTACTTCCAATAAGTGGCACTAGAGTTCTAGTCCTCTTCCTCTTTGAAGAGACAATTTCCATATTTCCCAGAGGAGCATTGCGGCTTTAAGTCTCCTCACCTCGACATGCTTATCATGTCACTCTCCGCAAGGAGAAACAATACTTCTTGGATCCCGGTCAAACGCCTCTCAATCAGCCAAACCAGATCTCCACTTTGCACTGACGAGGGGCAGTACTCCGAAACACAGTGTCTGCAAATTGAGATTCTGGTTTGGCTATTATCCTAAGTCATGTGACAAGGCTCATTAAAGAGTCGACATTGACTGTTAGGATTGCTACTTCCAATAGGTGGCACTAGAGTTCTAGTCCTCTTCCTCTCTGAAGAGACAATTGGTATACCAGATAGAATGTAACAGCTTAATTAATGTAATAATAGGTTGCAGCATAGATTATATTCTTGGCATGAAGACAATTCAAATAAGGTAAATATTAGAGGGCAAATATTGTTTGAGCCACATATCTATTGTTATGGTCTATACAGACATCTGATTGGAGAGTTTGGATTATTGAGCACTATAAATGTTGGAATATTAGCATGTAGACAAGAGACCCGATAAACTGCAAGATCCTCTGAGCTGGTAAGAGGCACTTCTTACACGAGTCTTCTTTTAACTTGCTATGTGCAGATTTGAATTAGGCTTTATTTATAGCTATGATTCCTGAACATTTATGGGTATTATTTTTATTAAACTAATTCACTTTATGTATCAATTTGATTAACTCCTTTGGTCTAATTTTTAGTTTTTGTGCTTTTGTTTGTTCCTCTCCATCTTCAAAGAGCAATATTTTTTTTAAAATTTTTCCATCAATGTAGGGCTTGTTTTTGCTAGTTTTGAATGGTTTCACATTTTTGACCATATAATGTACTGAAATACAGGAAGAAAATTCTAGGTGGTGTAAAATTGTGAAGAAATTTGCGATCTCTCCATTGTTTTTTGGGTTTTGTTTTTACGGTGTTAATTGTGTAGCCTGGCAACATGATTCTCCAGGTCAGTTTGATTATGGTGATAATAAACTTGAATAGTTTTTCTTATATTTTAGTAGTGAACAACATTCTGAATTTGTAAATGGTAACTTTGTATTTTCCCACTGAAGTAGCTGTGTGAGGGCTTGTTTTTTGTGTGATGAGTTGGTGTTTCTATTGATAACATTTAGATGTACATGATATAGTGATAACTTTCTTTTACATTTTTTCGTGTAACTGTGATGAGTGAAAAATCTGCAAATATAGTGTTTTCATTTATGTTTTTGTAGTTATTATTTCTTTATTTTAAAAATATAAAAAAGGGGAAGATTAAACCTTTAATATTTTTGCAATTTAAACTTTAACCTGCAATCATTTGATTGCGTATACTACAGTGTATGTATTGCAATACCACAAATGTAGTATAAATCATGCTCTCCTGCGAAGCTCAATGAGATCCAGAGAAGTATCAGGTTGATAACAATAGGGGCCCGGGCTGCCATGGTAAGCGCATGCACCTGTGATCATACTATTTAAATGCCGTTAATAGCCATCAACTCTAGTTTTTAAATACTTAAACAGCAGTGATCGCGACTATTGCCAAACAGTGCTGTTTAAGCAGATGTTGGGTATATATTGCAACTGTCATCTGCACTGTATTTATAGGGCTCAGAGGGTGAACTTCCTACACAAACACACCCTTACCGTGACAAATTCATGCCCAAAAGTGTTGGCTCCTGTGAAATTGTTCCAGAAAATGAAATATTTCCTCCAGAAAATTCTTGCAATTATCCATTTTTATACACAGGTTTATTTCCCTTGGGTCTATTGGAAAAATAAGAAAAGAGGCCAATTTGGACACAAATTCATACAAAACCCTACAAAAGGGCCAAACAAAATTGTTGGCACCCTCAACTTAATATTTGGTTGCACACCCTTTGAGTTAAATAACTTCATTCAATTGCTTCCTGTTTATTTATTGTACTCATCTATATAGAGCCATTATTTCTACAGTGCTTTACAGATATTATAGACACAGTTCCCATTGGGGCTAACAGTCTAAATTCCACATCAATATGTCTCTGGAGTGTGGGAGGAAATCAAGGCAACCCACGCATACAAGGGAAGAATATACAGTTGGTATGAAAAGTATTCAGACCCCTTTAAATTTGTCACTATTTGTTTAATTGTAGCCATTTGGTAAATTCAAAAAAGTTCTTTTTTTTCTCATTAATGTACACTCTGCACCCCATTTTGACTGAAAACCCCCCAGAAATGTAGACATTTTTGCAAATTTATTAAAAAAGAAAAACAGAAATATCACATGGTCAAAAGTATTCAGACCCTTTGCTCAGACACTCATATTTAAGTCACATGCTGTCCATTTCTTTATGATCCGCCTGGTTCTACTCTTTCATTTGAGTCCAGCTGTGTTAAATTAAACTCATAGGACTTGATTTGTAAAAGCACACACCTGTCTATGTAAGACCTCATAGCTCACAGTGCATGTCAGACCAGATGAGAATCATGAGGTCAAAGGAACTGGCCAAGGAGCTCAGAGACAGAATTGTGGCAAGGCACGCACCTGGTCAAGGTTATAAAATAATTTCTGCAGTCTGCAAGGTTCCTAAGAGCACAGTGGCCTCCACAGTTCTTAAATGGAAGAAGTTTAGGACCACTAGAAATCTTTCTAGACCTGGCCGTCCAGCCAAACTGAGCAATCGTGGGAGAAGAGCCTTGGTGAAAGTGGTAAAGAAGAACCCCAAGATCACTGTGGCTGAGCTCCACAGGTGTAGTAGGGAGATAGGAGAAAGATAGACCTTTTTGGAAATAATTCTAAGCGGTATGTGTGGAGAAAACCAGGCACTGCTCATCACCTGCCCAATACAATCCCAACAGTGAAACATGGTGGTGGCAGCATCATGCTATGGGGGTGTTGCCATTGAAGGAAACATGAATGCAGCCAAGCACAGAGAAGAAGTGGCTTCAGAACAATGTGGTGCCCCTGAGGGTCCAGTCGCCACAGAGGTACTGCATCTCAGCCAGAGGTGTGGTACTCCACTCTCGGGTAAGGAGGGGGCACTCCCCAAGACCCACACTTTAGCATCCAACACTACATCACACCAGGCCAGGGGATCTGGGTGGACCCTATTTAGAGAGGGCCCCATCTCAGGCTGAAGGGGGAACTAGGTAGAGGGTGTGGGAGGAGTTAGTTACAGAGACAGTTGGGTGGAAGAACCAGGTCGCAGTGGGGGAACAGGCCCCAGACTAGTGGTGGAACTACAAGGCTCAGCTGGCAAGCCGGAGGCTGTAGTATCTGTAAGTGCCACAGCCACATCCACACATATTCACTGAAAAGGCAGCCACATAGGGTCAAGGGGACAAAGAGGACATCGCCCAACAGGACCTGAGGCTGCTGGCTTGGGACTCTGTCTGTGAGGTGCAGGGTTTGAGGGCAAAGCTAGCACAGAGAGAGATGACCAGGGAAGGAACATAAGAAAGGGAGTCTCGGGAAAGTGAAGCCCAAATTACCTGAGAGCTGGCTGGCCCACAGACCTGGAGGACATCGCACCCAGCTGGGGATTGCATCTAAGAACTGTGAGTAAAGTGTGGAAACTGCACCCTGCTGTGTCCTCAGAATTATTTACTGCATTACCTGCCCTGCACTACAACATTCACCATTATTGACTCTAACACTTTTACTGCCCTGGGGTCTAGCTCTACCCGTGGAGAGCTGCAACACCTCAGCTGCATCACCATCTGCCCCAGTGAACCTGAACCCTAGCTGGCCATTTCCCTATTGCCGAACACCACAGGTGGCATCACGAACTAATCCCCTATAAACTTTATTTCCCCTTTCCCTTCGTTTCATTTTTTTTGGATGCCCAGGGCCACGGACCGGGTCACTGCTGCCGTGACAACCCCCGAAGAACCGTCGGACCCGGCCCGAGTACCTCATGACCCTGGCAGGCACTCCAACAACTCTTGACTGGCCAAGCCAGGGCCCTAACCTAAACCCAATTGAGCATCTCTGGAGAGACCTGAAAATGGCTGTCCACCAATGTTCACCATCCAACCTGATGGAACTGGAGAGGAGCTGCAAGAAAGAATGGCAGAGGATCCCCAAATCCAGGAGTGAAAAACTTGTTGCATCATTCTCAAGAAGACTCATGGCTGTACTTGCTAAAAAAGGATGCTTCTACTCAATACTGATCAGAGGGTCTGAATACTTATGACCATGTGACATTTCAGCTTTTATTTTTTAATAAATTTGCAAACATTTTTATATTTCTGTTTTTTTTTCAGTCAAGATGGAGTGCAGAGTGTACATTAATGAGAAAAAAATGAACTTTTTTGAATTTACCAAATGGCTGCAATGAAACAAAGAGTGAAAAATTTAAAAGGGTCTGAATACTTTCCGTGCCCACTGTAAAAACACCTAGCAGATGTTGTCCTTGGTTGGATTCAAACCTAGGATTCCAGCACTGGAAGGATTCTAACCACTAACAGAATGATGATACTGCATAGTCGCGGCCAGCGCCATCTTGATGAAGCCCAAAAAAATTTTCTGTTGCAAAATGGCGCTGTTGGCGGCACCTGCGCAACAGCATCTATCGCGTTCCAAATTATGCGACTGCACATTTTGAATGAGATAATTTTTTTTCTCAAGAAATTTATATGACTGACTAAATGAAAATATGGATATTATAGATGGTAGCATGCTACAATACAAACAACGGCACCTGCAGGATGAATGTAAATTTTTTTTCAAACAATAAGATATACAGTATGTAACATAGGGGGCAGGTCAGTGAGTGACCTATCATAAGTCCATAAGGATGAATATGTAAGCAGAGCACCACATAAAGCCCCGCCCACAGGCCGCCCCGAATCACTATAATCTCATTAACTGAAAACAACAAATAAAGATTAAACAGCAACCACAAGATGGATTTCATCACCCAGGTATCATTTTAATCAGTATAATGGCGCAAATCTGACAATGTATGTAGGATACCGAGCACAATCCTGCTGACAGGTTCTCTTTAAATGCTATTTACCTGCAGATTACCACTATACTCATATCTGCAGAAAAATAGCATTTCTAGAGGAGACAGATTTCCTTTAATTACTTATTTTCATATTTTACATATATACATTGATATTAATTTTAAATACTTAGTCAAAAATTGTCATGGGTTGCATGTTAATACACATTACATGTTTTGCTTTCTTTGCCTTTACTTTTAGTTTCTGCATATATCAATAGGAAAGATGCTGGTGTACAGCATCTTAATCATCTCTTTGGTACTTTCTGAAGTGAACAGTGACAAATGTGGTGAGTACTTTTTCAAATAAACATTGATGTAAAATGCATATGATAAGATATGTTTTCTTGTTGAAATAATTATTATTAAACATGAAATTAAATATTATTAAATGAAAGATGTGGTAAAGGTTCTCTCACACTGGTGTATAATACGGAAGAGCGCAATGGCAAACGGACCATGCGTGTGCCATCTGTTTATTATACATATATCTCAAAGGAAACTCGACATTTCATGGGCCAAGTCCAGTAAACTCACAGCCAGAACTATAAGAATAGAATAGATAGATGTGTGGAATAGAAATGTAGAATATATAGATGTACTGTAGATATTTAATGTCACAAGCTACATATAATAAAGTATCACCCTTTAGTGCCTTTCATGTGGTACTAAAGGGTGTTTAGCCTTATTAAACCTTTTTAATAAATAATTTTATAAAATGACATGGAGTCCCCCCTATTTTTCATAACCAGCCAAGGTAAAGCACACAGTTGAGGGCTTATACTATCAGGCAGGGAATTGGGCACTTTCCTGGTTATTGGGCCATTTCCAGTCTAAAAATACCAGCCCGCAGCCACCCCAAAATTGACGCATCACATGATCTGCCCCAATTCTGGCGCTTGGCCCGGGTCTTCCTGGTTTCCCTGATGTGATAGCAATCAGACTAATGGTCTATGGAGTTGATGTCAGCTTTGTAATGTCAGCTGGCATCAATCCCAGGGGTTAGCAATGGAGAGGCGACTATCAGACACCCCCTTTACTAACCCAGTATTTAAAAAATAAAAAAAAAACACGCACAAAAATTTTAATGTAAAAGACACTCCCCCACTTCTTGATCACAAATTTATTAAAAAACAAAAAGAAAAACCATGAAAATCCAACGTAGTTCACCAAATCTGAAGATGTCCAAAAATGGAAACCTTAAAGACATAAAAAGGGAAAGAAAAAGAAATAAAAACAAGAAATACTCCCTCATTCTCCAATTTATTAACAAAAACAAATCTTTATGCTCCAACGTAATCTATGGCGTTCCCACAACGTCCACCAATTCAGTACTGCAACCTATGCTGCATTGTTCAGACAATGATGCTTCATAGGTCATTCCCGGTCATGTCTCACGTTCGATGACATCAGTAACTCTGTCACCTCATCGCTCGGGAGAAATGACAGGGAGTGTCCTATGGTTGTAGTACAGAATCAGAGCGGCTGACTCCTGCAAGATCTGTCAGCTCTGAACAGCCGTGACATCTGTAATTACACTGCTCATCAGAGTCGCCGAGTCTCATAGAAGACTCCCAATCATTACGGAATCTGACACAGATCTGATTGGACAGTTGCAGAATGTATAGGGAAACATCTTATAGGGAAAACTAATGCCATGTTAGTCAATCATTTCCGGGATGAGTTAGAGCAATGACACAAACATAGGCATAATGGAGATGTCTGCTGTGAACTACTGTTTGCTATACGAGCCCCCCGAAATAAGCAGATCACATGGTAATTTTCCGCCAAAGTTGCCAAACTCAGTTTCTGTTAAAATATAAAATAAAGTCCAAAGTAAAAAATGTTTTAAGTATTATTCACTATAAAGAAAAGTATCAGATTGGCAACCCCATTTACTGTTGAGATGCCCAGCTATCAGATGTAGTCAACATAAATTAATTTCCCTCTAAATGGAGACTGTTAAAATGAATGGGGTTTTTCACTAGCATAAATATAACTCATGGTGTCATATATCTAAAATAAGTAATGCTATCCCCTTAGGCGGGGTCACAGTGCATCAAGGGGGGTCTCAGCTGGTGCCGTCACAGAAAAGGTTTGTGAGAAACATCAGAAAGCTTCACTGTCCAATCAGCAGAGATTCTCTTTGCCTATTGGACAGAGGAGTCTGTTGACATTTCTGTCCACAAGGGATATTGGGGCCTGGAAATTGGCACCAAGCGTAGAGAAGTGGACAAGTGCAAGGCAGGGCCACCTAGCACTCCACCCTCAACTCACGAGCTCCAAAGTATCTGCCTGCAATAGAGGTACACCACTAAGCTGTTCTTGTAATGTATGGATAGGCTGAAAAAGAGTAATATATTATCATACTGATCTACTGAAGGTTTCAATAACATATGTGCTTACCTACCCTGTATTAGCGATGTTGCAACTAATACACTGCATACAGACTATATATTTTCCCTAAATTTCCCCTACCAGCAGCATACTCTTCAACTCTGTCTGCAATCTAATTTCCCTATTCTACAAAAGTTTTAATTTGCTATTTAGCTTTTACAAATGCACTAATAAATATTTAGAGAAAATCACAAAAATGTAACATTCCACCTTAGGCTGGTTTCACATTTGCGTTTTCTTTTTTGCGTTTTTGCGGTAAAAAAACGCAAAAAAAGCATGCGTTTTTTCACTATATTTAACATTAAAAACGCTGCATGCGTTGTGTGGCAGAAATGCAACATGTAGTAATTTTTGCGGCTTTTTTGCCGCAAAAAAAGCATGCGTTTTTTCGCGGCAAAAAAAAACTATTGATGTCTATGTAAACGCATGCGTTTTTAAGCACATGCGTTTGTTTGCGTTAAAAACGCATGCGTTTTTATTAAAAAAAACAGAAAACACACTGATATGCCACCCCCCACCATAAAGGTGATAAAGGGATCCTAACCCTTACCCTAACCCGAAAGGGATCCTAACCCTAACCCTAACCCTAAAGGGATCCTAACCCTATCCCTAATCCTATCCCTAACCCTAACACTAACCCTAAAGGGATCCTAACCCTAACCCTAAAGGGATCCTTTTTTTTTTTTTTTATCAATTATTGTTTATTAAAGATTTCCAAAACAATACAGTGCAGTCAAACAGTAATAACAGTAACAGAGGACAACTAAAAATGACCAGAAATAAGTAAGGAGAAAAAACCAAACCAATCAGAAAGGTAGAAGTAGGGGAGAGAGGCAGGGGGAGGGATAGGTACAGTAGGGGGAATAGGGGGGGGGGGGGAGGAAAGGAGTATAGGCATTCACAAGACATTATCTAGCAATTCAGTTATAGACAATGGGTCCTGGCAAACTATGGCAGAATAAGAATATTACAAACACAAAAACAGACATGTCAATTATGCTTACTTATTCCCACTCAAGTAAACGATCAAACAAGGTGGTGCGGGTCAATAGAGGAATGACCACTATGTAACCAAGGGTGCCAAATATTTTGTCTTTTGGTTTTGGCAGTCATGGAGTGAGCCAAAGCGAGTTCATATTGGCAGTGGACATTAAGTTTATTAATTAATTCACTAATATTGGGAGGATTAGTGTCTTTCCATCTTGAGGCGACCCTAAAGGGATCCTAACCCTAACCCTACCCCTAACCCTAATCCCTTTAGGGGTAGGGTTAGGGTTAGGATCCCTTTAGGGTTAGGGTTATGATCCCTACCCCTAACCCTACCCCTAACCCTAACCCTAACTATTTCTGTTTATAGTGGGTTTTTTACTTTATTTTGATGATTGGCAGCTGTCACACATTTCTCAGCATGCGTTTAAAAAACGCAAACGCATGAAAAAAATGCATGTAAATGCGTCAAAACGCCGCATTTTTTTCACGACATGCAAAAACGCATGCGTCAAAAAAACGCAGCGTTTGCACGCGTTTACATGCGTTTTTTCACCATGCGTTTTTTTAAAAAGTGCATGCGTTTTAAAACGCAAGTGTGAAACCATCCTTACTGGTTGATAGGCGTGTTCACCTTAGATAATTCTGTTTTGTGATGGGGCCCCCTCTAAATAAGTGGATTATTGGAAAATTCATTGCTGAGACAGTGAGTTATCAATTGTAATCTCAGAACTGTAGAAACTGCACATCACAATATTCATACTTTGATTTAATGCTGCTAGACAAAAATGTACAAACCGAAAATTAGGTACTTATTTTAATATTCTGATCAGACTGTTTGAAGCCCACTGCAATGTCACGATGAACCTCTTAGTGAGTCCCCAGCCTGAAAGGTGCTCTGTACAAACCACCATCACAGTGACAATGCATCAGCAGGGCAAGCGGCTGGTGCCTCAAAGCACCCATGCTGCAAGTCCCCACGACTCCTGGCCACACCGTCTCACTGACACAAGACTGCAGCAACAATAGCCTCCACACAGCACCAAACACCAGGTGAATAGATGTAAAAAAAACTCACCTTCCACAAGCTCTCAGATTGCGGACTGAGAGCAAAAATATGCAGAACCCCTCTTGCAGTCTCCTGCTAGTTTAAAAAAAAACCTGGGTTAAATGGGAGGAGTGCTGGTCCATGTAAAACAAAAAAAAAGGAGACAGAGGAGACAGTTATGGTTAATTGCGTTGTATTAAAACTCGCATATAACTGTTTAAGTGTTCCTGCGCACACTCTAAGGGTAAGTGCACATGATGCAGATTTTGCTGCGGATCTGCAGCGTTTCCCATGAGTTTACAGTTCAATGTAAACCTATGGGAAACCAAAAACGCTGTGCACATGCTGCGGGAAAAAACGCGCGGAAATGCAGCGGTTTACATTCCGCAGCGGGTTACATTCCGCAGCATGTCACTTCTTGCTGCCTTTTTCCGCAGCGGTTTTACAACTGGCCTTATAGAAAACCGCAGTTGTAAAACCGCAGTGAAAACCACAGAAAAACCTTGGTAAATCCGCGGTAATTCCACGATAAATCCGCAGCGGGTTTCCACTGCGGATTTATCAAATCCGCTGCAGAAAAATCCACAGTGGACCCAAATACGTGTGCACATAGCCTTAGTCGGTATTATTTAGAGTTACTGCTGTTATTGTATTTGTTACCTATACACTGCTTGCCTACCATCCTTTCCTTTGTTTTATAAACTGGTTAGTAAATATTCATATTATATAATCTTTGTGTGTGTCTGCTGATTGTTGCTTTATATCTCGTCCTATGGCCTTCCCTTGTACACGTTTCAGTTATGAGTCTATGACTATAGATGAGCGAACATTGGTGGGTCCCTCCTTATTCAGCAAGCTATAGCGCTTACTGAAGAAGCTATATCGGGAATCCGGATAACTGGATCACTCCCGATGATCAGCTGTTCGGTGACGCAGCTGCATGTGTCGCGGCTGTGTGATGGTCACAACATATGCATGGAGACCCTGTTTGTTGGGCTCTTCATGCATGTGTTCCCGCTTCTTCGGTAAGTGCTATAGCTTGCCGAATAAAGAGGCAGACGACGATGTTCGCTCATCTCTAGTTATGACACGTGAGCCTGGTGCCCAATCAACTCTGGAGTCACAGTCCCCGCATTCAGAAAAATCAAATGTATATAAGCATTAAAAGACATAGGGGTGGAGCCGCATATTCATCACTGTAATGAGCGGCACCACGTGACCACTCATGCAGGACAAGATGCGGCGCTGAGAGGAGTTATCGCGGGAGCTGGGTGAGTATTTTAATGCCAGCGGATGAGCGCACAGGGGGAGGGAGGCGGAAGCTGACTGGGAACTTTATTTTAAACACAAAAAAATACTGATTTTTCATTCCTTCTCTCCAGCGAACGCTGCTGGGGAGAAGGAATGAATGCCGGCTTCAGCACCACATGCAGGGGACAGCGCTTAACTGTAGCGCTGTCTCCTGCACGGTCTGTGTGGTCCTCAGTCGGCACACGTGCGGCACACAGCTGCTGCACGTGTGCCACACTGCTGTGCAACGTGAGCACACGGACACGGATAACTCCGGTACCGATTTTTCCGGTACCGGAATTATCTGGACGTGTGAGACCGGCCTAAACCAATATAACTGCACAAAATTTAGAAATAAACATTTCTGACATGCAAAAAGAAAACCCCCAAAAATTAGTGACCAATATAGCCACCTTTCTTTATGATGACACTCAACAGCCTTCTATCCATAGATTCTGTCAGTTGCTTGATCTGCCTCCCAGACACTGTTCCGAGAGTTGTACTGTTTTCCCTCCCTGTAGATCTCACATTTTATGAGGGACCACAGGTTCTCTATGGGGTTCAGATCAGGTGAACAAGGGGACCATGTCATTATTTTTTCTTCTTTGAGACCTTTACTGGCCAGCCATGCTGTGGAGTAGTTGGAGGCATGTGATGGAGCATTGTCCTGCATGAAAATCATGTTTTTCTTGAACGATACCGACTTCTTCCTGTACCACTGCTTGAAGAAGTTGTCTTCCAGATACTAGCAGTAGGTCTGAGAGTTTAGCTTCACTCCATCCTCAACCCGAAAAGGTCCCACAAGTTCATCTTTGATGATACCAGCCCATACCAGTACCCCACCTCCACCTTGCTGGTGTCTGAGTCGGATTGGAGCTCTCTGCCCTTTATTGATCCAGCCTCTGGCCCATCCATCTGGCCAATCAAGAGTCACTCTCACTTCATCAGTCCATATGACCTTTGAAAAGTCAATCTTAAGATATTTCTTGGCCTAGTCTTGACGTTTTATCTTATGCTTCTTTTTCAAAAAGTGGTCGTTTTTCAGCCTTCCTTACCTTGGTCATGTCCCTGAGTATTGCACAGCTTGTGCCTTTTGTTACTCCAGTAACATTGCAGCTCTGAAATATGGCAAAACTTGTGGCAAATGGCATCTTGACAGCTTCACGCTTGTTTTTCCTCAATTCACGGGCAGTTATTTTGTGCCTTTTTTGCCCAACACGCGTCTTGCGACCCTGTTGGCTATTTGCCATGAAACGCTGGATTATTCAGTGATCATGCTTTAAAAGTTTGGCAATTTCAAGACTGCTGCATCCCTCTGCAAGACATCTCACAATTTTGGACTTTTCAGAGCCCATCAAATCTCTCTTCTGACCCATTTTGCCAAAGGAAAGGAAGTTGCCTAATAATTAAGCACCCCTTATATAGGGTGTTGATGTCATTAGTAGTGTTGAGCATTCCGATACCGAGATCCGATATTTTTGTGATATCGGGTATCGGTATCGGATCAATAGGGATGTGTAAAATAAAGAATTAAAATAAAAAATATTGATATGCTCACCTCTCCGGCGGCCCCTGGACTTCACGCTGCTAACCGGGAGGCTTCTTTGTTTAAAAAGCGCGCCTTTCGGACCTGGGAATGACGTCCCGGGTTCTGATTGGTCGCGTGCCGGTCACATGGGCGGCACGCGACCAATCAGAACCCGGGACGTCATTCCCAGGTCCTAAAGGCGCGCATTTTAAACAAAGAAGCCTCCCGGTTAGCAGCGTGAAGTCCAGGGGCCGCCGGAGAGGTGAGCATATCAATATTTTTTATTTTAATTCTTTATTTTACACATCCCTATGGATCCCAGGGCCTGAAGGAGAGTTTCCTCTCCTTCAGACCCTGGGAACCATGAGAATACCTTCCGATACTTGATGTCCCATTGACTTGTATTGGTATCGGATATCGGTATCGGCGATACCCGATATTTTTCGGGTATCGGCCGATACTATCCGATACCGATACTTTCAAGTATCGGACGGTATCGCTCAACACTAGTCATTAGGCAACACCCCTCCTCATTACAGAGATGCACATCACCTGATTTACTTAATTGGTAGTTGGCTCTCAAGCCTGAACAGCTCGGAGTAGGACAACATGTATGAAAAGTATCATGTGATCAATATATAAACTTGCCTAATAATTCTGCACACAGTGTATAGATGTACAGGGTGGGCCATATACGGGGATAAACCTGGGTTGTCCATGTATATGGATACACCTAAATAAAATGGGAATGGTTGGTGATATGAACTTTCTGTTTGCGGTACATTAGTATATGGGAGGGGGAAAACTTTTCAAGATGGGTTGACCTTGGCAGCCATTTTATAGTTGGCCATTTTGGAAGTAACTTTATAAATGGCCCACCCAGGTGTATCCATATAAATGGCCCGCTCTGTACATCAAATTTGACTAATTCAACATGTGCGCAAAAACAGTAGTTTGTGACACGCAAATTTTGTGTGGCAGAGGTAGCTTTTTTTCTGTCAGCAATCTTGGTGGCTTGCTTCTGAATGAGAAAAAGAGCAATTGAAATGAGGCAGCTGTTATATAATCTCTGTGATCAATCTGTCAGCTCTTCTCTCTGTATCTCTCCATTGAATCTTTATATTTTTCTCTTTTCTTAATATACTATTCTTCAGTACTGCAATAGTGTTACATACTACCTGTACAAATTGTTCACTTTTTTATGACTTTTTTTCCTATCTTTAAAGCTAGTTTTACAGGTCCTGATATTTCTGGTACCCCAAAACACGGTACCGGAGATGTCAGTGTCCGTGTGTGTAATACTTGTAGCACATGTGTGGCAACCATGTTCTGCCCGTGTGCCGCATCAGCACAACATGCACCGAAAGGAAAGCAGTAGTACAGCGCTGTTCCTCGGCACCGGGTGCTGAAGACTGCCCTCGTCATTCTCCTCGGCTCTTCTGGCAATCAGTGAGAGCAGCAGAGAATGATAAAAGTTATGTTCAAATGCTAACAATGATAGCAGGCAATGGCTGATGGGACACTTACTCCCATCAGCCTACACTTGCTGCGGCTAATAATAGTGACAGCAGGAGCGGCTGATGGTAGAAATTATCAACCACCGCCTGCGCTCTAAATAAATAAATAAATAAAAAATCTGGCGCGGGTTCTCTTGCATTTTCTATAACTAGCCAGGCACAACTGACAGAGGGGCACTGCAATCCTCAGCTGTCGGCTTCAGGAAGGCTTGTTATCAAGAATAGATGGGTCCCCTCACTGTTTTTTTTAATTATTTTAATAAATAATTTTAAAAAAACGTAGTTTGTCCCCTATTTTTTACAACCAGCTAAGCTAAAACAAACAGCTGGGGGCTGGGATTCTCAGGTTGCTAAGTATCCATGGATATTTGCCCCCCCCCAACCTAAAAATAGCAGCCTACAGCCACTTAGAAAAGGCAAGTGGGAAAAGCCGGTCAAAGCACTAGAATTGGGGCATCTAATAGATGTGCCTTTTTTGAGTGACTGCTGGCTGCTATTTTTAGGCTGGAGCGGTCAATATCTGTGGCCCCTAACCAGCCTGAGAATACCAGCCCCCAGCTCTAGCAAGGCTAGTTGTCAAAAATGTTGCGGAATCTACAACATTTTTTTAAATTATTTATTTAAATCATCATTAAAAAAACAGTGTGTGTACCCTTCTATTCTTGATAACCAGCCTTACTGAAGCTGCCCCCCAGCTGTCAGTTTTACCTGGCTGGTTCTAGAAAATACAGGGGAACCCATGCCGTTTTTTTAATTTATTTATTCGTAGCGCCACCAGCTGTCGCTGTGATCAGTTGAATATAACTCTCATCATTTTACCTGCTCGCGCTGATCACTGGCAGAGAAGGGGAGAATGATGAGTGCCGTGTTCAGCACCCAGCGCCGGGGAACAGCGCCTACTGTACTGCTGCTTCCCTGGTGTCGGTGCAATGTTGTACTGATGCAGCACAAGGTTGCCACACATGTGCCGCAATTATTACACACACGGACATTGGTTTTTCAGATACCGTAAATATCAGGACGTTTGGAAACGGTGTAATGCTAAGCTGTGATGTTCTTTCACTTGCTGATTCATCTGAAAATGCCTTTGCTTTCACCCGGACTCTAAATTGGTTGTAACTTGTGATGTAATAAATCCTTTTGGGGAAGCGCACCATGCCACGTCCAACGTAATGTGAGCCTTCACTTCCAAAATGTCATCAGCAAATCAAATCGCTAATTGTTCAAGTTCGCTGGGTTCAGCTAATCAAATAGATTTGCTCGTTTCTATGATTTTGGAATAAAAAACAAACAAACAAAAAAACAAAACATTTCTGGAAAAATTGTATAATTATGAAATATCAATGTGTTTGCATGCATTACCATATTCCTGTTTTTTAGGGAAATCTTCTATTGCTGAGATTAAACAAAACATTCAGAATCTGTTGGCTTGCTGGGACAATGAAAATGACAATAACTTCCAGTCACAGGCTAGGGATGCTGCTGGTGGGCCAGACTATGGATTCAGAAGTTGCAAAGAAATCAAGAGCGCATATACGTATGCTAAAGGTGAGATATATCTGCCATAATGAGAGCTTTATAGTCTTGCGGACTTTCTGTGTATAAGTATATTGCTTACGCACATATCCATACATATGTATGATTGTAAATGAACATTCAAAATGAATTGCATAGTATATGGCTCATTTGTTTTTCATTTAGATGGAATATACAGTTTGACCACAGAAGATGGTGTAATGTATCAGACCTACTGTGACATGACAACCAATGGTGGAGGTTGGACATTGGTGGCCAGCGTCCATGAAAATAACATCAATGGTAAATGTACACAGGGAGATCGCTGGTCCAGCCAATCAGGAAGCAATGCCAATAATCCAGAGGGAGATGACAACTGGGCTAACTATGCCACATTTGGACTACCTGATGGAGCTACCAGTGATGATTATAAGGTACTTGCTACAAATAAAATACATGGCAATGTAAGGCTGCATACATACAGCAGAACCCATTCTCAGCAGAGCCACATCCCTCACATATCAGACATGAAAAATATTTAGAATTGAGAGTCCTCAGTGGTTGATACCTTTTAATCGCTAACTGAAAAGATGGTAATAAATTGCAAGCTTTCGAGACTACATACGTCTCTTCATCAGGCAAAGACTAAAAGAAATTCTGAAGAATCACATATTTATGCACAACATAGTATTGAAAAAAAAACATTGATAAGCCAGGTGACATGGAGCAGAATTACCATGAGTGATAAACAGTTACGTCCATAAATATTGGGTCAATTCTTAGATAAGGATTGTTTTATTGTCCTGTGATTAGGGACTCTGTTGTGATGACCCTTCATGGTCTGAGGGGCAAGTTCCTTAGTTGATGTAAAAAGACATAAATCCGTGTGACACATTCATTCCTGCATTTAGAGTGTCAAAGGTTGTCATCAGTTTATATTCCCAGATTCTCCTGTCTCTCTGGGATTTGAAGTTCCCCTTTAGCACAAGTAATTTCATGTCCATAATGTTATGATTTGGGAGACAGAAATGTTTTGCCACAGGTAGATCCATTCTTTTTTCTCTTATTGTGTGGCAATGATAGTTCATCCTTGTTCTCAGTTTCTGCCCTGTCTCCCCCACATACAGACCCCCAGTTGGACATTTAGTACAAATAATTAGGTACACCACATTAGAAGTGACGCAGCTGAAATTACCTGGTATCTTGTAGTCCTGATGTGAATTGGGGATCTTTATGTTGTCCGTAGTCATTATAAATGGACAGGTTTTACATTTTTTCTGGTTGCAAGGAAAGGTATATCAGACATGTACAGCTGACACCGCTCACATATCAGACACATGCAGCTCATAATGCTTGCATATTAAACTCATGCACCCCAAACACCGATCATATATCAGACAGATACAATATATCAGACATAATGACATATGCAGCACATACATCCCTCACATATCAGACACGTACAGCTCACACCACTCACATATCATTCAAATGTATCACACATCCATAACAAATCAGACACGTAGAGATCACATATCAAACTCACGTAGTATACACACACCGATCACATATCAGACATATACAGCTCGCATATCAGACACATAGAGCTCACATCACTCACATATCAGACACATAAAGCTCATATCACTCACATATCAGACTCACACAGTACATACACACCACTCACATATCAGACACATACAGCTCACACTACTCACATATCAGACACATGCAGCCCACACCGCTCACATGGCAATTGATTCCTGTGAGTTTCACCTTCTATGCAACCTTTTCCAACCCAATCAGCCTACTAATCCAAAATACCCACTCCCACAAATAATGACTCACCATATTTTCATTTGGATAAATTGGCCACAACAGCCTTTATTAACGTTTAACATAACAGTTTATTTTATTTAACATTATTCACGGTGAGGGCAGTCCTCGAAGCCCCAAACTGTAACAAACTCAGGTCAATGTCTATAAACTTGGCCCCCAGGTCGAGTCTTGCCTCTAGCCGCTAGGCACCAGCTCAGAGACATACAGAGACTCGCCTGGCCAATATCCGCCAAAAATACCCACGGATCCCAGTTATCTCCTCCGTGTGATCCTTACGTTCCATTCCATTTAATCCACCCAAGGGGGAGTCCAGGACCTTTGAGATCCCGCCCCTCCGAGCCACCATTTTACTAGAACCACCAACCTCGAGGACCTCCCCCCCCCCACACCATGCTGGCGCGACAAAAAAAAATTCCATATTTCAAACAAAATACAGTTAAAGTATCTTCCATCCTATCCTCAAAACCTTTCCATACCCGAATTCCCTTGTCTGGTGCAGGCGCAGTGAGCTCAGGCCGTCTGACGTCACAGCTATGCTTGCAGACTGCGTCTGTGCGGCCGCCCTGCCTATGAATCCCAGCCCCGCACTGTGCATAATGCATAACACACTGCGGGGCTGGGATTACCAAGGTGGGTGGCCGCACTGGCCACACAGGCGCAGTCTGCAAGCCTGGCTGTGACACAGTGCAGGCGCCGGATTTCATGCGAAAACAGCGCAGGGGGTGGCGCCCGGAGCCCCTGCAGATTTGAGTGACGGCAGTGTGGCGTTTCAAGCAGGGGGGGTTAAGACCTGCCTCCAGGTCTAAAGAAAGGTATTTTGGAGAAGTTATAAAATGCTTTATTTTGGGAATACATGCACCAAAAATTAAAAGAGCCACCTTGTTAGAATGCAGCATTACTGCTGCACAAGGTGGCTCTTTTAGTTTATAACGGCTGGAGGGGGTGACAGTGTCCTTTTAACATTATTCACAGGGAGGGTGGTCCTCGAAGCCCCAAACTGTAACAAACTCAGGTCAATGTCCATAAACTTGGCCCCCCAGGTCGAGTCTTGCCTCTAGCCGCTAGGCACCAGCTCAGAGACACACAGAGACTCGCCCTGCCAATATCTGCCAAAAATACCCATGGATCCCAGTTATCTCCTCTGTGTGATCTTTATGTTCCATTTCATTTAATCCACCCAAGGGGGAGTCCAAGACCTTTGAGATCCCCCCTCCAAGCCGCCATTTACTAGCACCACCAACCTCGAGGAAATCCCCCAACGCCACCAGCATAAAAGTTATGACCCCTCAAACATCTATGTCACGCCACACCAACAAACCCTTCTCAATGTCCTCCTGTATTGCCAAACACCACATATCCAGACCAATTGCATTCAGATGAATACCATCCTTCCTCCAATGTTCCACTTCTCCCGATTCCAAATTCCTATGCCGCACCTCAATTGCCCCATTCCTCACCATGAATCGGGAAACTGCTCTATTTTTTTGATCCTGGCCTTATTCAAACCTTGCACCGACCTCGCTCCATACCATACTTTACTGGGGATGATGTCTGACCACACCACTAGCAACCTTGGGATCATGACAACATGTCTAATTTAATATCTTTAATTAGGTCTCTGCACGGACGTTTACCTAGGTCATTTCCCCCTAAATGTATCACCAACAGGTCTGGCACCCGATCTAATCGAACAAACCTGTGAAGCTCGGGCAACAATTGCTTCCACATCATCCCCCGTTTACCGATCCACCTCAGGACTCCCAATGTTCTCGGCACGCCCAGTTGTCTCCCATCCAGTCAAACATCTGCCCTCATTGCTGCCCAAAAGACAAAGGAATGATCCATGTGAATAATTGTCCCAGCTCTGAAACACAAAAACATCACAACAATAAAACTTTGAACCACAGCCGACACAACCAAAATTCTTTATAACAAAGACAGGCGAATGTAGGAACGAAATCTGACTCCCAACGACCAATCCTTTGTACCATTTTGTCCCCCAAACCTCCCTCTGTAGCTGCCCCAATACGAAATGAGTGTCCACTAAAGTTTTTTGCTCAAATGCCCCCTTTCACTAAACATCGCTTAAGTACCATCACAAATTGAAAACGTGATAAAAATGAACCATCCTTATGCAAAAACAACGGATAATTCCCAGGACCCGAACCCCTCGAAAAATCTCTCAAACATTGCACAGGACATAAAGGGGAACCACTTGCCTCAAAAAGAACCACTCTACAACCTCTTCCTTCAGTATCCATTTTAGAAGACCGCAGAAATATCACCAACCTATCCCCATACATATCTACATCTTGTCTTAGTAAACCTCCTTTTTGATATCTGGAAGGGCTGACCAACTCCCCCAAATGAAAAGCACCAAAAAATGCTAGCGAAAATGTTCATTCAATTGTTCATCATATCTAAGCCATCCCTGTCCCCCATAAACTCTATATGCCTACCCAATGGCATCCATATAGCAAAACACGGGAGAACAATACTCCGGTGATTTCTCCGTAATCACACTGGCTAACATAGCAAATGCTTGTAACCAATTAGAGAACATGTGGGGAATGAGCCGAAACCTCCTCTTATCCTCGTCCTCCTTCTTGGACTCATCACTTCTTACCCTATCCAAATTAAAGCGCTCCAGCGGAAGTAAGGAAAATATTTCTACATATTCCCCCTTCGATATTCTCTCCCTTACCTCCTGTTTCAAATGTGCTCCCAAAGGCCCCTCAAAGCAGACGTAAACTTCCCCTTTTGCTGCATCATCCAAATGCACTGATTCGTCCTTTTCCTTTTCCCCACTATCTATTGCCGAAGATCCCTGTCCCATTACCTTGTCGCCAGTCACCGCTACTTCCCCAACAGTCATTGAAGCGCCTGTCACCGTACTTTGCACCACCTGACGTGAACCTAATACTCCTTTTGTATCCACCAACCCCCTGTCCCTTACATTACCTATCCATGCGGACAGTGGCGATGACGCGCCCTGACCAATCCCTGATTCCCATAGCCTAACCAACTCTTTTAGCCCCCGTAATATAACACCTGGGCTGACACTAGCCCCCCTACAGACAAATTCCCCACCCCCACAGTAACATTTGAAGCTAGTGGCAGTAAACAAAAAGACGTAGGTTCTCTCTCACCTAGCTGCCTGGGTGCTGTGTTCCCAGCAGCCGCCAATCCAGAATCCAGTAGCAGACGATCCGAACGCGATCCTCCATCATCCTGTTGACTCGTAGCTCTGGATGCTCCATACAGCCGGCCTGAGCTGGCCGCTGCGCCACCATTATCCAAAATTCCGCCTTGAACCACAGTTTATCTGGATGATGACCCAGTTCTCATGGGTGATTGTCCAGATCTGTAATCCCCTCCCCCCCATACTGCTGCAGATTCCCATACATCTACTGCTGAGTGAGCTCCATGTGGCCCTCGCCCTGCACCTACTCCCCCATTTGCCCTTAAATTGGCAGCCCCAGGCCGCTTGCTATTATATTCAGGAGCAGCAGCAGCTAGTGAGTGGGAGGGGCTAGTGCGCTGCCACTCACCAGCCACTCTGTGTTCTGGGGCCTGTGGCGCCGACTCCTACCTTGTGCCTGATACTGAGCAGCGGCCCATACGGGAGGAGCCCCTGCCGCTCCAGAGCCCGGATCCTTAGCTCCCAATGCGGCCTGTGAGTGGGCGGATCTTCCACATTGCCTAACAGGGGAAGGCGCTTGGCGTGCAGGCCCTCATGCACTCCTATGTACATCCCATCACCTCTGAGCCATGCCCATTTCTGTCTGGGCAGTGGCCGCACCTTGTTCCGGCTCCCCGCCTGGCATCGTTGCAGTAGATGAGGGGGAGGCCGACACCTCCCCCTGCTGCAGGCCCAGCCAAGATGGTGGATTCCTCCCGGCTCTTGGTCCGTGTGCCCTACGCCTGCGGCATGCAACCTCAGCCAGAGGGTCCCCGGAGGGGCTCCTTACACGGCGCCGGGCGCGGGGGGTAACCTCGGGGCTGAGGCGCTCCGGAGGCCTAGCCCTTCAAGGCTGTCGCCCTTCACCTTGGGTCTGAGGTTGCTCGGCCCCCATCAGGGTACCCTGTCATGACGTCCTCCCTTCAAAGGCCTGTGGCCCAGTACGGCCTCACTTATCAGACGTATAGAGCTCATACCGCTCATATATCAGACACATAGAGCTTAAACAGCTCACATATTACACACAGGCAGCACACAAACATCGCTCACATATCAGACATGCAGGACATCTGTCATATACAGTTAGGTCCATATATCTGGACAGAGACAACATTTTTCTAATTTTGGTTATAGACATTACCACAATGAATTTTAAATAAAACAATTCAGATGCAGTTGAAGTTCAGATTTTCAGCTTTCATTTGAGGGTAGCCACATTAAAATTGGATGAAGGGTTTAGGAGTTTCAGCTCCTTAACATGTGCCGCCCTGTTTTTAAAGGGGCCAAAAGTAATTGGACAATTGACTCCAAGGCTATTTCATGGACAGGTGTGGGCAATCCCTTCGTTATGTCATTCTCAATTAAGCAGATAAAAGGCCTGGAGTTGATTTGAGGTGTGGTGCTTGCATTTGGAAGGTTTTGCTGTGAAGTAAACATGCGGTCAAAGGAGCTCTCCATGCAGATGAAACAAGCCATCCTTAAGCTGCGAAAACATCAAAAACCCATCCGAGAAATTGCTACAATATTAGGAGTGGCAAAATCTACAGTTTGGTTCATCCTGAGAAAGAAAGAAAGCACTGGTGAACTCATAAATGCAAAAAGACCTGGGTGCCCACAGAAGACAAAAGTGGTGGATGCTCACAGAATAATCTCCATGGTGAAGAGAAACCCCTTCACAACAGCCAACCAAGTGAACAACCTCTCCAGGAGGTAGGTGTATCAATGTCCAAATCTACCATAAAGGGAAGACTGCATGAAAGTAAATACAGAGGGTTCACTGCACGGTGCAAGCCACTCATAAGCATCAAGAATAAAAAGGCTAGACTGGACTTTGCTTAAAAAAAAATCTAAAAAAGCCAGCACAGTTCTGGAAGAACATTCTTTGTACAGATGAAACCAAGATCAACCTCTACCAGAATGATGGAAAGAGAAAAGTATGGCGAAGGCGTGGTACAGCTCATGACCCAAAGCATAGCACATCATCTGTAAAACACGGTGGAGGCAGTGTGATGGCTTGGGCATGCATGGCTGCCAGTGGCACTGGGTCACTAGTGTTTATTGATGATGTGACACGGGACAGAAGCAGCCGAATGAATTCTGAGGTATTCAGAGACATACTGTGCTCAGATCCAGCCAAATGCAGCCAAACTGATTGGTCGTCGTTTCATACTACAGATGGACAATGACCCAAAAGATAAAGCCAAAGCAACCCAGGAGTTTATTAAAGCAAAGAAGTGGAATATTCTTGAATGGCCAAGTCAGTCACCTGATCTCAACCCAATTAAGCATGCATTTCACTTGTTAAAGACTAAACTTCAGACAGAAAGGCCACAAACAAACAGCAACTGAAAACCACCGCAGTGAAGGCCTAGCAGAGCATCAAAAAGGAAGAAACACAGCGTCTGGTGATATCCATGAGTTCAAGACTTCAGGCAGTCATTGCCAACAAGGCTGTGTGCTTCCTTGTGTTCACTCCTTCTACTCTTTGCTGTGCATTCTGCGGCTCTGCTCCTTGCTCTGTGTCCTGTGGCTCTGCTCTTTGCTCCGCATCCAGCGGCTCTGCTCTTGCTCTGCAATCCACAGCTCGGCTCTTTGCTCCACATCCTGCGGCTCTGCTCTTGCTCAGCAACCTGCGGCTCCGCTTTGCTCTGTCCCATTAGTCTGTACTGGCTCCTACCGGTTTCTGTCCCTCCAGTCTAAACTGCTTCCTACCTGCTCCCTTATCCTACTGATTCCTGCCTGTGTTCCCGTATCTCCTGAAGCAGTTCCTGTCCCTCCAGCTTGAACTGGTTCCTAATAGTTCCTGCCCCTCCAGTCTGAACTGGTTCTTATCTGATCCCTACTCGTATCTGCCTGCGTTCCTGCCCTATCCATTACATCCCGATTCCTTCAGTGTGTTCTGTGTCTGCCTGCCAGAGTGCAAGCCATGCCCGCCTGCCTGCCAGAGTGCCAGCTGTGTCCACCTGCCTGTGAGAGTGCCAGCCATGCCCGTCTGCCTGCCAGAGTGCCAGTTGTGCTCATCCGTACTTGCTCGCATCTGCCACTAGAGTTTCATCACTTAGTGGGATCAGCTGTAACAGCCAGACACTGCCCTAGAGTGGTACCTGGCAGCTACCTGCCGCACAAGCCTGACCTCACTATCAGAGGCTCCAGTGAACCCCAAGGTAGCTGCTAAGTCATGCTCCTTCCATGGTAGTCTGGTTTGTGGCACAGTGGGGCCACAATCCCAAGCTCGCATCAGCCAGACAGGGCACAAGCGTCACACATTGTTCTCCTGTTCAGAGACACCTGCACAAATGTGGCCTACATGGCAGAGTCATCACCATAGAATTCAAAAACACAAGTATGCAAAAGAACACAAGCCTGATGCATTTTGGACACAAATCCTGTGAACCGATGAGGTTGAAATAGAACTCTTGGCCACAATTATAAAACGTATGTGGGGAGATAAAAGGGTACCGAATTTCAGGGAAAGAACATCTTGCCAAACATTAAGCATGTGGGTGAATCAATCATGCTTTGGGGGATCATTTCACGGGGTAGAGGGCAGAATGGATGATATTTCAGCAAACTCATGATACAAACATAACACCATCAGTAAAAAAAGCTGAAGTTTAAAAGAGGATGTCTTCTACAAATTGATAATGATCCTAAACACACATCAAAATCCACAATAGACAACTTCAAGAGGCACAACCTGAAGGTTTTACAATGGCCCTCACAGTCCCCTGATCTTAGCATCATTGAAAATCTGTGGCAAGACTTCAAAATACACACATGGTCAAAATTGTTGGTACCCCTCGTTTAATGACAGATAAACCTACAATGGTCACAGAAATAACTTGAATCTGACAAAAGTAATAATAAATAAAATATCTATGAAAATTAACAAATGAAAGTCAAACATTGCATTTCAACCATGCTTCCACAAAATTAAAAAAAAAAATAAAATTCATGAAATAGGCCTGGACAGAAATGATGGTACCCCTGAAAATAGTGTGACAAATGGGACATGTTAAAAGGAACCTGTCACCCACCTCAGGTGTTTGCAACTAAAAGAGCCACCTTGTGCAGCACAAATGCTGCATTCTGACAAGGTGGCTCTTTTAGTTATGATGCCTGCACACGCTGAAATAATCACTTATAAAATGTGTCCCTTCTTACCCTGAAATGTTCCCGGAGGCGGGTCTTTCCTTGCTAATCAGACACAGCACAGCCGTCACTCCGAGCCTGTGCACGCCGGGTGCCGCCTCCTCAGCGCTGTTTTCAAATGAGTCGGCGCCTGCACTCTTTTCTCATGCCTTGGGCATGCGCAGTGAGCGCTGCCCGTCCTCTGTCCTCATTTGCAGTCTAGCTGGCTGCGCCTGTGTGGCCACCCTGCCCCAGATCCCTGTCCCGCAGTGAGAATAAATCAGAAGACACTGCGGGTTGGGATCTCGGGCAGGGCGGCCGCACACAGCTAGACTGCAAATGAGGACAGATGACAAGCAGCGCTCACGGCGCATGCCCAAGGTATGAGAAAAGAGCGCAGGCGCCGACTCATTTGAAAACAGCGCTGAGGAGGCGGCGCCCGGCGCGCACAGGCCCAGAGTGACGGCTGTGCTGCGTCTGATTAGCAAAGAAAGACCCGCCTCCGGGAACATTTCAGGTTAAGAGAGGGCATATTTTAGAAGTGATTATTTCAACGTGTACAGGCATCATATCTAAAAGAGCCACCTTGTCAGAATGCAGCATTTGTGCTGCACAAGGTGGCTCCTTTAGTTAAAAACGCCTGAGGGGGGTGACAGGTTCCTTTAAATCAAGGTGTGTCCACTAACTAGCATCACAGGTGTCTACAATCTTGGAATCAGAGAGTGGGCCTGTATATAGGGCTACAGATACTCACTTTGCTGTTTGTGACATGGTGTGTATCACACTCAACATGGACCTGAGGAAGCAAAGGAAAGTTGTCTCAGGAGATTGGAAAGAAAATTATAGACAAAAATGTTAAAGGTAAAAGTTATAAGACCATCTCCAAGCAGATTGATGTTCCTGTGACTACAATTGCACATATTATTCAGAAATTTAAGATCCATGGGACTGTAGCCAACCTCCCTGGACGTGGCTGTAGGAGGAAAATTGTAGACAAATCAAAGAGACGGATAATACGAATGGTAACGAAAGAGCCCAAAAAACTTCTAAACAGATCAAAGGTGAATTTCAAGCTCAAGGAACATCAGTGTCAGATTGCACCATCCGTCGCTGTATGAGCCAAAGTAGAGTTCATGGGAGATGACCAAGGAGGACACCATCATTGAAAAAAAAATCATAAAAAGCCAGACTGAAATTTGACAAACTACATGATGACAAGCCACAAAACTTCTGAGAGAATGTCCTATGGACGGATGAGACAAAAATGGAACGTTTTGGCAAGGCACATCAGCTCTATGTTCACTACAGAAAAATGAAGCGCATCAAGAAAATAACACTGTCCCTACTGTGAAACATGGAGGAGGCTCTGTTATGTTCTGAGGCTGCTTTGCTGCATCTGGCACAGGGTGTCTAGAATCTGTGCAGGGTACAATGAAATCTCAAGACTTGCAAGGGATTCTAGAGAGAAATGTGCTGCCCAATGTCAGAAAGCTAGGTCTCAGTCACAGATCATGAGTCTTACAACAGGATAGTGACCCAAAATACACAGCTAGAAACACCCAAGAATGGCTAAAGAGGAAAACATTGGACTATTCTGAAGTGGCCTTCTATGAGCCCTGACCTAAATCCTAGTGAGCATCTTTGGAAAGAGCTGAAACATGCCGTCTGGAAAAGGCAACCTTCAAACACGAGACAACTGCAGTACTTTGTTCTTTAGGAGTGGGTCAAAATACCTGTAGAGAGGTGCAGAAGTCTCATTGACAGTTGCAGAAATCGTTTAATTGCAGTGATTGCCTCAAAAAGGTTGTGGAAAAAAATATTAAGTTAAGGGTGCCATCATTTCTGTCCAGGCCTATTTCATGAGTTTTAATTTTTTTTTAAATTCTGTGGGAGCATGGTTGAAAAGCAATGTCTTTCTTTCATTTGTTCATTTCCATAGAACGTTCCATCTGCTGCACGGCGCTCTGAACACACGGACAAACAGCGCTGTTCACCTGCAATTAACTTGCTTCTGCCTGATGCACTTTATCCTTCCTGTTGGTGTCCAGCAGCTCTCTCAGCACACATCCGGTGCAGCAGGTCGTAAGATTCCAAACGCCCATTTGCTCACACTGAGCATTCCTTCACATCCAGTTCATACTAAAGAATCTTCTGATGAAGGTCCTGTGACGGACCAAAAACGTTCATTGTAAATTTCTGTCTGGATGCATAAATAAAAGGAAGCTCTAAAGCTCTATTTTTGTCTATATACCGAGTGCCAAGTTTATCACCACGTATCTGTGAAACACAAGCAATTTGGACATGTGAATGAAGTGTTAGAGTGCTAATTGTTGGAGGTAAGGTTAAGTTCCCAGTTGTGCATTTAGGGAGTTTTTGATGTTGCAGATTTTCTGCAGAATTTCTGAATCTATTAGGTAAATTATGTTGCGTGCATTTTTTCATTGTATGGTTCAGTGCATTTTTTTTACAAGCGTTTTTTCTTTTTGTCATATTTTAAATAGAGTTGCATTTTATACTTCTCGGTATTTGCCTAGGACAAAACTTCATATGCATTTTTATATGTTTCTGCAGCGGAAATGCACATGCGTTTTTTACCTGTGGATTTTCTGCATCAAATGCAATTCTATGGGGAAATCTGCACATAAAACTCTGCATACCCGCAAGAGAGATTGACAAGATATCAATTTCAAACATGCACCACAAGTCAGTTTACGTTGAGTAAAAAAAATCCCACAGAGGACACAAGATTTCCATAATTATTTTCATCCACTTTGCTGGAATTGTTAGATGCAGAGTTTTTGATGTGGCGAAAATACGCAGCATCAAAAACTCAGCAAAAATTTATCGAGGGCGCACAGCTATGATTCATTGTTATGGGCAACAAGGTTAGTTTTAGTCAGTTGTGAATTATGAAGACCAAAGTTTACTAAAAATGTTTTTACATTACGAATTTTTTTTTAAACATGTTTAATTGTGAATTCCCTGAATATTGAAAAATGTTTGTATCTCTCTATTTTAATCTTTTTTTTCAGAATCCAGGATATTATGATATTGCTGCAGATGACTTGGGGTTATGGCATGTTCCCAACAAGACTCCACTGTCTAAATGGAGAAACACTGCTATCCTAAGATATCGCACAAATAGCAGTTTCTTTTCCAAAGAAGGTGGTAATCTCTTCGGCCTATACAATGTAAGAAATGCCTATTCCATTATAAATGTCTACCATAGTTCTATGTTTTTTTGTAACACCACGGGTTCCTGGTCGTTACAGTGGCATTGGTTTCCTTACGGGGAAAGTGATGTCATGCTTGGAAGCGAGGAAGGATCTCTTTTATCAGGTATTCACATACATGCAACACAGTTCTGACTCCAGGCCAGAAGGGGGCGCTCTGAACCCGGTTTCAGGGGAGCTTCCCTGTATAAAAATATATTCTGGTCTGGGGGAGAAGTTAGTCAGTCTGTGAGAGAATCTGAGAGAGGAAGGAGATAAGGGGCCGTGCAGCCACGTGAGGTGCTGCAGCTCCTGGAAGGGAGAGAGAAGGATAGAATAAGTTGTAGAGAGCATGAAGGAGGAGAAGAAGTGAAAGCCGAAGTAAAGAGCTGGAGAGAGAATCTGCGAGTGAGCTTCCTCCACGCTGAGCACAGATACCGGTAGCCGGAAGACCGAGGTTGTGGGGATAACTTCATGCCCCACAGCAGAAACCGGCAGACAGCAGATTGCAATTTACCTGTCAACCATTAACACCCAATGACACAGTAGCAGATAGAGCCCAGGTCGTGATAGAGATCCTGCAAAAAGGCTCGAGTTACCTGTCGTACGGGTAGTGTCCTACCTAATGGGGGACAGAGGGAAGATGTGAGGATCTTGTGTGAGGCCTAAGGCAGCAAGGGACTACAACACCACAGCGCTAGAAGGAAGGCTTCCAACCCCATCTGGTTAAAGGGAATTCCAGATTTGCTTCCAAGCCAGCCAGACCATACCTGTACCTGTGATCCGGTACCCTGGACTATGGCTGCCTGAACCCTTGAGTAAAGAGGTAAAGAGACTGCAACTCTGTGTCCTCCGTTTCTTTCTACACCACCTACCACCTGTCCCTATTACACCGGGAGCCCTGGGGACCCAGCTTCACCTGTGGGAAGTCATACCATCCTAGCTGCCATAATATCACCCCAGTGGACCCCTTTAAGCAGCGTCGGTCACCCCTGACCAAATACCACAGGTGGCGTCACAAACAAACTTTTTTTCACAAACTCCTTTAAAGACCGTCCCTTTTACATGGGCGCTCAAGGCCACGGACTGGGTCACTGCTGCCGTGACACATCCCTTCAAGTACCGGACCCAGTACCGAGTACCCCGTGACCCTGGCGAGCATTCCATTATAACATTACAGTTATTTGTAATTGGGCTTATTTCAAGCAATATAAAAATATAAATCAAAACACTGGATGATAGGAATAATTTGACATGTTGGTATAAGGAGACTTCGAGGCCATGCAGTGCTCCTCTGGGAAATTAAAAATGCAAATAACTTCTTCAGAAGGAAAAGGATTTGATCTCTGGCGCCATCTATTGGAGACCCCAGTTAGAGGTCTCTCATCTAGCCAAATCAGATCTCCTTCTTTGCGCTGAATAGGAGTAACACCCTGAAACACGTGTCTGCAAATAGAGTTTCTGGTTTGGCTTCTTATCCTAAGTCATGTGACAAGGTTTTGGTAAAGGGTCTATATTGACTTTTAGGATTTTTCCATCCAATAGATGGCACCAGAGATCAAATCCTCTTCCTTCTGAAGAGGCTATTTGCAATTTTTGAACAGTAGTCCTGTATTATTTTGGCATTATGTGGATACTAAGCGCCTATGCAACACAACATTCTCAAAATAGTAATGACCATTGCAGACAGCATAAGACAAAAACTACCTATCTCAAATATTCAGTGAAAACAGAAGCAAAAACACTACAAGCACAAAATTAAAGAAACATAAAATAAGTAGCTCTATAGAATCACATTGTGTAACCCGACCATCACAACCTAAGAACACACAACATCTAAACTGTAGTTAAAAACAATCACTAACATTTTCAGGTTTACAGTCAACGTTAAGAAATTAAAGGTAAATCCAAATTTTTAAATCTGCACAGTTGTGGTATACTGGCTGAAAAACAATCAATAAAGACCTATTGCAATACAACAAGACAAAAATATGGTTAAAAAAAACAGTTCCAATCTGGTTGCAACAGAATATGCTATAGAGACTCAAATCTTTTGAAATTCATATTCTCCAGCATCCATAAAAAGTTTTCAAAAAAACTGATTCACCACAAGTTCCAACACTGCAAAGATTCCAATCGCCCTGAAAACACATTTATAACATTTTAGGGCTAGCGGAATGCATCAAATAATTAAATAGATAGAATAAGGTGCGTTCGCAGCCTGGGGTCCACCGTGCAGAGATGGAACCTGCTGCTAAGTAATGACAGACTATATGGCGGTACAATAAGTTGAGTGACAGGCAAAGATATGCACAGTGCATGGCCATGAATCCCAACCCCACAGTATGAATAAATCAGAAGACACTTCGGGGCGGGATCTCGGGAAGCGCGACCGCACAGGAGCAGTCAGCCTCACATCAAATGATGTCAGAAGATGGGCAGCGCTAACTGCGCATGCCCAAGGTTTAACATAACAGCGCAGGCTCCGTGACAGATTCAAACAATGCTCAGGGGGTGGTGCCCAGCACCAAGGGGGTATGAATGCCGGCTGTGCTGCGTCTCATTATGAAGGAAATTTCCCCCTCCGGGACGATTTCACGGTTTCGTGGTGCAGCATTTGTGCTGCACAAGGTGGCTCTTTCAGTTACAAATGCCTGGGGGGGACAGATTCCCTTTAATTTCTGTAGTAGTGTGAGTGTGGAGGAAGCAGGAACAATTGCCGGATACACAGCAGGGGATCAGCTGACGTTACTGAAACCGAATAACACTGGGTCATGTGTTGACCATGCAGATGGCACTTCTGAGCATCAGCAGGTGGTGTTGAAGCCCAAGGATTACAGTTCAGGTGGTAGAAACATGAACACAACAGAAGACCTGGATACTGTTGCCAACCAAGTGTTTAATCTGGAAGACGAGTGGCAAATTCCTGCGAGATCCAGGCTTTGTTCATTTTCAGAAAAGTAAGCCGGTCAATGTTATCGGAGGATAGTCGCATGCGACGGTCTGTTAGTACACCAGCTGCTGCACTAAAGACGCGTTCCGATAATACATTAGCAGCAGGGCAAGCCAGCACCTCCAATGCATACTGGCTAAGCTCTGGTAATGTATCCAGCTTAGAGACCCAAAACTTGAAGGGGGAAGAGCCGTGTGGGAGTACACTGAGAGGGCAAGACATGTAGTCTGTCACCATCTGACGGAAACGTTGCCTCCTGCTGACTGGAGCCGTCTGTGATGGTGTAGACATTTGTGGCGGGCACACAAAAGTTTGCCACAGTTGGGCCATACTGGTCTTGCCTTGTGCTGAGGCACTGCTTCTGCACCCTGTTTGTGCTGAGCTTCCTCCACTGCCTTGATGCACTGAGCTGCTTTGTAAAGCACTAGCAGCACTGCTCTCAGTTGGACTGGAGAAGATGATGGAATGCACCAGTGTGTCTTAGTACTCCCGCATTTTACGCTCCCTGTTCCACGGTGTTATGAGGGTTTGCAAGTTGTCCCGGTAGCGCGGATCTAGGAGGGTGTACACCCAATAATCAGCCGTGTTGAGAATGTGGGGAATGCGGCGGTCGTTTCTCAGGCACTGCAGCATGAAATCAACCATGTGCTGCAGACTGCCAACTGGCCAAGAAACGCTGTCCCCTGCTTGAGGCGTGATCTCTACCTGCTCTGCATCACCCCACCCTCGCTCTACATACTGACTACTGGAGCATTGTGTACCTCCCTCCTCTGTAAAGATGTCTTCCTCCTCCATTGACTCCTGCTCATCCTCCTCACAAAGTGTCCCCTGCCTAGGCCTTTCTGAGGAACCACGTCACGCAGACTGTCCAGAAGCAGATGGCATTTGTGACTCTTCATTCTCCACCTCTTCCATAACCTCATCCCTTAGCGCTTGCAGTGTTCTTTTAAGCAGGCAGATAAGGGGGACAGTGATGCTGACTAGTGCATCATCTGCACTCGTCATCCGCGTGGAATCATCGAAGGCACGCAAAACCTGGTAGATGTCCTTCATAGTGGCCCACTCAGTGGTTGTGAAGTCTGAACGGCGCGCAGTGCAACTTCTTTGCGCCTGATGCAGCTGGTACTCCATTACAGCAGGCTGCTGCTCACACAACCCCTCCAACATATGTAATGTTGAATTCCACCTGGTGGGTAGGTCACGTATGATGCAATGTTCCGGAAGGCGAAATCGGCGCTGAAGATCTGCAAGGCGCGATCTTGCCATGCTGGAACGCCGCAAGTGAGCACACTCTGGGCAGACCTTGTGCAGCAGTGCATCAAGATCCGGATAGTCCTCAAAAAACTCTGCATGACCAAGTTGAGCACATGTGCCACACATGGGATGTGAGTGAGGTTGCCTAGGGCCAAAGCTGTCACCAGATTTCGACCATTGTCACACACTACCATGCCTGGCTGGAGATTCGCTGTCACAAACCACACGTCACTCTCCTGCTTGATGGCATTCCAGAGCTCCTGCGCTGTGTGGCTTTGATTCCCCAAATAAATTAATTTCAGTACGGCCTGTTGACATTTGGCCATGGCTGTGCTCATATCGGTCATTACAGGTAAGCGTTCACGGGTCAAGGTGGAGGTAGACCGTGACGGCTCCTGCAGCGATGATTCAGAGAAACCGGAGTATGAGGAGGAGGCAATGTGTACAGACTGGATTCCTGCAATCCTTGGAGTTGGCAGAACACATGCAGTGCCACTCTGAAGATTTGTACCTGGCTCCACAACAGTTACCCAATGGGCAGTGAGGGAAAGTTATCGTCCCTGTCCATTGTGACTGGTCCACACATCGGTGGTGAGGTGGACCTTGCTACTGACGGCATTTAGTAGCACATGTTTAATGTTTCCCTCCACATGCTTTTGCAGGGCAGGGACGGCTTGCCTGCTGAAATAAAAGCAGCTGGGCACGTTGTATTGTGGGACTGCCAATGCCATCAAGTTACGGAAGGTGTCAGTCTCCAGCAGCCTGAATGACAGCATTTCAAGGGACAGTAGTTTTGCAATGCCAGCATTCAGAGCCTGTGCTCAGGGGTGGTTTGCCAAGAATGGCCACCTTTTCTCCCATGCCTGTGCTGCCGATGGCTGTAGACTGGGCTGGGAGTGTGAGGATGACTGGGAACGTGGTGCTGTGGGTGGAATTACACTGGGTCTCTGGACAACAGTGCCAGAGGTTCTTCCATGGCGATCCTATGAGGAAGCCGAACCAACTGTGTGTGAGCTGGAGGAAGAGGCTACAACACGAGCTGAAGAGGTGGTTGGTGCTGCTGTTGGTTGGCCCGGGTCTTCAGTGTGTTTTTGTAACTCCACCACGTGCTTGGTCCGCACATGTCCACATATTTGTGGTATTGAAGCTGCTGACACTTTTCCCTCTTTTGACTTTCTGATGACACAGCTTGCATTTGACAAAGCAAATGTCATCCGCAACTGTGTCAAAAAAGGACTAGGCACTGCAAGTCTTGGGAGCGCCCGTTTTGGGTTTTGGAAGAGGCATGCTTATAAAGGGTGCCGAAGTGGAGGCTACAGGCAACACAGTCTTCCCCCTCCCTCTCCCTCTTTGGGCCGTTCGGGGAATCTCTTCCTCAGAGCTGCTCCCACCACCTTCCTGTACTTGACGCCATGATTGTTCAAGGACCGTCTCATCTACACTACCCTCTTCCACCAACTGCTTCTCCGGGGTAGTCTCGGCAGCACAGTACGCATCAGAAAGTGGCACCTGCGTCTCATCATCAGATGCGTACTGAGGTGTGCTGACCGGAGGCACTGGCTCACCCGCCTCTTCAGATTCAGAGAGACAAAGTTGTTGGGCATCACTGCATACTGCCTCTTCTTCCATTTCTGGAATGCTGTTTGGCTGGCCCCCTCTTTCCAAGCCAAGAGATTCAGAGAACAGAAGTAGAGATGGCTCCTGTCCTGGGCTCTCTGACTGCCTGGGCAATTTGGCAGGGGGTGAAGAGACAGATGGGTGCTCTCCAGTGCTCTGTGCCTGAGAGGACGTGGCACTAATTGAAGTCGATGTGTTAGCTGCCATCCATCTGACAACGGCTTCAATGTGTTCTTCACGCAGCAGCGGTGTACGGCGATCTCCTACAAAGCTGCTCATGAAGGACTGTTCCCTGCTGAAACTGGGTGATGATGAGTCACCGGTGCCCACAGCAGGCACAGAATCCCCACATCCTCTTCCTGCTCCACGCCCACGACCACGTGCCTTATGCCCTGCCTTCTTCATCTTGGTAGACTGATAAAGATAGGCAAAAAAGTATTAAGGGCTTATTCCTGAACAGCTCCTAACAGGTATAAGAAACACTAATTTTCTAAAGTGTTGACTAGACTTTAATATGAGCTAATGTGGCCTACACAACTGTAAAGTGGAGTGTTTGATGAACTTTATTAACTTTTTTTTTTCGCAGAATAGACTACAGAGTGAGCTGCACTCACACACAGACCGTGCAAACAGCCGTGAACGGTGCTGCAAGGCCAAAAAAGCTCCTCTATGTACTCATATATAGTGTTTTTCCACAATCTAGCAGGATATGGATGGAAACCCACTAATAGGCTAAATTTGAAAAAAGGTGCCGCAGGCAGCACTAATTGAAAAAATGACAATGGAACAGTATGAGGCAGTGATGCAACCTGAGCTGACTACAACCGGCTGTGGTGGCAGAACAGACTACAGAGTGAGCTGCACTCACACACAGACCGTGCAGAAAGCCGTGAACGGCGCTGCAAGGCCAAAAAAAGCTCCTCTATGTAATCCTATATAGTGTTTTTCCATAATCTAGCTAGATACGGATGGAAAGCCACTAATAGGATAAATTTGAAAAAATGTGCAGCTGGCTGCACTAATTGAAAAACGGACAATGGAACGGTATAAGGCAGTGATGCACCCTGAGCTGACTACAACCAGCGGTGGCTGCAGACCAGACTACAGAGTGAGCTGCACTCACACAGACACCTTGCAGACACCTGTGAACAGCGCTGCAAGGCAAAAACAAGGTTCTCTCACAGCATTTGCTAAATTAGCCTGGGTAAAGCACAAGGAAGCAAATCGCTATCTCTAAACTGGCCCTCAGTCAGAACCCAGCGTCCTGTCCCTAACTGAATTCACAGCAGAGTGAACCCAAAATGGTGGCGGCGACTTTTATAGTGCATCATGACATCATTTCAGCAGCCAATCACAGCCATGCCAGTAGTTACATGCCTACCATGCAGAACAGGATGTGCCCACGCTTCTAATCATTCCTCATTGGCTGAATTCAGGCTCTTTGAATTATGGGAACTTCCGATTCTGGTATCCAATATACTGAAAATGTCGGAACTCGGTATCGGAACTCCGATACCGCAAATATTGGCCGATACCCGATACGTGCGGTATCCGAATGCTCAACACTACACATAGCACATACATACACACATGTATACATAGCACATACACCTTTAGATTGACAAACCAGATATACGTACATGCGCAAAGTACATACACATGTATACATAGTACATACGCACACACAGAACCACAATTAGTCCATGAATATTTCCTTAGCACCATCATCAGCCTATGACTACATCAATAGAACCATCATTGGTACATGAATCCATCACCAAAACCACCATTCTGACATGAATATATTTTCACAACTACATCACTACAAGTATACACCAGAACCACCATCAATACATGAATATATCACCAAAACCTAGTTTAATAAAAAAGCCACCTCAGAGCTCAGTGCAAAAAGTGTGTCATTAAGGATCTCTAAGTCCCATTCATAAAACCGTTTAAAAAAAGAAACACCCAACACTACTTCTTTGTTGTATAAATCTATCTCCATTGTAAATAATGCATTTACAATTAATTGGACTTTCGACATTATCATCATTTTGTGTAAATTCAGCATAGAATTTTTCACCAATCTTCAAATCCAGCCATCTTCAGACCTTTTTCACTATTCTGAGATGCTGCAAGGTGAGGTTGAATAAGCGTCTCACTATGCAAAATTTCAGGGGATGTTCCTCTTTTCTCAAGCACTCACTGATTTTCCTAAATGACTTTCTTAAACCACGGTTAAATAGCATTCTCCACGTGACTATCACCTAATGTATAAAATATACACAATTGCATTAATCATTAAAGGATGTATACATGAATAAACTATAGTAAATTCAAAATTCTTAATTTCCTGCTAGAACTACTATCAGTACATAAATACATTGGCTGCATCATCATCAGTATATGATATGTATACATCACTAGTACCACCATCAGTACATTAATGCATTACCAAAACCATAATCAGTCAGTTCAGCCCCTGCCATATACAGTTCAATTGCATGAACCTGCAAATACCACAATGACCTTAACAATAATAATGAGATGCTGGGAGTTGTCATTTTCAACCATCATTAGACCAATCAGTAACAATCGTACTGATTAGATGTAGGCAGTAGCACTACCTTTACATTGATGACCTTTTCTTAGGATAGGTCATCAAGGTCTAATCAGCCAGGGTCTGACAACTGGCACTTATGTCGATCAGCTGTTATTGATGTTGTCGTCGGTCACCGGCCAGAAGTGTTCACTTGTCGAGCTGCTCAGTCTTCTGGTAGTGGCCAACATGGTGCACATCTGCCTTCTATTCTAATCAATCAACCCTGGTGTGCTGTGCAGAACACTGGCTCAAACTGACTGTGTCGCTGTCAGGGGTAACATATTCCTGCTGTAACTGAGATGAGTGAAGAGCCATATTTTATATTATGCTCTCCACTTCCTCCTCACCATTTTGCTTGCCAGAGGCAAAGAAGGCTAGAAGTGACATATGTTTGGTAGTAATATTGCCTGCATGGCTAGTAGCAGTGCTGGCTGTCCTGTTGTTAGTGTCTACCATATTCTTAGACTTTGTAAAGCTGCAGTAGCATCGTACGCAGTGACCCACAAATTCAAACACAAAAGTCTCTTTTAATGTGTTTCTTCACAGCATTAAAGTCCACTTCACATAAATGCATATAACTTCACTGATCAGTTTACACCAGTTCAAAGTAATGCATATCACATGGCTTTAGATTTGCGGTCCCTAAACAGGCCAGACTTCCATTGTCCAGTTTCCCTGGGCGACCACACGCCATCTCACAGTCTCTATACGTCTCCGTACACAAAGCCTCATATGTTGCAGACACTACTCACGCCAGCCCTCCTCTGACTAGTTCTCGTGGGTGTCCTGCATCGCTGTATCACAGTCTCTTACAGACTCATTACTCACACAGTCATACACAGTTCAGGATATCCTCCGGATAGCAGCCGGGCACCATATCCACCTGTTTGCAATCGTTACACATGCTAGTCCTCTTTCGGGTACAGGACATCCACCTCCGGGCACAGGACTATCCACATCCGACTCCTACGGGCACAGGATATCCACCTCCGGGCACAGGACTGACCACATCCGAGACCAGTACCATGGACGACTTGCATCTCTGTGTACGCTGCGGGTGCCAGGCTATTCAGCTGCCCTGGGTGCTGGCTCTGCTGGCCTCTGCCTCCATGCACGCGGCAGACCAGCACACACCAGACTCACACTGACATACACCTGGCCTCTCCTGGCCAGACACCTGACACGGCCTGCACGGCCTGACACACCCATACCCTTTACTGCAGGTCTTTTAAACACACACAAACCTGTGGATTTCAGCCACATGGAAAACCCGGACCGGAAATCCGTGACTCTCATGCACACCTATGGACTTCATCCGTCTGCATGCACATTCTGGGGAGAACAAACAGCGCCCCCTAGCTGTATCAGAGGCCACAGCCTCACAACTTGAATTATGTTTTCTTTCTTTTGCCACCCCATTTGTTGCCAGTGCCACATTACTTTATCTATTCTTTTTGCACACAAGCATTATAACCACATTTATCAAAACCTTGACAAATTAGAATGAAGAAGAAATACTAGATAGGGTACACATAAACATAATGTTTTACTTGATTCCTAAAAAATATTTGTTTGATTTTCTCACAGAAATACCCAGTGGTGTACAACGCTGGAGCCTGCCCCACAAATAATGGACCCGCTTTTCCTGTTGTGTATGACTACGGCAGTGCTGAGAAGTCAAAATCATATTTTTCTCCAAATGGACAAAGTAAGATAACATTCAATTGTACCATAAGATGACGGAAGTTATGTTCATGAATATGAACTTTAATCACATGTTCTGTATTTTCTGCAGAGGAGTTAATTGGGGGTTATGTCCAGTTCCGAGTAATTAATAATGAAAGAGCGCCTCTGGCGTTATGTCCAGGTATAAAGGTGACTGCATGCAATGCAGAACATGTAAGTATTAATAATGCATCACATAATGTTTTTAATAAATACTTTGGTCCTTTCTTATTTTGACAAATGCAAATGAAGTACCATAAATTACATTCCTATGTCAGCAACCCTTATTAATTTGAATGGTTCACCACAAACTGTCAAATATTCTTAAAGGGAACCTGTCACCCCCAAAATTGAAGGTGAGCTAAGCCCACCAGCATCAGGGGCTTATCTACAGCATTCTGTAATGCTGTAGATAAGCCCTGATGTATCCTGAAAGATGAGAAAAAGAGGTTAGATTATACTCACCCAGGGGCGGTCCCGATCCGGGGCCTCCCATCTTCTTACGATGACGTCCTCTTCTTGTATTCACGCTGCGGCTCTGGCGCAGGCATACTTTGTCTGCCCTGTTGAGGGCAGAGCAAAATACTGCAGTGCGCGGACGCCGGGAAAGGTCAGAGAGGCCCGGCGCCTGCGCACTGCAGTACTTTGCTCTGCCCTCAACAAGGCAGACAAAGTACACCTGCGCCAGAGCCACAGGGTGAATGCAGGAAGAGGACGTCATCGTAAGAAGATGGGAGGCCCCGGACCAAACCGTGACTCCCATCGAACCAAACCGGACCGCCCCTGGGTGAGTATATTCTAATCTCTTTTTCTCACCTTTCAGGATACATCGGGGGCTTATCTACAGCATTACAGAATGCTGTAGATAAGCCCCTGATGCTGGTGGGCTTAGCTCACCTTCGATTTTGGGGGTGACAGGTTCCCTTTAAACCTACACTAATAAAAAATGCAAATTATATATTGGTATCTAATTTACTTTTCTTATTTATTTTGTAAATTGTCTCTTCAGAGAGGAAGAGGACTAGAACTCTAGTGCCACCTATTGGAAGTAGCAATCCTAAAAGTCAATATTGACCTTTTAATGAGCCTTGTCACATGACTTAAGGTACCGTCACACTAAACGATATCACTAGCGATCCGTGACGTTGCAGCGTCCTGGCTAGCGATATCGTTCAGTTTGACACGCAGCAGCAATCAGAATCCTGCTGTGATGTCGTTGGTCACTGCAGAAAGTCCAGCACTTTATTTGGTCGCTGGACTCCCTGCAGACATCGCCGAATCGGCGTGTGTGACACCGATTCAGCAATGTCTTCACTGGTAACCAGGGTAAACATCGGGTTACTAAGCGCAGGGCCGCGCTTAGTAACCCGATGTTTACCCTGGTTACCAGCGTAAAAGTAAAAAAAAAAAAAAACACTTCATACTTACCTTCCGCTGTCTGTCCCTCGGCGCTCTGCTTCTCTGCCCTGTGTAAGCCCAGCGGCCGGAAAGCAGAGCGGTGACACAAAAATTGTGTCCTTCCCTCGCAACTCGGACTCCTTAGTTTTTCGGTGGCTGTTTACAGTGCAAAAGGGAAGGACATATGCCTACAAAATGGCGCTTTTTACCATAGTAAAAACATACTCCCCCGTTGCGCGAAGCAGACTGCATTCCAGAATGAGTTGCCCTATTCAACTGCATGGATTCCATAGATGATTCAGACCATGTTTCCCTTGGCCCCGGATTTCTGGCACATTGGGGTGTCTCTTTATGTCTCTGATGAAGACGACAATCCACCTGGATACTCAGTTATGACTGCCTCAAGGGAAACTGGAGTATCATACAGGGCTAAGGCATCCTTTACCCTTCACAGAACTGGCTACGGAGTGCGGGGTCAGTCCACTTAGTGTCAGTGGACCACTCCCAGAACTCGGAGCAATACTCTCCTGCCGGCCGATCTCCCTGCTGAAGCTGATGTGGATGGGGTTGTCATAGATATGACCCAGCAACAGAAAACATTTCTCCACTGTCTGGAGTGACTGGGAGTCAGATGGGAGAAAGAATGCCCATGCTTGGGGGTCACCCTGAAGGAGTGAGATTATTATCCTCCCACATTGCTCCACGGTTTCTGAGGAACAAGGACGTAATCTGAAGTATAGCTTAAAGACCTCACAGAAAACAACAAACTTGCCACTCTGTTGTCGGGTGTCCTGGGACCAGTGGTTCCTTACCTGTCCCTAATGCTAGAAGGCACCCTAGCTCACCCTGCTCCCTGGATTACTTCTCATGGTCAAGATGCTGGGGCCATTTACCTTGCCTAAGGGTACCGTCACACAGTGGCATTTTGATCGCTACGACGGTACGATTCGTGACATTCCAGCGATATCCTTACGATCTCGCTGTGTCTGACACGCTCCTGCAATCAGGGACCCGCTGAGAATCGTACGTCGTAGCAGATCGTCTGAAACTTTATTTCGTCGCTGGATCTCCCACTGACATCGCTGAATCGGTGTGTGACGCCGATTCAGCGATGTCTTCACTGGTAACCAGGGTAAACATCGGGTTACTAAGCACAGGGCCGCGCTTAGTAACCCGATGTTTACCCTGGTTACCAGCGTAAACGTAAAAAAAACAAACACTACATACTTACCTTCTGCTGTCTGTCCCCGACGCTCTGCTTTTCTGCACTCCTCCTGCATCCTGTGTCAGCGCCAGCCAGCCGGAAAGCACAGCGGTGACGTCACCGCTGTGCTTTCCGGCTGCTGTGCTTACAGTCAGTGCAGGAAGCACAGCGCTAGGGACAGACAGCGGTAGGTAAGTATGTACTGTTTTTTTCACTTTTATGATGGTAACCAGGGTAAACATCGGGTTACTAAGCGCAGCCCTGCGCTTAGTAACCCGATGTTTACCCTGGTTACCAGGGGACCTCGGAATCGTTGGTCGCTGGAGAGCTGTCTGTGTGACAGCTCTCCAGCGACCACACAGTGACGCTGCAGCGATTGACATCGTTGTCGTATCGCTGCAGCGTCATTTCAGTGTGACGGTACCCTTAGCTGCTGAATCTGCTCTCAGTCTGTACCCTTCCCCCACCCAGGGAAGAGGGGAACAGTAGTATACCGTAGTACACCTGCCAGAATAACAAGGTAGTAACAAGGGGTAATGAAAAATACCAGACAAATATACTCACACATATAACAGAGGAATACAATAAGGAGTGGAGGTTGGGGTGAAATCAAAGTGCGAGAAGAAAAGGAATTATCAAAGACTAAAAACATAGCAGTCACAGATAAATCCACCAAACGCCTTCTCCAATAATAACTGTTGTGAATTCTGTTATCAAACTTCCTCCTGTGGTCATGAATGGTACTTCGGCGAGTTCTGTCCATGGACTCCCTCTGATGGCTGTGAGTGGAGCTGCTGCTTCTGAGGTTCCTTCCACAGGTGACGTAGTTTATTCCTTGGCTGGTTGCTCTATTTAACTCCACTCAGATCGTTACTCCATGCCAGCTGTCAATGTTCTTGTACTGGTTCAGTTCGCTCTTGGATCTTTCTGGTGACCTGTCTACTCCAGCAGAAGCTAAGTCCCTGCTAGTTAATTATTTGTTCATTGTTTCCTTGTCCAGCTTGCTTTCATGATTTTGTCTTGCTAGCTGGAAGCTCTGGGATGCAGAGTGGCACCTCCGCACTGTGAGTCGGTGCGGAGGTCCTTTTGCACACTCTGCGTGGTCTTTTGTAGTTTTTTGTGCTGACTGCAAAGTTACCTTTTCTATCCTCAGTCTGTTTAGTAAGTCTGGCCTCCCTTTGCTGAAACCTGTTTCATTTCTGTGTTTGTGACTTTCATCTTATCTCACAGTCAATATATGTGGGGGGCTGCCTTTTCCTTTGGGGAATTTCTCTGAGGCAAGGTAGGCTTTATTTTCATTCTCTAAGGCTAGTTAGCTCATAGGCTGTGAAGAGGCATCTAGGAAATGTTAGGTACGCTCCACGGCTATTTCTAGTTGTGTGATAGGATTAGGGATTGCGGTCAGCAGAGCTCCCACTTCCCAGAGCTTGACCTGTGTGAGTTTAACCATCAGGTCGTTCCGGGTGCTCCTAACCACCATGTCCATAACAGTACAGCTGGCCCAAAGTATTAATGCATCTCAATAGAGGGATAAGAGAAGTTCTGAGACCATTTTTTTTTCTCTGCAGTGTGTTTTGTCTTTCTTTTCCCCTTAACCCCTGGGTGGTTCAGGACACAGATGTAGATATGGACATTCAAGGTCTGTCCTCTTGTGTGGATCATCTCACTGCAAGGGTACAAAACATTCAAGATTTTGTGGTTCAGAATCCGATGTTAGAGCCTACAATTCCAATTCCTCATTTGTTTTCTGGGGATAGATCTAAGTTCCTGAATTTCAAAAATAATTGTAAACTGTTTATAGCTTTGAAACCCTGCTCCTCTGGTGACCCCGTTCAACAAGTAAAAATCATTATTTCTTTGTTGCGTGGTGACCCTCAAGACTGGGCATTTTCCCTTGCGCCAGGAGATCCTGCATTGCGTGATATAGATGCGTTTTTTCCGGCACTTGGATTGCTTTATGATGAACCTAATTCAGTGGATCAGGCAGAGAAGATCTTGCTGGCTTTGTGTCAGGGTCAGGGAAGTGTAGGTATATTGTCAGAAGTTTAGAAAGTGGTCTGTGCTTACTCAGTGGAATGAGTGTGCCCCGGTGGCAATTTTCAGAAAGGGTCTTTCTGAAGCCCTTAAGGATGTCATGGTGGGATTTCCCACGCCTGCTGGTCTGAATGAGTCTATGTCCTTGGCCATTCAGATCGATCGGCGCTTGCGTGAGCGCAAAGCTGTGCACCATTTGGCGGTATTCTCTGAGCATAGGCCTGAGCCTATGCAATGTGATAGGACTTTGACCAGAGCTGAACGGCAAGAACACAGACGTCAGAATGGGCTGTGTTTTTACTGTGGTGATTCCACACATGCTATCTCCGATTGTCCTAAGTGCACTAAGCGGTTCGCTAGGTCTGCCACTATTGGTACGGTACAGTCTAAATTTCTTTTGTCCGTTACTCTCATTTGCTCTTTGTCGTCCTATTCTGTTATGGCATTTGTGGATTCAGGCGCTGCCCTGAATTTGATGGACTTGGAGTTTGCCAGGCGCTGTGGTTTTTTCTTGGAGCCCTTGCAGTATCCTATTCCATTGAGAGGAATTGATGCTACGCCTTTGGCCAAGAATAAGCCTCAGTACTGGACTCAATTGACCATGTGCATGGCTCCTGCACATCAGGAGGATATCCGCTTTTTGGTGTTGCATAATCTGCATGATGTGGTCGTTTTGAGGTTGCCATGGCTACAGGTCCATAATCCAGTATTGGATTGAAGTCTATGTCTGTGTCTGGCTGGAGTTGTCAGGAGATACATGGTGATGTTCCATTGCTGTCAATTTCGCCTTCCACTCCTTCTGAAGTCCCTGAGTTTTTGTCAGATTACCGGGGTGTATTTGATGAGCCCAAATCCAGTGCCCTACCTCCTCATAGGGATTGCGATTGTGCTATTAATTTGATTCCTGGTAGTAAGTTTCCTAAGGGCCGACTGTTTAATTTATCTGTGCCAGAGCACTTCGCTATGCGGAGTTATATAAAGGAATCCTTGGAGAAAGGTCATATTCGCCCGTCGTCATCACCGTTGGGAGCAGGGTTCTTTTTTGTGGCCAAGAAGGATGGTTCTTTGAGACCTTGTATTGATTACCGCCTTCTTAATAAGATCACAGTCAAATTTCAGTACCCTTTGCCGCTGCTGTCTGATTTGTTTGCTTGGATTAAGGGGGCTAGTTGGTTCACCAAGATAGATCTTCGAGGGGCGTATAATCTTGTGCGAATTAAACCGGGCAATGAATGGAAAACAGCATTTAATACGCCCGAGGGCCATTTTGAGTACCTGGTTATGCCATTTGGGCTTTCTAATGCTCCATCTGTGTTTCAGTCCTTTATGCATGACATCTTCCGAAAGTACCTGGATAGATTCATGATTGTATATTTGGATGATATTTTGGTCTTTTCGGATGATTGGGAGTCTCATGGGAAGCAGGTCAGAATGGTGTTCCAGGTCCTTCGTGCGAATTCCTTGTTTGTGAAGTGGTCAAAATGTCTCTTTGGAGTTCAGAAGGTTTTATTTTTGGGTTTCATTTTTTCCCCTTCTACTGTTGTGAATTCTGTTATCGAACTCCCTCCTGTGGTAATGAATGGTACTTCAGCGAGTTCTGTCAATGGACTCCTTCTGGGGGCTGTGAGTAGAGCTGCTGCTGCTGCTGATGTTCCTTCCACAGGTGACGTAGTTTATTCTTTGGCTGGCTGTTCTATTTAACTTCACTCAGATCGTTACTCCATGCCAGCTGTCAATGTTCTTGTACTGGTTCAGTTCGCTCTTGGTTCTTTCTGGTGACCTGTCTACTCCAGCAGAAGCTAAGTCCCTGCTAGTTATTTATTTGTTCATTGTTTCCTTGTCCAGCTGGCTATCATGATCTTGCCCTGCTAGCTGGAAGCTCTGGGATGCAGAGTGGCACCTCTGCAACGTGAGACGGTGCGGAGGTCTTTTTGCACACTCTGAGTGGTCTTTTTGTAGTGTTTTGTGCTGACCGCAAAGATACCTTTCCTATCCTCAGTCTGTTTAGTAAGTCTGGCCTCCCTTTGCTAAAACCTGTTTCATTTCTGTGTTTGTGACTTTCATCTTATCTCACAGTCAATATATGTGGGGGGCTGCCTTTTCCTTTGGGGAATTTCTCTGAGGCAAGGTAGGCTTTATTTTCTATCTTTAGGGCTAGTTAGCTCTTAGGTTGTGAAGAGGCGTCTAGGTTGTGTTAGGTACGCTCCACGGCTATTTCTAGTTGTGTGATAGGATTAGGGGTTGCGGTCGGCAGAGCTCCCACTTCCCAGAGCTTGTCCTGTGTGAGTTTAACCATCAGGTCGTTCCGGGTGCTCCTAACCACCAGGTCCATAACAAATAACCAACAACAACCTCCAGCCATGCAGCATAAGCTACTCTGACAATGAGCGCTAGCCAGGACCCAAATTATATAGGAGATGGGAGTGGCTAACAGTGCACAGCTGAGAGCCTTAAGCTCCAGGGGCTCTCAACTGAGGCAATTAACCCCTGCACTGCCAAAATAAATTTACACTGTTTAATTAGAAGGTGAAATGCTTCTAATCAGTGCAGGAGTAGGAGAAATCAGAGGCTGTGGTGTTCTGGCTCCTCTCTGTCCTGGTAAACCCGTTACACAACCTGTCCAGTTTTGAAGCAACACTCATTGTGCATTAATTTATCTTACTGTTGTTGCAAATGGAACAGACAAAAGGTAGAAATAATAGGCAATTAGCAAAACAAGAAAAATGTAATAACACCCGCGCTCATTCACACTTCAAAAGGTACTACTTAAAGCAGCAAAGCAGCATTGAACACCCCTGGCGGTGTAAATAGGCTGAGGAACAAAAACTGAAAAAAGTATGTCACTGCGCTAAGCGACTATTTACTTAAGATGAAACACAAAAAAACAAGAAAGCAACAAGATGACAAAAAAAGCAAAAAATAGATGGTAAACACTGAAATAACAATCCATTGGGTATCAAAAAGATACTTTAGAAAAGTGAGGGTAGTTATACAATTGTTGGCCTGTCTTCAGTGCACTTCCTTCAAACCATATCCTATGTAATTACTTCCAATCAAACAAGAGCCCAACAAAGGCTGTTGAACAGATTAAAATGCTACAGACCAACTAGGTTGTAGTTGCAAATATATATCGCGAGGGTAACTCTAGAAAAAAGGAGGAAGACAACTTGTTTTGTATACATAAATGCACGAATATGCCTCCGATCTAAGCAGCCTCTTAAGATACAGGCATTCAAGGGAGAGACATACACATAAACCTGGTCATATTCCAAACGTCACCGTTGCAATAATGTGATTGCACTAGTATTGATAGATATCCATGATCAATCACTGTACATATGAGAGACATACATACACATATAAATAAATAATATGCACCTGAATTCAAATAGCAGTGATATTATTGCGCTAATATCAGGAATACGATTGTCCGTAAAAGGATATATTGTTTGTGAACACTCACTATGCATCCGATGATCCTGTTTTGGGAGCAAAGCAAAAAAATGGACACAGTGATAGAACGCTCAACCAGAGGCTCAACCAAGGCTTCTAGTAGAACGCGTGTGGGAGCAAATGGCGTGTTCTCAGAAAAGAAAGATCTATGGGAAATAGCCTTGTTAAATGAATATTTAAAACATGAGCGCAATCCGAAAAGACTAATTGTCCCCCCCAAAAAAAAACTGGCAGGTGATTTTGGAATTTCCATTATTCAACAAGACTGGGATAGTATGTTTTTAAATTTTTCTATGAAAAATGTTTAATTCCCTATTCAGAAAAACGAGGAGATATCGTACGTAGAGCGAATCATACTATCAGAGACCTCTTTAATAGACTTCAACCATTTAAACAAATAGAAGTCTCAAATATTTCTAATAATATTGTGCAACACATCAAAAATAAGGAAAATGAACTTTTTGATAAACAAGTGAATAATTTAGTAAAGATACGTTCCATTTGAAGAACATTTACTAAATAATACATTTTGCAATGACGACCTGGGTATAGCAGCCAAATTCGATACATTGGATGAATACTGGATCTCTATGGATAAATAATGCAGTTTTGAGGATTTTTCTCTGTGTGACAATTACAGTAAGGAGGCCCCTCTAGAATCTGATGAATTATCATTCCCTCTAATATCTGGATCTTGCCTTAACTTCTTGCCTTTGTCTCCCATTATGGCAGTGTCAAGTACATTGGAAGCTAACCATATTAGCACTGACCATCAAAATAAACATAAACATAACAACAAAAAATCCATAAAACCTAATGGACTCAACAAATGTATTCTTTCTGAGGGTGGTGATTCCATTCCCTCAGAGGAGATCCCTGATGACAATATGTGTGGAGCACCCAATACTCACATCAGTTTAACTCTAGATGGGGATTCCACATCCACAAATAAGACTATGGAACCATATACCCCAACTAATATACCTTTACCAAGTATACACCAATTGTTTCCCACTAAATCCAACACTATAAGCAAGCTGACTATCCCACAAAATAATATTAAGAAAACCCACTCTGAAAATGCTATCTTCGAGAGGGGCACGTTTAAAGGGGTCAGTCTAAATACAACCAATAAAGGGGAAGAAAACAATGAACGCAGACCACGGCATGTCAATTTCTCTTGCTAGTCTCCCCAAGCGAAATTACATCAATAGAATGTATTGAACATGCGGATTCACCTGCGTTCAATAGACGGAAGCGCTTTGGATGCAAGGAACATGTGCTGTGTCCAAAGCGCTACTAGTTCCGGGTCGTGGGCGCCCGGCCTTAGGTTATATGCGCACGTTCAGAATTTGCAGCTGAAAATTCTGGTGCAAATCCTGATGTGTTGGCAGGGAAAATGCTGCACAAAATACACTTGTTTTTGCCTTGTTTTTGATATGCATTTTTTTGGCATATTTTCCCCACTAATTAGTATGGGTGAAAAAAGCTGCAATAATTAGCATGCTGTAATATTGAATCTGCTGCATATCTGCTAGTAAATAATAAGTGACTTATGCATTCACTTTGCTGGGACAGCAAAACGTTGCATTTTTTCTGTGCCAAACGTGCACTGAAAAAAATGCATCAAACATGCAATATGTGCACATAGTCGTAAACACAATTTGCACCACATTTTTTTTCTTCCACCACAAATGTATCAAGGTCTACTGCAAAGTTAGAATATAGCTAGAAATGAGCACATTGATATGTGGGACTATGTTCCAGCATTTAGTTCAGTGGTACCTAGCAGCTACACGGGAGGCCTGCAAAACTCTTATATGACGTTACTTGTGGGGGCGGCATTGGTCTCTGCTCGCTCATTCTTTACTTACAATGTGCAATGACAGTGCGCTCTGCTGCCGTCTCGTCAATTCTCACCAGAGCCAGTAAGAGAGTGCATTGTCACTGTGCACTGAGAAGAACAGTGCGCAGTGATAGGAATCTAGTGAGCGCCCATCAGAATTGACAACAGACATCTGCTTAGTAGAGCAGTGACCATCTAAGCCCTGAAATGAAGGTCACTCATGACACTTTATTTCAGGGAATGGGCAAAAGCTGTGGCATTGACCTCAGCCTCTGTCCCCTGATGATGAATGATTTGGGTATCCCAACATTTGCTGGGATTCTCTAATGAGGCTTCATCAAAGATGAAGTAATATAACAAATAAAGCAGTTAGATAGTGTAGTTAAGGAAAGATAGGGAAGTTTAAATTAAAGTACCGGTATATTAGAAAAAAAGATCTGCCTTCACAATCCAATTTTCTTTCCCTCACTGAGCAGCCACAATTAGATAGCAATCCCTAGTAGGCCTCATGTTCTCTCACTGATCTATCTAACCGTCCTTCGCATCTTTGCTATGTTCATTAGCACAATATTGGAGTGCAGCAATGTCTGACAATGAGGTGCTGTAGAAAGTTTGTTATATAGTTGGGAACATCTTAGAAGGGAGCCTGCATAGTGCCATGCTTTGGTATCCACCACAGACAATCTTTGACCCCAACCAAACCTGTGTATCTGTAAGCAGATTACTGGGATGCAACACACAGACAAGGACACGGCAGAAGTAACCAACTAGTCATTGTCTTAACACGGATACTGGTACGGGCAGGGGCTGAAATTCAGCCCTGGCATTTGAAATCACACAGGCCCATGTTGTCCCTGTCCCCGTGAACCGAATGGGATATATTACTAATATTACCCTGGATGGAGGAAAGGAAGATTTTCTACAAGACCAATATGTCTAATGATACCCGTGGCCTGCTGGGGAAAGTGACGGAGTCAGCGACTTTGTGCTCCATCACAACTCTTAACAGTATGGGTATCTTGAGAACACCGATTCTGTTAACAACGTAGCAGACAAGGAAGCCCATGATCAGCCAGGCCCTTCGGGCATTTGCCAGAGTTGCCAGATGGCCAGTCCGGTCCTGCACTGATATATAGAGGGATCAATTTTGTAAGAAGCAAATTATGCAAATATAGGACATTAGAAGTACAGAACATTAGCTTAGATGAGAATAAACACACAATTACACTTGCAACTGGAATCCTCTGTGTTATCCAGCTACTTTTTTTAGTAGGTGCAACATTCACTACAATAAGAACACCACTAAAATGGTTCTCAAATATGGTTCACTTGGATTTGGGTGCTAAAAGGGGTCACCCATACTTCCTACTAGGCCGCAAGTCCTTCTAACAAAGTCAAATAATGCTCTATGGGTCATCCTCACACTGGCAGTCCCATCTGCTGCACAGCCCCAGACCGAACCCTGTTCCTTACGTCAGCATTAGAAGCAAAAGCCTAATCTACCCACACCTCATGACTACCACAGGGAACGTCCACTTCCAGATTGGGGCCTACACCCAGTCTTCAGTGCATGACCTGCGACGGTCGTCTATCGAGCAAAGACAGATGACAGTTGAACCTTGGATGTTGACCGGTGTAGTCTGGTCCACGTGTCTTGACTGGGAATGGGCTAGGCCTCAGGTCTTGATTTGCGTAGCTTGAGTTTTGACTTGCAACATCCATACCTTGCTCATGACACCTGGTTTGTCTAGGCCTACAAGCACACTCCGGTGAAACGGCGTTGGCGTTCCTCTTAGCACACGTCCTGATCGTTTGACTTCCTGGCCCCAAATATGTTCCCGCCTTGTCACTACAGCCTTTTATATGGGGTGGCTGTGAAACAAACGTCACCTAACCCGATGCTCTTCTTAGACCCGTCCTTTCCGCAACACTTTCCTTATACTTTAATTATGTAGGATTCTATTTGAACAGTAGGTGGATGTCTTCGTTCACAAATGGCAGACAGTGCTGGGGAATCTTATCTTCCATGGCACACCCATCACACACAAAAAAGCCCCATGTCTACACAACATATTTACATGACCCCCTATAAAGAAACAATATGGACATTTACCCATTAAAGGGCAGTTGCCTCTTGCACTAGGTTAATTGGACCTGTGGAATGGCAGTACAGTGCCCACATTATTGTTTAAGCGGCAGTCATAATAGGGTTATGACACCTGAAACAGTATGAACTCAAAATGCCATAATAGAGTTCAAGGATATATAAAGGGTGGTGATAATGCTCCTCTGGGAACCTCCTTAGATCCTTTTATGATTGGGCACCATCAGGTGATAATGACATTTGTAATAGATGTTTATTTTTGTTTAATACATTTGCAGCATTGTATTGGAGGAGGTGGATACATGCCTGAAGGAAATCCTAAGCAGTGTGGAGACTTTGCATCTTATGACTGGGATGGTAGTGGAAAACATCTAGGCTGGAGTTCAAGCAAAGCAATAACTGAAGCAGCCGTCCTTCTTTTCTATCGTTAGTTTAATTATATGCTTCATCAAACATAAGTTGCAACTCTGAAATTTACAAAAGTAGTGCAAAATAATTCCTGGAAATTGTATTAAATATTCAAAACAAAAAAAAATTGCATAACCATGTACATCACCATGGAATCAATGGAGTTCTAAAAATAAATAATAATAATTATAATAATCATGATTTCAGAGTGAATAAAGATTTACACTTACATCAATAAAAACAATATTTCTGCAAGTAAGGTGTCTTTCATACTTCTGATTTTTACACACTGTACGTGCGCATATTATATTTTACAGAACTAATCACAAGAACTGGAAGATCTGGAGCAGTTGGACCAGAGCATTTATCAAATCTGCAGCAATCAGCCTCATAAGTGATACATCATTGGAATCAGAGTCACTGCCATTACATCATGCTGCTCTCAGCTGGGGTAGCAATAACTTGGTGACAAATTTCCTTTAAAATAACACTGGCACCCCTCTACACTGAGTACTCAGCCAGGGAGCAACACCACAATAACAGCATCGCACTGCCTGAAACAGCCCAGAGACTGCAGTGGAAGAGTCCCCCATCGAGTGGGGTGAAGAGAGCATTAGTTTATTTTTATGATTTAAACAGGCACAGTTGGACTTTATTATTACTAAAAAAGTGGTATATTGAGAGTCATTAGAAAACGGAAGGGAGGCTCACTCTAAAGTCATTATCATAAGGAGGCACACTGGGGGGTTGTTATCATAAGGGACACACTGAGAGGTCATTAGCAAAAGGAGGTTCATTGGGGCATTGCTATCATAAAGGAGAACAATTATCATATAGAAGCATAATAAGGAGTCATCATTACCATAAGGAGGCATACTGGATTGGGGGTCATTGTTATAAGAAGGCATAATGAAGGGGGGGCAATATCATAAGAAAGCACACTGGGGTCATCATCTAAATGAGGCATACTAGGAGGCAATTATTATAAGGAAAATAATAGGAAGTCATTATTACAAGGAAAGGCAAGGGGAAAGTAGTTATTAAAAGGAAGCACAAGGTGGGGACATTATCAAAAGGAGGCACATGGGAGAGGGACATCCTAGAGAAGCACGCTGGAGATATAATTATTTTAAAGGCAAAAAGATGGGGGGTCATTATCATAAGGAGAAAAGGGGAGGGTATTATGAGGAGGCACATGTGGGAGTGGGGAGTGGTAGGGTCAATATAAGGAGGCACATTAGGGGTAACTATAAGGAGGTACACTGGAGGTTCATTATCATAAGGAGGCACATGGGAGGGAGATCATCTTAGGCTACTTTCACACTAGTGTCGGCCCGACGTACCGACGCATGCTGTGAAAGAAATGAACAACGGGGGCAGCGGATGTAGTTTTTCAACGCATCTGCTGCCCCATTGTAATGTCCGGGGAGGAAGGGGCGGACTCGATGTACAAAAAAACTTACATGTAACTTTTTTTGTGCAGAGGGTCCGCCAAAACACGACGGATGCGACGTGTGGCCATATGTCGGAATGCGTCGCTAATGCAAGTCAATGGAGAAAAAATGCATCCTGCGGGCACATTTGCAGGATGCGTTTTTTCTCCAAAACAACGCATTGCGACGTACGCCAAACAACGCTACTGTGAAAGCCGCCATAAGGAGGCAAATTGTGGGTATCATGATTAAATGGAGGCACACTGAGTGGAGGTTTATTATAAGGAGTCACACCGTGGGGGGTATCATTATCATGAAAAGGCATACAGGAGGGGGTCATCAACACAATGGAGGGTCATTATTATAAAAAGGCACATAGGAGGGGGTCATAATGAGATACAATGCAAGGTCATTATAAAAATGCACATAGGAGGGGACAATCATAATGAAACACACTGGAGGCACATAGGAGGGGTCATCCTAATGAGGCATTGTTACGAAGGGGCACCCAGGGGAGGTCATTATCATAAAGAGGCACATGGGAGGGATTCATCATACTGAGGAACAGTGGAGTGTCATTATGATAAGGAGGCACACAGGGGGTCATTATAAAGAGGAACATGGAAGGAAGGACATTATGATAGAATCACACTGGAGGAGAGGTGTCATTATGCAAAGGAGGCATTATGGGGGAGGGGTCATTATCCAAAGGAAGCACACTGAATCATTATTAAAAGCGGATTAATGTGAAGTCATTGTTATGTCACATTCACACATTTTGGTCAGAATTTTGCATCAGTATTTGTGAGCCAAAACCAGGAGTGGGACAATCAGAGAAAAAGTAAAATAGAAAGATGTCACCACTTCTGTATTTATCACCCACGCCTGGTTTTGGCTTCCAAATACTGAGGTAAAATAGTGACCAAAATGTTGTACATGTGAATGTGGCCTTATGAGGAGAAACAAGGATACAGTTGAGCATCTATTACCACCCCCTGTAGTGAGCTATAAGAAGGCACAAGGGGGCATTATTGTAACATTGTGAGGCACCATGGGCTAGCAGTGAAGGAGGCGCAGTAGCTCTACTCCACATAACAGTTTCTGAATGAGTCGGCATAGAAGAGGAAATGGTCACGTGACTCCGAGGGGGACCGGAGCCGTGCTGGAAACTGAGGAAGACAGCCATCAGCCAATCAGTGTTTTAATAAACTTGCACTACATATCATACATGATTAGGAAGATTTATGGAAATTTTATTTTACGGAGAAAATACAAGACACTACAAGGAATACATAAGAAAAGTAGCATGATGATATCTCCACTGAAACAGGGTCAGCAGTGCACCATCGGCAACAGAATCGTAACAGACAATTCAAAACAGAACTCTGGGGTTCAGAGACTACAAGTCCACTTTCCCTCCATTCTCCACATCTGTTTCTCTTGAAGGGTAATGAATATAAAAGTAAAATCAGAAAGACATTTGCATGGCTTTCAGTTCTGATCAGGATAGAAATGGGTTCCTAATAAAGCACAATTATGTAGGTTATTGCTGCACTGACTTTGCTTTGCAATTCAATAACACGAATTTACTTGTCATATATAACACATATACACAAATATAATTGGAAGATGGATATGAATAAGTTTTTGCAGCCAATTATGTAGTCAATGAGACTTTTATTTATGGATGACAATTAGTTGTCTCCACCTTGTGGTCGTTAGTTGGTAGTACAAGATAGTCACTTGAATTTCCATTAATTTTTTGTCGCAATTATTATCTTGTCATCACTTGTCTATTGTATTGTCTACGCTTTTCACAGCATAATTTTTCATAAATAAAGCTTAGTAAATATTGTTTTTACACTGGGGTTTATACATATTCAGCAAATGTTAGAATCAATTCAATTGGCTTGAGAGTGCAGTAATTTAAAGTAATTTTAACACTAATGTAATATTGACAGGCAAAAATGAATATATTACTGCGATCCTAAAAAAAAATAGGCTTCAATTCTATGATTACAGTAAGGAATATCTGAATGCATGATTGTTCTGTTGGGAAAGCTCACTCAGTTCATTCCTCACTCAATGGTAGTGCTATGAGTATGTACTGTAAGTGCTATATTAAGGAAGATATTCTGCAAATAATGGCTAATGTTTAAAATATATATATTTATAAACTAGAGTTAAGGTTGTAATGAAAAAAAAAAATGGTGAGGAATGTGTTAAATGTCTGCAGATTATGCTGCAATTTGTGAAATGATTAGTATTACTTTATGGACTACTTCCCTGACACCAGAAATATTTGACATCCAGCAATCCTAATATTTAAAACAGAGCGGAAGGAAGTTCCGGAATTCCAACAAATCCAGCAGAAGAATTGTCACCTAGGATTTGGAGATGTAGTACGTAAAAGAGATTGATGACCAACAAGATCAGGCGGAGTAGACTTAGAGAACTTCTAAATGTTTCCTCTATATTCCTGACACATTTGTATATCTTATCTGTAATGCAAAGTAAGGGTTACTAATTTTCCCAATTGTCTATTGTAGTGGTGTTAAAATAAAAACTTAGAAGTTCTACAATAAGAATTTATTACAATGGAAAATAATAAAAAGTCTCAAAAATTTGTATTAAAAAAATAAATGCAGTTCAAAGTGAAAGGGACTTGAAGATCTCAGTCTCTTGGATAACTGCTCGGCACATGAAGAACTTTACTTTCTCGTAGAGAGTAGAAGGCGGAAGCGTTGGCGAAACGGCATTGGTGTATAGAGTTCACAGCATCTGCTATCCCCTCTGGTGGCTTCTGGATTTGGGTAATATATACCATTTATTGCTCACTTATTTATGTGATTGCTACCTGACGCTGACTATGCGGAATCCCTGCACAATTACTACATAAGTAGGAGGGTATTACTGTTACAATTATTATTGCGCTTGCACTTTGATTATAAAGCCATGCTATTGTGGCGTGAATAGTCCATATGCTTATGTGCACCTTTTTCTTAATGAGTTTTGCACTTGCGCTTTGTTTATTATGCTTTGGTTATGTCTGCATATAGAAAGCCTATCTTACTACTTGTATCTCTACCCAGCTGACACTTCTTTTCGAGAAAAGCCATCCCAGCCTTCCACCAGCATGTTAAAGAGCGCATCGTCCATGCACTCAAGCAATCTGTGAGTACAAAGGTGCACCTGACAACAGATGCATGGACCAGTAGGCATGGCCAGGGACGTTATGTGTCCATCACGGCACACTGGGTGAATGTGGTGGATGCAGGGTCCACAGGGGACAACAATATTGGGACAGTTCTGCCTAGCCCATGGTCCAGGAAACAGTTGGCTGTAGCCGTTCTCCCCCCTCCTCCTCCTCCTCATCCTGCAGAAGTGAGGGCTCGGCCACAGACTGCAGTCGCACAACCACTCCATCCGCAGCTGCCACTGTTGCACACCAGGTGTCCCATTATGGGGCAGCTACTGGCAAGCGTCAGCAGGCTGTATTGGCAATGAAGTGTTTGGGCGACAACAGACACACCGCGGAAGTTCTGTCCGAGTTCTTGCAGAACGAAACTCAGTCATGGCTGGGCACTGTACATCTTGAGGCAGGCAAGGTAGTGAGTGATAACGGAAGGAATTTCATGGCTGCCATAGCCCTTTCCCAACTGAAACACATTCCTTGCCTGGCTCACACCTTAAACCTGGTGGTGCAGTGCTTCCTGAAAAGTTATCCAGGGTTATTTTACCTGCTCCTCAAAGTGCGCAGACTTTGCTCGCATATCCGCCGTTCGCCCGTACACTCCAGCCGTATGCAGAACTATCAGCGGTCTTTGAACCTTCCCCAGCATTGCCTAATCATCGACGTTGCAACAAGGTGGAACTCAACACTGCACATGCTTCAGAGACTGTGCGAACAGAGGCGTGCTGTTATGTATTTGAGGGAGGATACACATATACGGGCAGGCAGTTGGATGGCAGACACGGAGTTGTCAGGTGTGCAGTGGTCGAAGGTAAAATACATGTGTCAAGTCCTTCAGTGTTTTGAGGAATGCACACGGCTGGTTAGTGCAGACAATGCCATAATAAGCATGAGCATCCCCCTAATGCGTCTGCTGATGCAAAGTTTGACGCACATAAAGGAGCAGGCGTCTGCAGCAGAGGAAGAGGAAAGCCTTGATGACAGTCAGCCATTGTCTGGTCAGGGCAGTGTACAGGACGAGGTAGCGGGCGAACAGGAGGAGGAGGACGAGGAGGATGATGGGGATGAGTATTTTTTTAATGAGGAAGCTTCTCCGGGGCCAATGGAAATTGGTGGCGTGGCAAGGCCGGGTTCTGTTTTTTTGAGGGACACACGTGACATAGATTTGCCTGTAACTGCCCCTCAACCCAGCACAACCGCAGATTTGACAACTGGAACTTTGGCCCACATGGCGGATTATGCCTTACGTATCCTCAAAAGGGACCCACGCATTATTAAAAATGATGACCGATGACGATTACTGGTTGGCCTGCCTCCTTGATCCTCGCTGTAAAGGCAAATTGCAAAATATTATGCCACATGAAAACCTGGAACAAATATTAGCAACCAAACAATCAACTCTTGTTGACCGTTTGATTCAGGCATTCCCAGCACACAGCGCTGGTGATGGTTCTCACACAAGCTGCAGGGGGCAGCAGGCCAGAGGTGTTAGAGGTGCACAAATTATTATTATTATTATTATTATACATTTTTATAGCGCCATTTATTCCATGGCGCTTTACATGTGAATACGAGGCAAATATAGACAAATACATTAAACATGAGCAGATAACAGGCACACGGGTACATAAGGAGGGAGGACCCTGCCCGCGAGGGCTCACAGTCTGCAGGGGATGGGTGATGAAACACTAGGAGAGGGTAGGGCAGGTTGCGCGGCAGTTCAGTAACTTCAGGATCACTGCAGGCTGTAGGCTTGTCGGAAGAGGTGGGTCTTCAGGTTCTTTTTGAAGGTTTCTATGGTAGGCGAGAGTCTGATGTGTTGGGGTAGAGAGTTCCAGAGTATGGGGCAAGCACGGGAGAAGTCTTGGATGCGGTTGTGGGAAGAAGAGATGAGAGGGGAGTAGAGAAGGAGGTCTTGAGAGGATCGGAGGTTGCGTGTAGGTAGGTACCGGGAGACCATGTCACAGATGTATGGAGGAGAAAGGTTGCGGATGGCTTTGTATGTCATTGTGAGGGTTTTGAACTGGAGTCTCTGGGTGATAGGAAGCCAGTGAAGGGCTTGACATAGGGGAGAGGCTGGGGAATAGCGGGGAGACAGGTAGATTAGTCGGGCAGCAGAGTGTAGGATGGTTTGGAGCGGTGCCAGAGTGCTAGAGGGGAGTCCAGAGAGTAGGAGGTTGCAGTAGTCGAGGCGGGAGATGATAAGGGCATGCACTAGCGTTTTTACAGTGTCGCAGTCAAGGAAAGCACGGATCCGGGAAATATTTTTGAGTTTGAGATGGCAGGAGGAGGCAAGGGCTTGGATATGTGGCTTGAAAGAGAGGGCAGAGTCGAGGATCACCCCGAGGCACCGGGCGTGTGGGACTGGGGAAAGTGAGCAGCCATTGACATTGATGGATAGGTCTGGTGGAAGGGTAGAGTGAGATGGGGGATAGGTGATGAATTCTGTTTTGTCCATGTTCAGTTGTAGAAAGCGAGCAGAAAAGAAGGCTGAAATAGCAGACAGACAGTGCGGGATTTTGGTAAGTAAGGAGGTGAGCTCAGGTCCGGATAGGTAGATCTGCGTGTCATCAGCGTAGAGATGGTACTGCATACCGTGGGATTCTATGAGCTGTCCCAAGCCGAAAGTGTAGATGGAGAAGAGTAGGGGTCCTAGAACAGAGCCTTGAGGAACACCGACTGACAAGAGGCGAAGTGAGGAGGTGGTGTGGGGGAGGGAGACACTGAATGTTCGGTCTGTCAGATATGACGAGATCCAGGAAAGGGTCAAGTCTGTGATGCCAAGAGATGAGAGAATTTGTAGCAAAAGGGAGTGGTCCACAGTGTCAAAGGCAGAAGACAGGTCCAGGAGAAGGAGGACAGAGTAGTGTCGCTTGCTCCTGGCAGTTAGTAGGTCATTGGTGACTTTAGTTAGGGCAGTTTCAGTGGAGTGATGGGGACGGAAGCCTGATTGTAACCGATCAAAGAGGGAGCAGGAGGAGAGGTGGGAGGACAGTTCAAGATGGACGTGTTGCTCCAGCAATTTGGAGGCATAAGGGAGAAGAGATATCGGGCGATAGCTAGACACAGAGGATGGGTCGAGGGAGGGCTTTTTGAGGATGGGTGTGATATTGGCATGCTTGAAGGATGAGGGGAAGACACCTGTTGTGAGTGAGAGGTTGAAGAGGTGCGTTAGGGTTGGGATGAAGACCATGGAAAGGTTAGGGATGAGGTGGGATGGGAGCGGGTCAAGCGTGCAGGTGGTGAGGTGTGATCTTGACAGGAGGGTGGAGAGCTGATCTTCTGTCATGGTGGAGAAGCTGGTTTTGGAGGAGCAAGGTTGAGCAGCTAAGAGGGGCAGTGAGCGCTGTGGGCCAAAGCTTTCTCTGATCGTATCGATCTTCTGTTTAAAAAAAGAGGCGAAGTCTTCAGCAGAAATGAGGGGGGAGGGAGGAGGTGCTGGGGGACGGAGTAGAGAATTGAAAGTGTTGAAAAGCTGTTTAGGGTTGTGAGACAGGGAGGATATGAGAGATGAGAAGTAAGTTTGTTTTGCGGCAGTGAGTGCAGACTTGAAGCTGGCAAGGGACTGCTTGTATGTAGTGAAGTGGTCGGCAGAGCGGTATTGCTTCCATCTCCGCTCAGCAATCCTGGAAGCCCGTCTTAATTCTTTGGTCAGGCTGGTCAGCCAGGGCTGCCTGTTAATTGTACGAGTTTTACTATGCATGAGCGGGGCGGCCGAATCGAGTGTTGCTGTTATTGTGGTGTTATAAAAAGTGGCAGCAGCATCTGTGTCATGAAGGGAGGCTATGTCTGTGAGAGGGAGAAGGGACTCCGAGAGTGATTGTAGGTTGAGATGTTTGAGATTTCTGCGAGGGAGTTTGTGGAGTGGGGGTTGCACATTAGGAGAGGAGAGGGAAGAGAATGTCAGTAGGTTGTGGTCAGACAGGGGGAGGGGTGTGTTAATGAGATTAGTAAGGGAGCAGAGGCGGGTGAAAATGAGGTCCAGCGTGTGGCCATCTTTGTGAGTGGCCTCAGAGGACCATTGAGTGAGGCCAAAGGAGGCAGTCAGTGATAGAAGTTTAGAGGCAGCTGAGGTGGAAGTGTCAATGGGGATATTGAAATCACCCATGATGATAGTGGGGATGTCGACAGAGAGGAAATGAAGTAGCCAGGTGGTGAAGTGGTCGAGAAAGGTGGAGATGGCTAGTTCTGGGGGGCGGTAGATGACAGCCAGCTGGAGGTTGGAGGGGGAGTAGATGCGGACAGAGTGCACCTCAAACGAAGGAAGATTAGCGGAGGGTGGTAGCGGGATTGGAGTAAAGGAGCAGGTGTCGGACAGGAGCAATCCAACTCCTCCACCACGTTTGTTGCTGGGGCGAGGGGTGTGAGAGAGGTGGAATCCGCCATAGGAGAGCGCAGCTGGAGAGGCAGAGTCAGATGGGGTGAGCCAGGTTTCAGTGAGGCCGAGGAAGGAGAGTTTGTTGGTGATGAAGAGGTCGTGGATAAATGTCAGTTTGTTGCAGATGGAGCGCGCGTTCCATAGTGCTCCAAGTAGGGGGAGCGGGGGAGTGGGGGCTGGATGAATGGGTATGAGGTTGTCGAGGTTGGGAAAACGTGGGGAGGATCGTGGCAGGGGGTTAGAAATGAGTGTGGGGATGAGTTGGGGAGGGCCGGGATTTGGGGATATGTCACCAGCGATGAGGAGTAGCAGACAGAATATTAGAAGGTGGGAGCAGGATAGGACATGATGTGACCGTGTGTGTCTGGAGAAAAAGGATTGTATGTGGAGGAACAGTTCTGAGGAGAAGGTGAGATGGCTGGCGAGGATGGAGGGAGAAATGACTAGTTCCTTACTAGGTGGAGGGATTGCAGGAGATTGTAAGAAGGAAAGTAGTATGGTGGTGAAAGAGAAAAGAAATCGAAACATTGTAGTGGTTGGTATTGTGTTACCTTCCAGTCAATTCCAGTCCAATTCAGTCTAATTCAAAATCATAATTAAAAAGATGTAATTTAAAAGATGGAAGTTAAAAGATGAAATGCAGCAGACTGAGTCTATAGCAGACTCCTGCATGTGAATATATCCCCAGTTAAGGGCAATCAGGTGTGAATGAGGAGGTGGCTGGGTATGGGAGACCAGATGTAGAGAGTTAAGCAAAGGTCATAAAGTGAGGGAGGGGTAAGACTGACCACTCAACGAGATGCCAGGATCACACAATGAGATACATGAAAACAGGTCATGGAAACAAGCTGATAGGTAAGAAAGCATACTAAAAGGATTATATGTGCTGCACCAAGACACTCAGATCCAGGGGAAGCATAGAAAAGCCAGTGCAATATACAGAGACATTCAGAAGCCATGGAGAGCTGGGGAAAAGTTACTGCATACCATGGAAAATCAATGCAATATATAGAGACATTCAGAAGCCAGGGAGAGCTGGGGAAAAGTTACTGCATACCATGGAAAATCAATGCAATATATAGAGACAAATCAGAAGTGGCGTTGGACAGAGGGGTTTTCTGACCAGGTTGTGGAGTGATTTTGCAATGACCGCAGACAGGACAGGTACTGCAGCATCAATTCAAAGTGACAGGAGACAACATTTGTCCAGTATGGTTACTAACTATTTTTCATCCCTTATCGATGTTCTCCCTCAACCGTCATTCCCATTTGATTACTGGGCATCCAAATTAGACACCTGGCCAGAATTGGCAGAATATGCATTGCAGGAGCTTGCTTGCCCAGCAGCTAGTGTGCTATCAGAAAGAGTATTCAGTGCTGCTGGTTCAATATTAACCGAAAAAAGGACTCGTCTGGCTACCCAAAATGTTGATGATCTAACCTTCATTAAAATGAACCACTCCTGGATTTCGAATTATTTTGCCCCACCTTTCCCGGCTGACACCTAGCTTTCCTATTAAAAGGTCTTGCTTGAGGACTGGTCTGACTGAGTTTTCTAATCTGGTAATTTGCAGCAGCTGTTTGTCCAGCATACGACATGTTTACACCTCCCTAAATGGGCAAACTCCCCCCACGGGGCCGTGGTTTCGCCACTTGGCGCAAGCACCCGTGAGAGTGCCGTTTGTCTGAAGAGGTGGGTGTGCACGCTTTTGGTCGACGGCACTGCCACTGGGTCCCTCATAGTACAATAAAGTGTCTCTGGTGGTGGTGGTGCACAACCAACGTCAGACACACCGTTGTAACATGAGAGGCCCTGGGCCTGTACCGCCGGCCACAACACAGTTCCTGTTGTGAATTCTGTGGCCAAGCTCCCTCCTGTGGTCGTGAGTGGTACTTCGGCTGGTTCTGTCTATGAGCTTCCATTGGTGGATGAGAGTGGTACTGCGGCTTCTGAGTTTCCTTCCTCAGGTGATGAGGTTAAGTCGTTAGGTGCTGCTCTATTTAACTCCACCTAGTGCTTTGATCCTGGCCTCCAGTCAATGTTCTAGTATTGGTCTTGCTTTCTCCTGGATCGTTCCTGTGGCCTGTCTCTCCTGCATAAGCTAAGTTTTGCTTGTGTTATTTTTGTTTGCTATTTTTTCTGTCCAGCTTGCTATATTGGTTTTTCTTGCTTGCTGGAAGCTCTGGGACGCAGAGGGAGCACCTCCGTACCGTTAGTCGGTGCGGAGGGTCTTTTTGCCCCCTCTGCGTGGTTGTTTGTAGGGTTTTGTGTTGACCGCAAAGCAATCTTTCCTATCTTCGGTCTGTTCAGTAAGTTGGGCCTCACTTTGTTAAATCTATTTCATCTCTGCGTTTGTATTTTCATCTCAACTCACAGTCATTATATGTGGGGGGCTGCCTTTTCCTTTGGGGTATTTCTCTGAGGCAAGGTAGGCTTATTTTTCTTTCTTAGGGCTAGCTAGTTTCTCAGGCTGTGCTCGAGGCGCATAGGACTGGTCAGGAGCGCTCCACGGCTACCTTTAGTGTGGTTGGATAGGATTAGGGATTGCGGTCAGCAGAGTTCCCACGTCTCAGAGCTCGTCCTATGTTTTTGGTAATTGTCAGGTCACTTTGTGTGCTCTGAACTTCAAGGTCCATTGTGGTTCTGAATCTCCTGTTCATAACAGTACTGGAGGCCCAAAGTACTAATGCTTCTCAATAGAGGGAAAAGAGAAGTTCTGAGACCATTTTTTTTTCTTTTCACTGTGTTCTGTCTTTCTTTTCCCCTTTACATCAGGGTGGTTCAGAACACAGGTGTGGACATGGACATTCAGGGTCTGTCCTCTTTGATGGATAATCTCGCTATAAATGTACAGAATATTCAAGATTTAGTGGTTCAGAATCCTATGTTAGAACCTAAAATTCCTATTCCTGAGTTTTTTCTGGAGATAGAGCTAAGTTTTTGAATTTTAAAAATAATTGTAAACTATTTCTGGCTTTGAAACCCCGCTCCTCTGGTGACCCAGTTCAACAAGTTAAGATCATTATTTCTTTATTACGTGGCGACCCTCAAGACTGGGCATTTTCCCTTGCGCCAGGAGATCCTGCATTATGTAATATTGATGCGTTTTTTCTGGCGCTCGGATTGCTGTACGATGAACCTAATTCAGTGGATCAGGCAGAGAAAAATTTGCTGGCTCTGGGTCAGGGTCAGGATGAGATAGAGATTTATTGTCAGAAGTTTAGAAAGTGGTCCGTGCTCACTCAATGGAATGAATGTGCGCTGGCAGCTATTTTCAGAAAGGGTCTCTCTGAAGCCCTTAAGGATGTCATGGTGGGATTTCCTATGCCTGCTGGTCTGAATGAGTCTATGTCTTTGGCCATTCAGATCGGTCGACGCTTGCGTGAGCGTAAATCTGTGCACCATTTGGTGGTATTATCTGAGCATAAACCTGAGCCTATGCAGTGCGATAGGACTTTGACCAGAGCTGAAAGGCAAGAACACAGACGCCAGAATGGGCTGTGTTTCTACTGTGGTGATTCCACTCATGCTATCTCCGATTGTCCTAAGTGCACTAAGCGGTTCGCTAGGGCTGCCACCATTGGTACGGTACAGTCGAAATCTCTTTTGGCCGTTACTTTGATCTGCTCTTTGTCTTCCTATTCTGTCATGGCATTTGTGGATTCAGGCGCTGCCCTGAATTTGATGGACTTGGAGTTTGCTAGGCGCTGTGGGTTTGTCTTGGAGCCCTTGCAGTGTCCTATTCCGTTGAGAGGAATTGATGCTACGCCTTTGGCCAAGAATAAGCCTCAGTATTGGACCCAGCTGACCATGTGCATGGCTCCTGCGCACCAGGAGGATATTCGCTTTCTGGTGTTGCATGGTCTGCATGATGTGGTCGTGTTGGGGTTGCCATGGCTACAAGTCCATAACCCAGTATTAGATTGGAAATCAATGTCTGTCTCCAGCTGGGGTTGTCAGGGGGTACATGGTGATGTTCCATTTCTGTCTATCTCATCATCCACCCCTTCTGAGGTCCCAGAGTTCTTGTCTGATTACCGGGATGTATTCGATGAGCCCAAGTCCAATGCCCTACCTCCGCATAGGGATTGTGATTGTGCTATCGATTTGATTCCTGGTAGTAAGTTTCCTAAGGGTCGACTGTTTAAGTTATCTGTACCTGAGCACGCCGCTATGCGGAGTTACGTGAAGGAGTCTTTGAAGAAGGGTCATATTCGCCCGTCATCGTCGCCATTGGGAGCGGGGTTCTTTTTTGTGGCCAAGAAGGATGGTTCGCTGAGACCTTGTATTGATTACCGCCTTCTAAATAAAATTACGGTCAAATTTCAGTACCCCTTGCCGCTGCTGTCTGATTTGTTTGCTCGGATTAAGGGGGCTAGTTGGTTCACCAAGATAGATCTTCGTGGTGCATATAATCTTGTGCGTATTAAACGGGGTGATGAATGGAAAACAGCATTTTATACGCCCGAAGGCCATTTTGAGTACCTGGTTATGCCATTCGGGCTTTCTAATGCTCCATCAGTGTTTCAGTCCTTTATGCATGACATCTTCCGAGAGTACCTGGATAAATTCCTGATTATATACTTGGATGATATTTTGGTCTTCTCGGATGATTGGGAGTCTCATGTGAAGCAGGTCAGAATGGTGTTCCAGGTCCTGCGTGCTAATTCTTTGTTTGTGAAGGGGTCAAAGTGTCTCTTTGGTGTTCAGAAGGTTTCATTTTTGGGGTTCATTTTTTCTCCTTCTACTATCGAGATGGACCCTGTTAAAGTTCAGGCCATTTATGATTGGACTCAGCCAACATCTCTGAAGAGTTTGCAGAAGTTCCTGGGCTTTGCTAATTTTTATCGTCGCTTCATCAATAATTTTTCTAGTATTGCTAAACCATTGACTGATTTAACCAAGAAGGGTGCTGATGTGGTCAATTGGTCTTCTGCTGCTGTGGAAGCTTTTCAGGAGTTGAAGCGTCGTTTTTCTTCTGCCCCTGTGTTGTGCCAACCAGATGTTTCGCTTCTGTTCCAGGTCGAGGTTGATGCTTCTGAAATTGGAGCAGGGGCTGTTTTGTCGCAGAGAAGTTCTGATTGCTCGGTGATGAAACCATGCGCCTTCTTTTCCAGGAAATTTTCGCCTGCTGAACGAAATTATGATGTTGGCAATCGAGAGTTGCTGGCCATGAAGTGGGCATTCGAGGAGTGGCGTCATTGGCTTGAAGGAGCTAAGTATCGCGTGGTGGTCTTGACTGATCACAAGAACTTGACTTATCTCGAGTCTGCCAAACGGTTGAATCCTAGACAGGCTCGTTGGTCGCTGTATTTCTCCTGTTTTGATTTTGTGGTTTCGTAACTTCCGGGCTCTAAGAGTGTGAAGGCGGATGCCCTGTCTAGGAGTTTTGTGCCCAATTCTCCGGGTTTGCCTGAGCCGGCAGGTATTCTCAAAGAGGGGGTAATTTTGTCTGCCATCTCCCCTGATTTGCGGCGGGTGCTGCAAAAATTTCAGGCTAATAGACCTGACCGTTGCCCAGCGGAGAAACTGTTTGTCCCTGATAAATGGACGAGTAGAGTTATCTCTGAGGTTCATTGTTCGGTGTTGGCTGGTCATCCTGGAATCTTTGGTACCAGAGATTTGGTGGCTAGATCCTTTTGGTGGCCGTCTCTGTCGCGGGATGTGCGTTCTTTTGTGCAGTCCTGTGGGATTTGTGCTCGGGCTAAGCCCTGCTGTTCTCGTGCCAGTGGGTTGCTTTTGCCCTTGCCGGTCCCGAAGAGGCCTTGGACACATATCTCTATGGATTTTATTTCGGATCTCCCCGTCTCTCAAAGAATGTCGGTCATTTGGGTGGTTTGTGATCGCTTCTCTAAGATGGTCCATTTGGTGCCCTTGTCTAAATTGCCTTCCTCCTCTGATTTGGTGCCATTGTTTTTCCAGCATGTGGTTTGTTTACATGGCATGTGCGTTCTTTTGTGCAGTCCTGTGGGATTTGTGCGCGGGCTAAGCCTTGCTGTTCCCGCACTAATGGGTTGCTTTTGCCATTACCGGTCCCCGAGAGGCCCTGGACACATATTTCTATGGATTTTATTTCCGATCTTCCTGTTTCCCAAAGAATGTCGATTATCTGGGTTGTCTGTGACCGATTTTCTAAGATGGTTCATTTGGTGCCTTTGCCTAAATTGCCTTCCTCCTCTGATTTGGTGCCATTGTTTTTCCAGCATGTGGTTTGTTTACATGGCATTCCAGAGAACATCGTTTCTGACAGAGGTTCCCAGTTTGTTTCGAGGTTTTGGCGAGCCTTTTGTGCTAGGATGGGCATTGATTTGTCTTTTTCCTCGGCTTTCCATCCTCAGACAAATGGCCAGACTGAACGTACCAATCAGACCTTGGAAACATATCTGAGATGTTTTGTTTCTGCTGATCAAGATGATTGGGTGTCCTTTTTGCCTTTGGCTGAGTTCGCCCTTAATAATCGGGCCAGCTCGGCTACTTTGGTTTCGCCGTTTTTCTGCAATTCTGGGTTCCACCCTCGTTTCTCTTCAGGGCAGGTTGAGTCTTCGGACTGTCCTGGTGTGGATACTGTGGTGGATAGGTTGCAGCAGATTTGGACTCATGTAGTGGACAATTTGACTTTGTCCCAGGAGAAGGCTCAACGTTTCGCTAACCGCAGGCGCTGTGTGGGTCCCCGACTTCGTGTTGGGGATTTGGTTTGGTTGTCATCTCGTTATATTCCTATGAAGGTTTCCTCTCCTAAGTTTAAGCCTCGTTTCATTGGTCCATATAGGATTTCTGAGGTTCTTAATCCTGTGTCTTTTCGTTTGACTCTTCCAGCTTCTTTTTCCATCCATAACGTGTTCCATAGGTCATTGTTGCGGAGATACGTGGCACCTGTGGTTCCATCTATTGATCCATCTGCTCCGGTTTTGGTTGAAGGGGAGTTGGAGTATATAGTGGAGAAGATTTTGGATTCTCGTGTTTCGAGACGGAAACTCCAGTATCTGGTTAAGTGGAAAGGTTATGGTCAGGAAGATAATTCCTGGGTCTTTGCCTCTGATGTTCATGCTGCCGATCTGGTTCGTGCCTTTCATGTGGCTCATCCTGGTCGGCCTTGGGGCTCTGGTGAGGGTTCGGTGACCCCTCCTCAAGGGGGGGTACTGTTGTGAATTCTGTGGCCAAGCTCCCTCCTGTGGTCGTGAGTGGTACTTCGTCTGGTTCTGTCTATGAGCTTCCTTTGGTGGATGAGAGTGGTACTGCGGCTTCTGAGTTTCCTTCCTCAGGTGATGAGGTTAAGTCGTTAGGTGCTGCTCTATTTAACTCCACTTAGTGCTTTGATCCTGGCCTCCAGTCAATGTTCTAGTATTGGTCTTGCTTTCTCCTGGATCGTTCCTGTGGCCTGTCTCTCCTGCATAAGCTAAGTTTTGCTTGTGTTATTTTTGTTTGCTATTTTTTCTGTCCAGCTTGCTATATTGGTTTTTCTTGCTTGCTGGAAGCTCTGGGACGCAGAGGGAGCACCTCCGTACCGTTAGTCGGTGCGGAGGGTCTTTTTGCCCCCTCTGCATGGTTGTTTGTAGGGTTTTGTGTTGACCGCAAAGCAATCTTTCCTATCTTCGGTCTGTTCAGTAAGTTGGGCCTCACTTTGCTAAATCTATTTAATCTCTGCGTTTGTATTTTCATCTCAACTCACAGTCATTATATGTGGGGGGCTGCCTTTTCCTTTGGGGTATTTCTCTAAGGCAAGGTAGGCTTATTTTTCTTCCTTAGGGCTAGCTAGTTTCTCAGGATGTGCTCGAGGCGCATAGGACTGGTCCGGAGCGCTCCACGGCTACCTTTAGTGTGGTTGGATAGGATTAGGGATTGCGGTCAGCAGAGTTCCCACGTCTCAGAGCTCGTCCTATGTTTTTGGTAATTGTCAGGTCACTTTGTGTGCTCTGAACTTCAAGGTCCATTGTGGTTCTGAATCTCCTGTTCATAACAAGTTCCCCCCCAGCTCAAACAGTGCTCTACGATTTGCAAAATTATCTCTCACAGCTCCACCAATGTTTAGTCTATGCGCTGACATCCTTCAATGCCTGGCACTGACAATACCAATGTGTTGATATGTATGATGCAACTTAAAATAGTCAGGGGCAGTGTCCTATATTTACACCAGTAAATACTTAGCGCCAAATTACTAGGTCTGAAACTCAGCAGAGGAGCCCACCCCTGTACCTAAGTATGCTACCCTTTTGTTTTTGGATTTTGTTGTATTGCGAGACATTAACATCTATTTATTTTTTGGGAGTACTAACTGTCAGACACTCCTTACAATCGGCCTCCGCTGACAACACCAATGCTGCCTGTGTACCCCTGCAAGATAATTCCAAGTGCATAGAGCCTATTTTTGTTATGGAGTGGGCTATCTGCACAAAAGCTGCACTCCAAGAGGAGTGGGCTATCTGCACAAAAGCTGTTCTACCCTGTATGCACACATGGATTTTTCCTCTCTGAACCCTGTTCACACAGGTTATATACAGATGATCAGGTTTTTAAATACATCAGATAGGGATTGCATCCATTAGTTAGGACTGCTCTGATAAGGGTATACCGTGAAGATTGGTAGAGCAGCTTAGTATACATTTTTTGCAAAAAACGTATCAACCAAATACCCTGTTTTTTACATCTTTTACTAGCACTTGCGGATTACTGCAACATTTTTTCAAACTGAGTGTTTTTGGTTTTACTATTCTCTTTTGTGTCTTCAGGTTTCTTGGTGGTGTGTGAACATGATCATACAGACTTGTTCACTGTGCAAGTAGCCCATGTGTTCCTGTTTCCATAATTGTTCTCTTGTGTCTACAAGACTGGGGAGTTCCACCACTCCTCTTGGGCTATCTGCACAAAAGCTGTTCTACCCTGTATGCACACATGGATTTTTCCTCTCTGAACCCTGTTCACACAGGTTATATACAGATGATCAGGTTTTTAAATACATCAGATAGGGATTGCATCCATTAGTTAGGACTGCTCTGATAAGGGTATACCGTGAAGATTGGTAGAGCAGCTTAGTATACATTTTTTGCAAAAAACGTATCAACCAAATACCCTGTTTTTTACATCTTTTACTAGCACTTGCGGATTACTGCAACATTTTTTCAAACTGAGTGTTTTTGGTTTTACTATTCTCTTTTGTGTCTTCAGGTTTCTTGGTGGTGTGTGAACATGATCATACAGACTTGTTCACTGTGCAAGTAGCCCATGTGTTCCTGTTTCCATAATTGTTCTCTTGTGTCTACAAGACTGGGGAGTTCCACCACTCCTCTTGGGCTATCTGCACAAAAGCTGTTCTACCCTGTATGCACACATGGATTTTTCCTCTCTGAACCCTGTTCACACAGGTTATATACAGATGATCAGGTTTTTAAATACATCAGATAGGGATTGCATACATTAGTTAGGACTGCTCTGATAAGGGTATACCGTGAAGATTGGTAGAGCAGCTTAGTATACATTTTTTGCAAAAAACGTATCAACCAAATACCCTGTTTTTTACATCTTTTACTAGCACTTGCGGATTACTGCAACATTTTTTCAAACTGAGTGTGTTTGGTTTTACTATTCTCTTTTGTGTCTTCAGGTTTCTTGGTGGTGTGTGAACATGATCATACAGACTTGTTCACTGTGCAAGTAGCCCATGTGTTCCTGTTTCCATAATTGTTCTCTTGTGTCTACAAGACTGGGGAGTTCCACCACTCCTCTTGGGCTATCTGCACAAAAGCTGTTCTACCCTGTATGCACACATGGATTTTTCCTCTCTGAACCCTGTTCACACAGGTTATATACAGATGATCAGGTTTTTAAATACATCAGATAGGGATTGCATACATTAGTTAGGACTGCTCTGATAAGGGTATACCGTGAAGATTGGTAGAGCAGCTTAGTATACATTTTTTGCAAAAAACGTATCAACCAAATACCCTGTTTTTTACATCTTTTACTAGCACTTGCGGATTACTGCAACATTTTTTCAAACTGAGTGTTTTTGGTTTTACTATTCTCTTTTGTGTCTTCAGGTTTCTTGGTGGTGTGTGAACATGATCATACAGACTTGTTCACTGTGCAAGTAGCCCATGTGTTCCTGTTTCCATAATTGTTCTCTTGTGTCTACAAGACTGGGGAGTTCCACCACTCCTCTTGGGCTATCTGCACAAAAGCTGTTCTACCCTGTATGCACACATGGATTTTTCCTCTCTGAACCCTGTTCACACAGGTTATATACAGATGATCAGGTTTTTAAATACATCAGATAGGGATTGCATACATTAGTTAGGACTGCTCTGATAAGGGTATACCGTGAAGATTGGTAGAGCAGCTTAGTATACATTTTTTGCAAAAAACGTATCAACCAAATACCCTGTTTTTTACATCTTTTACTAGCACTTGCGGATTACTGCAACATTTTTTCAAACTGAGTGTTTTTGGTTTTACTATTCTCTTTTGTGTCTTCAGGTTTCTTGGTGGTGTGTGAACATGATCATACAGACTTGTTCACTGTGCAAGTAGCCCATGTGTTCCTGTTTCCATAATTGTTCTCTTGTGTCTACAAGACTGGGGAGTTCCACCACTCCTCTTGGGCTATCTGCACAAAAGCTGTTCTACCCTGTATGCACACATGGATTTTTCCTCTCTGAACCCTGTTCACACAGGTTATATACAGATGATCAGGTTTTTAAATACATCAGATAGGGATTGCATACATTAGTTAGGACTGCTCTGATAAGGGTATACCGTGAAGATTGGTAGAGCAGCTTAGTATACATTTTTTGCAAAAAACGTATCAACCAAATACCCTGTTTTTTACATCTTTTACTAGCACTTGCGGATTACTGCAACATTTTTTCAAACTGAGTGTTTTTGGTTTTACTATTCTCTTTTGTGTCTTCAGGTTTCTTGGTGGTGTGTGAACATGATCATACAGACTTGTTCACTGTGCAAGTAGCCCATGTGTTCCTGTTTCCATAATTGTTCTCTTGTGTCTACAAGACTGGGGAGTTCCACCACTCCTCTTGGGCTATCTGCACAAAAGCTGTTCTACCCTGTATGCACACATGGATTTTTCCTCTCTGAACCCTGTTCACACAGGTTATATACAGATGATCAGGTTTTTAAATACATCAGATAGGGATTGCATACATTAGTTAGGACTGCTCTGATAAGGGTATACCGTGAAGATTGGTAGAGCAGCTTAGTATACATTTTTTGCAAAAAACGTATCAACCAAATACCCTGTTTTTTACATCTTTTACTAGCACTTGCGGATTACTGCAACATTTTTTCAAACTGAGTGTTTTTGGTTTTACTATTCTCTTTTGTGTCTTCAGGTTTCTTGGTGGTGTGTGAACATGATCATACAGACTTGTTCACTGTGCAAGTAGCCCATGTGTTCCTGTTTCCATAATTGTTCTCTTGTGTCTACAAGACTGGGGAGTTCCATCACTCCTCTTGGGCTATCTGCACAAAAGCTGTTCTACCCTGTATGCACACATGGATTTTTCCTCTCTGAACCCTGTTCACACAGGTTATATACAGATGATCAGGTTTTTAAATACATCAGATAGGGATTGCATACATTAGTTAGGACTGCTCTGATAAGGGTATACCGTGAAGATTGGTAGAGCAGCTTAGTATACATTTTTTGCAAAAAACGTATCAACCAAATACCCTGTTTTTTACATCTTTTACTAGCACTTGCGGATTACTGCAACATTTTTTCAAACTGAGTGTTTTTGGTTTTACTATTCTCTTTTGTGTCTTCAGGTTTCTTGGTGGTGTGTGAACATGATCATACAGACTTGTTCACTGTGCAAGTAGCCCATGTGTTCCTGTTTCCATAATTGTTCTCTTGTGTCTACAAGACTGGGGAGTTCCACCACTCCTCTTGGGCTATCTGCACAAAAGCTGTTCTACCCTGTATGCACACATGGATTTTTCCTCTCTGAACCCTGTTCACACAGGTTATATACAGATGATCAGGTTTTTAAATACATCAGATAGGGATTGCATACATTAGTTAGGACTGCTCTGATAAGGGTATACCGTGAAGATTGGTAGAGCAGCTTAGTATACATTTTTTGCAAAAAACGTATCAACCAAATACCCTGTTTTTTACATCTTTTACTAGCACTTGCGGATTACTGCAACATTTTTTCAGACTGAGTGTTTTTGGTTTTACTATTCTTTGTGTCTTCAGGTTTCTTGGTGGTGTGTGAACATGATCATACAGACTTGTTCACTGTGCAAGTAGCCCATGTGTTCCTGTTTCCATAATTGTTCTCGTGTGTCTACAAGACTGGGGAGTTCCACCACTCCTCTTGGGCTATCTGCACAAAAGCTGTTCTACCCTGTATGCACACATGGATTTTTCCTCTCTGAACCCTGTTCACACAGGTTATATACAGATGATCAGGTTTTTAAATACATCAGATAGGGATTGCATACATTAGTTAGGACTGCTCTGATAAGGGTATACCGTGAAGATTGGTAGAGCAGCTTAGTATACATTTTTTGCAAAAAACGTATCAACCAAATACCCTGTTTTTTACATCTTTTACTAGCACTTGCGGATTACTGCAACATTTTTGCAAACTGAGTGTTTTTGGTTTTACTATTCTCTTTTGTGTCTACTAAGTCTGTCTGCGGTCCATAATTGAAATTGTCCTCCACTGACCACACCACTGCTGCCCGTGTACCCCTGGAACCTATTTTAAAGTGCCTACAGCCTACTTTTCTTATGTTAGGCCTACTAAGTCTGTCTGCGGTCCCTCCTTCCAATAGTCCTCCACTGACCAGACCAATGCTGGCTGTGTATCCCTGGAACCTATTTTAAATTGCATAGAGCATCCTTTTTTTAATTGTAGGCGTACTAAGTCTGTCTGCGGTCCATAATTGAAATTGTCCTCGACTGACCACACCACTGCTGCCCGTGTACCCCTGGAACCTATTTTAAAGTGCCTACAGCCTACTTTTCTTATGTTAGGCCAACTAAGTCTGTCTGCGGTCCCTCCTTCCAATAGTCCTCCACTGACCAGACCAATGCTGGCTGTGTACCCCTGGAACCTATTTTAAATTGCATAGAGCATCCTTTTTTTAATTGTAGGCGTACTAAGTCTGTCTGTGGTCCATAATTGAAATAGTCCTCCACTGACCAGACCAATGCTGGCTGTGTACCCCTGGAACCTATTTTAAATTGCATGGAGCATCTTTTTTTTAATTGTAGGCGTACTAAGTCTGTCTGCAGTCCATAATTGAAATTGTCCTCCACTGACCAGACCAATGCTGGCCGTGTACCCCTGGAACCTAGTTGAAAGTGCATAGAGCCTACTTTTTTCTTTATTTTATATTTATAAAGCCCAGATGGACTATGCTGTACCACGGTACGAGCTACCCAGTCGTCACTTATTTTGCGAGAAAAGCCATCCCAGCCCTCCACCAGCATGTAAAAGTCCGCATTGTCCATGCACTCAGGCAATCTAAGAGTAGAAAGGTGCACCTGACAACAGACGCATGGACCAGTAGGCATGTCCACGGAAGGTTACGTGTCCATTACGGCGCACTGGGTTAATTTGGTGGATGCATGGTCCACAGGGGACAGCCTACTAAGTCTGTCTGCAGTCCCTAATTCAAATTGTCCTCCGCTGACCACACCAATGCTGCCTCTGTACCCCTGTAACCTTTTTTAAACTGCATTGAGTCCAATTTTTTATTTAAGGCCTACTACCTGTGTCTGTCTGCGCCACTCAATACAACTGTCCTCCTCTGAAAAAAGCTGAGCGTCAATTGTCTGGTTTTCAGCCTATAGGAATTTGAAAACTGCATTGGGGCTACTATTTCGGTAGGGCCTACTAACGGTGTCTGCCGCTCCAATGTGTTCTCCTGGTAGCCTTTCCTGAGCTTCGATCTTCACACTCTTGTTAAATAGTTTTTTAATCAAACTGCAGTGGAGCTAGTACTAGGGTTGGGGCCTACTACCAGTGTCTGCCGCTCCAAGGTGTTCTCCTGGTTGCCTTTCCTGAGCTTCGATCTTCAGGCTCTTGTTAAATAGTTTTTTAATCAAACTGCAGTGGGGCTAGTACTAGGGTTGGGGCCTACTACCAGTGTCTGCCGCTCCAAGGTGTTCTCCTGGTTGCCTTTCCTGAGCTTCGATCTTCAGGCTCTTGTTAAATAGTTTTTTAATCAAACTGCTGTGGGGCTAGTACTAGGGTTGGGACCTACTATCAGTGTCTGCCGCTCCAAGTTGTTCTCCTGGTTGCCTTTCCTGAGCTTCGATCTTCAGGCTCTTGTTAAATAGTTTTTTAATCAAACTGCAGTGGGGCTAGTACTTGGGTTGGGGCCTACTACCAGTGTCTGCCGCTCCAAGGTGTTCTCCAGGTTGCCTCTCCCTAAATTCTATCTTCAGGCTCTTGTTAAATTGTTTTTAATATAACACTGCATTTGGCCTACTTGTTTTGTTGCCCCTACTAACGGTGTCTGCCGCTCCTTGATGTTCTCCTCTACTGAACAAACCAGTGCCGCCTGTTTACTTCTGTTACCAATTTTGAACTGCATTTAGCCTACTTACTGATTTGGGCCTACTCACTATGTCAGCCTCTCATTACAGTTGTACTCCACTGAACAAAGCAATGCCCCCTGGTTAGTCCTGTTACCAATTTTGAACTGCATTTAGCCCACTTTATTATTTGGGCCTATATCTGTGTTTCCTCCTCATCCTGCCCATTGCCCAGCCAGTGATTGATGAGTCTGCTGGTACATTGACCCAGAACGCTACATTCCCCGTGCACTTTGAGGGACCCTGTGCCAGTGCCAATGCCAAACAGTGGGCCCCCCCTGCTTGCTCAGGATCACAGCACTTGCAAAGTTGAAATACTTATCTCGCCCTGCTCCACTGCCGTGACGTGGTCCAGATTTCCTGGGCCCACAAAATACTTGAACCAGCCCTACCCTCAACAACTTTAGCCAAATGACCCCCAATTTCCAATGCCTAACTATTATTTTAAAGGAAATTAAGATTGACAAGCTTCATTAAGAAGAATGGTTGTTTTTGCCATTAAAATGGGCACTCTAGGTGTTTTCCTGGCCCCCACTCACTGCCGACTATGCTGCCCCATTGTCTTGCATTGGGTTTCGTGTTTCGGTCGATCCCGATTTTACGACATAATCGGCCGATTTCACTCGACCCGACTTTTGAGATAGTCGGGTTTTGCGAAACCCAACTCGACTCTAAAAAAGTCAAGGTCGCTCAACCCTAGTCTTAAGCAATCGACAAGAGCATGGAACACCAAAATGAGCAAAGCTTTTTTGGAAGAAGGATTTAAAAAAAGTAAAGCAGTACTTATACACAAAATGTACAGATGGAAGTTAGATATATATTCTCTTATATGTGGACAATGTAATTTTCAAGAGGAAACAGAAATTGCAAAAATAACAATTTTTAATTTGGGATTTTGAAATTAAAGACCTTGGAAATGTGACATATTATCCTGGAATCCAAAACCAAAGAAAATAAAGAAAATAAGATGGAAGCTAATTTCTGAACAAAAGTACAAAAATCAATTCAATTCTGAATCAATTTGGAATGTCAGAAACCATACCATAGGTATATCAGCCCCAATGGAACCATCCTACTTAAAGTTGGAAGGAGAAGATAATCTATTACCTAACAATGAAAAATATCAACATTCGGTGAGGACACTTCTGAACATAGCAACTATGATTCGACCGGCTATAGCAGCAACACGTGGAATTCTCTGCAGATATGTAGAAAAAAATTGCCAAAAAGACTGGCATACCTTTAATAGAATTGTTTTTATATTTGAAAAAGACTCAAGATCTAAATTTAAGGATATCTGCATCAGTAGATCTAAAACTCGGCTATGTGGATGCAGACTCGACCAGTGACTTCAGTGATCGTAAATTGACAGTCGGCTACCGTATTTTTGGACTGTAAGACGCACTTTTTTCTCCAAAAATGTGGAGAAAAATGAGGGGTGCGTCTTATAGTCCAGATATACCCGTCCTGACTGTGGTGGGGAGGTAAGGGAGTGGCAGCGGCGGAGCAGCAGGTCACAGGAGGCAGGAGCCAGTGGCTGCGGCTAATTCCTGTGCTTGCTGCTAAAGATAAATTAATATTCACTGCATTCCATGCCCATAGGTATGCTGTTAGCAGCTGCTGGACGATCGAGTGTGCCAGCTACTTAAGGCAGTGAATATTCACAGCTCTCAACTCCCATAGGAGTGGAGTGCAGTGAATATTCATTCCCTTTAGTAGCGGGCACACATGAATGCCTGGCAGCTGCAGGAAGTTAGCGGCTGCAGCTAATGCTATGCCCACTATTAAAGAGCAATGAATATTCACTCCTCTCCACGCACATAGTCCCGGCATGGAGAGCAGTAAGTATTCTGGCAGCTGTCCTCAGCTTATAAGCAGTGCATGACATCCCTGCCATGTGCTGCTTACAAGCATAAATCAGCTGCTGGCATCAGAACAAGATGCTGCAAGAGAGTGCAGGAAGGTAAGTATAATGGTTTTTTTTAAATGTTTTTCTGATGGGGGCCATGCATACCAGGATGGAGATGGGGGTCAATCATGTTCTGTTACCATCCACCTCCTGTGTCTCCCCTTTTCCTCATAGATTGTAAGCTTGCGAACAGGGCCATCATTCCTTTTGGTGTAATATGCTGCTGCAGTGCAGTATAGAGCAACCTCCACTAGGGGGTGCTGGTTAAGGAAAAGAGGTTGTGCACACAACGCAGCAACACTGAACAACAACACAGGTGTCACAGGTAATGAAAGAGACGTCAGACAAGCCAAGGTCATACACTGAGATAGCAGCACGGTACAGAAGGGGCGAGCAGAGAATAGTCGGGGACAAGCAAGAAGTCAGGGCCTACCGGGAACGTGGTAACCAAAACGTGAGACGTAAGATGGAGTCGGGGTATAAGCCAGAGGTCAGAACAAGTCATAAACGGGTGCAGGCAGTCAGAGGCAAAAGGAACACCAGTACAAGTATCCAGGTCAGGTGCTCAAACCGTGCAGCATGAACTATAGCTGACACTGGCCCACAGGCTGCAGAGGACTTAAATAGCTCAGCCAGCTTCAAAGTGAGGCAGAGGGGATTAACTCCCACATAACCAGTCCAGAGATAAGACAGCTGAACACAAACTCAGAACTGGATCATGACACTTGGTATCTGTTTTGATCTGTGTTTATTGTTATGCTGTAATGTCTATTGTCTGTACAAGTCCCCTCTATAATGTAAAGTGCTGAGGAATATGTTGGTGATATATAAATAAAAATTATTATTATTATTATTAATCATACCATGATAAAGATAGGGCCATGCATACCTGGACGGAGATGGGGGCAATGCATTCCAGGATGGGGATGAGGTGGCCATGCATACCAGGATGGGGAAGAAGGGGCCATGCATACCAGGGAAGGGATGAGGGGGCCATGAATACCAGGACCATACATGCCAGGATGGGGATATTAGTACAGAATTGCCCAAAATTTTTGCTTCAATTTTTTTTTCGAATTTCCTCTTTTAAAACCTAGGTGTGTCTTATGGTCTGGTGCATCTTATAGTCTGAAAAATATGGTATTTGTTCAAGCTTGTGAAAAGTTCAATTTCTTGGTCAAGAAGAAAACAGGTGTCTGTAGCCTTGGTATCTACTGAAGCAGAGTATGTATCTGCAACTCACGCAAGTCAAGAGGTAATGTGGTTAAGCCAATTATTAGGCGATCTTGGTAAGCCATCAACTCAACTGATGGTGATTTATGAAGACAACCAAGGATGTATTAAACATGCATGCTGTCATGCAGCTGCAGTGCAGTACAGGGCAACCTCCACCAGGGGGAGCTTGGTAGGGAAGCCAGAGTGCACACACAGAGCAGCTGAACAGACGCCACCTAGTGGCGAGAGCGAGGTCAGGAAAGCTGAGTCAGATCACAAGACAGCACAATAGTACAAACGGATTTAGACAGAATGAATAGTCAGGACATAGCAAGGGATAAGTAAACCAGGACGGGGCAAAATACGGTACAATAGCGACAAACTGGAACAGAGTCAAAGTGCCAAGCCAAGAGATCATAACCAGGGGGTCAAGCAGATATACAGACAAACAAAAAGACACTGGGAAAGGGCAGGCAGGGGGAGATAACAGACACAGGACAAGTCAGGGTTCACAGTAGGACAAACCAAGGGCTTCCAGAGTCAGGTTCACACGCCAAAGACAGAGCTATAGCTGACACAGCCAGCAAGATTCATGGGAGCTAAATAGCAAACCTGAACCCAGAAAGAGGCAGAGCAAAGTTAACCCTTGACATGATCCATCCAGAAAAAAGGGCAGACACTAATAAACCCTGAAACGGATCATGACACATGCATTGAGGAGATCAATGTGATAATAGAGATGGAATGGCACCAGGTGTTGCCTCCACAGATAAAATATAACGTGGAGTTTGTCTAAACCTCAAATCAACAGCGCTAGAATATGGAGCTAAGGAGGCTCAGTTTAGAACCACTGCGGCATGCGATAAACAGTAGCGTTAGGGTGGTGCTCAACATTAAAGAGCAATGAAGATCCACAAGATAAAGAAAAATGAAGTGGCACTCACCCGATATTGCTGTATGAAAAATGTCCTTTATTCAGAATATACACTCACAGACATCTGGTGGAGAGGCGGCTTGGTAGGAAGGAAGGTGCAAGGGGAGGCAAGAGGACTTGCCTCCCCTTGCACCTTCCTTCCTACCAAGCCGCCTCTCCACCAGATGTCTGTGAGTGTATACTCTGAATAAAGGACATTTTTCATACATCAATATCGGGTGAGTGCCACTTCATTTTTCTTTATCTTGTAGATCAATGTGATAACCCAACACATTCACCTTAAACATCATCCTGATTGAGTTTGTTTATTGCAAGATTGACCAGATGTTAGTTGATAACATGACAAAGCCACTTCCAAGAGCCAAAGTTGAAAAATTCAGAACCAGTGAAAAGTAGATGTTGAGTGGGTTGTTGAGTTATGTATATAGTGTAACAACTACTACTATTTATTAGTGCATGGTTTTCTGTCTCCAGAAATAGCAACAAGGAGTTTATTTTCTCTCACTTGTGTAGCTGGAGCATACTTTAATTTCACTTTGCAAGCTGAAAGGCAAGGTGCTAAGATCCTAAGCTATAGGAAATACCAGTTGCAAGCTGTGTTATCTTTGTTCCTGAATAAATATATATTCCCTGTTGAACGGCTGGATGGTACAGAGATTCATTTGCTGCTAGCAGTATCCATACATGCAATTTATAGAGGAACACCACAGCACACATGCACACTTCTTATAGACAGGCACATCACTCTCAGCTTTGCTTAGCTGCATTAAATTACTGACCAGCACTAATATACAGATTAAACTTCCTCTAAAGAAAATGGCCAGAGTAAGGCTTAGCTCTTTTCTCTGATGGCTTTTCTGTTTTTATGTTCTGTTATAGGACTAGAAAAGTGGATTTCATGCAGAGGATGGACTGAACATCCAATACTGGTATCTAAGCTTAGTGTAGACATTAAGATGGCAAGCCAAGTTCCAGATTTTTTCTTCTGAAGCATACGCACTTTTTTTTATGTCCTAAATATAGATGATTGAGCCTTTAAAAAATGCTGTTCAGCTATTTCACTGGTGGACATTTTTTTTATTACTGAGTTGTATATGCTATATAAAAAAATGGTGGTTTAAATAACAATATTGACATATAATATTTGAGCCATCATTCACGATACGATAGAACATTGGTGACTTAGGGAGTCTGTGGGACAGCAAAATTCCAAAGAGCTGCTCATCTTTAGTTCTGAATGTAATATTTCAGTTTTCAACGTCCTAAGAATAAATAATGCCCCAGATGTCCACTAGATGTCACCGCAATGATGAGACATTCCAGTTTGAGCACTATTGCTGTATGATGGCGAGAACAGATTGGATGCTTTTAGCTTCAGTACAGAAACTCCACACACTGCCTTTGAGTTGCTGCAAAGACATGAAAGACTCTGGAAACCACTACAATCACAGGGCAGTCTGAAGTGAATGTTTTTTCTAGCTTTAAGTGATAGCATCCAAAGAAGAAGCTCCAAGGGCCATTTCTTCTATCCTATGGAACTTGGCTAACGCAACTACATCATTTCTCTCTTTTTTTGTTATTTGCCGTGGATTATCGGATGAAGAATTTCTAAATAAATTCACTATTTTTACGACCAATTAAAATTGTTAGAATTGCTGCTGATTTTAGAGGTGGACTATTGGGGAATGGTCGTAGAGGATCAATGTCTGGGATCTGAAGGAAGTTGGGATCACCAAGAATGACTAATAGACAAGGTTAGTCCTGTGATCATAATGAATGAATGTCTACGCTATGATATCAATTGGGATTGAGAAATGCCTTGTGATTCGATCTCTGCAAGTGTGAAGTGATTGCTGGACCCAAAGTATTTTGGGGCTCTACCTATGGGCTACACAAATCACGATGGTCATCATTATCAACAGCAGCCACTTATACAGTGACATCAGGTCTTACATTATAGAAGATTTGGAGGATCCCAGCACCTCTGTAATGATTTCCGGTTCTTTCAACCCTTTGTTATTGAAAATCATTCAAGATGCCACCACGGGCAGCCCAGCGCCTACCTCAACCTTTGCAAGTGAAAATGACACCCAGTGTGGAGAGCAAATCCTTAATTATGGCCACATTGAGAAACTGGTAATCGGAGCTATCCTGTCCCTCATCACCTTACTGACCATTGCAGGAAATTGCTTAGTTGTCATTTCTGTCTGTTTTGTAAAGAAACTTCGACAGCCCTCCAACTATCTGATTGTATCCTTGGCTTTGGCTGACTTATCTGTTGCCATAGCTGTTATGCCTTTTGTCAGTGTCACCGACCTCATTGGTGGAAAATGGATTTTTGGCCACTTCTTTTGTAATGTCTTCATAGCAATGGATGTGATGTGCTGCACAGCTTCGATCATGACATTATGTGTCATTAGCATTGACAGGTAAGACCTTTCAAACTGTTAAAAAAAACCAATGTTTTTCCGTATTTTTTGGTATTTTGTGCTGTAACAGATGTAGCTCTTTTTGTTAAGCCTATTCTATAACAGGTACCAAAGTGACAATTTTCTGTAATTTCTATCACAACCAGAATGGAAGAGTCTTCTTTTTTTTCTGGAATCACTGTCTGCTGTTCTTCTTTGTAATAATTAGCAGATTTAATAACTTTTTCTGCCATAACGTCTTTGCAGCTCAACGTCTAATAAAAATCAGCAGAATATTACTCATCTCTGCAGGTGTTCTAGTTGGGATAAGGGCATTAGGAAAATGAATTATTCATTAACCTACGTCATTCTCGATTAGGCTATAACTTTATTCGACTAATTTTAATAATCAAATAATTAGAGGCAAGACACTATAGGAAAGGCAATGTGTCAAAATAAAACAGTTCTGACATATTTAGAGCAACAAGTGCTATTATACATTTATTCATCTTTTGACATGTTCTCGATAGCACTGGTGAAGGTCTTTGAGCCGAGCGCCAGTATAATGAGGCTTCAGTGAACTGCGGCGTGTGGTAGTAAACCTTTGGCTTGCAAGTTTTTACATCCTCATACTGGAATGACAGCACTCATGAGAAAATTAATTGGGCAGTAATTTACTTTGCCAAAAAGCTTTATTCATTCCAAAGTAATCGCCGGCAGCATAGTTTACAGCACCTTAAGATTAAGCCAATCCGGCATAATACAGAATATAATACAGTTGTCCCTATGTTCTGATTTGAAATTTTATAAATATGCCATACAATATAGAAACATGATGAAAAGTTATTAAATGTATTAGTAAACTTATATGCTGTGCTCCAATTCCTTGAAGATTTAATTCAAGTCAGTGAATCCAGAAGTTGAAATAACAACCACAGCCCTGTTCACTCAGCTCCTGGGCTGCAAGGTGCACAGGGGACTGGATATCTCAGCCTGGAGGTAGAGAGTTTGTACTTGGTTATATTTGAAATGACTAAATATACAGTTGCTACCAAAAACAGTGATATGGCAGTGCCTCTGGTGCCGCTTTCAGAAAACAGCAATGAAAAGCAGATGTGAGTTGCCTTTCTTGATGCTTTTGCTCTTTAAAGGGAACCTGGCATGCAAACTTTGGGCATCATATATGAACCATAGGCTGTATGATCACAAACATCCTTTCTCTTTCCCTTCGGGGGGACAGGAAACCATGAGTAACCATGGGTGTATGCTGCTTACACTAGGAGGCTAACACTTTGCAAAAAAGCTCCTCTCCAGCAGTATATACCTGCCAACTGGCACGAATCTAAACATTTTTAGCTCAGTGTCAGTAGAAGATAGACATGGGGTTGCACTCAGCCCCGTTGCTACCCTAGGTTTGTTGTTTTCTATTAATGATATCGATTTTGCAGGTTCAACTTGTGACTATGGGCAACAGATTGTGTCATTCTGTTCGCCCCTGTAAAGACCGAGAGCACAGTATGTGATTGCATTACTACTGTTGTCTCGCCGGTCCATCTGGCAAGACACTATACCTCTAACACATCATCGGTGTTTAGGGCATCTGCACAGAGGAACAAGCAGACTAGTCCTCGCCATCACTCCCCTGTCCACTGGTGCCTCAGATCCAGATGTGCAGGGTGGGAAGATGGACACATTACCAGCCACAAGCCTCCTGATGCCAGCCTGAAGATCTGCGTCCAGCCGCCCGATGGTCCTCAGTCCGTCTTCTATCTCAAGTCTGCAATGAAGGATTCCGAAACTTCAGAACAAGTATCCACGTCCAGGCAGTGAGGGGCCTCGTTTTAAAATAGATTAACATCTAATTCCCAGCCATACAGGATCTAATGCAATGTCCTTTTCCATTTAATAGCGTTCACTGCGTCCCCCCCCCTCCAGCGGCTGTCATCTAAAATTTAGTCCCGACTCCATTCTAGGCCTTCTCCAAAGGCCAGACAATGCCCTGTCACACAGCCAATCATGCTCTCCCACTCATCTCGTGGGACCACCGCTCCCAACCAGTCAAGCCATCCCTGTCTCCCAAGGAACTCTGCACACTTTTTTCTCAGCTCCACCTCCTCCTGTCTTCTGGTGAGTGGGAACCCTTGTGTGCTTTGCTGGCTCCACCCTCCAATCCGGCACCATCTCCAGTTGAAGCCTTGTGGTCTCACAGCATCCTCTCTCCGCAGCACAGGATACATCGGGTCTCTCCACACACCGCCGACTCAGCACTACAGGAATTATGATCAAGGGTTTGAGTAAGCTCTGCCACCTGGGGGCAGCTTTCTTCCCAGCACAACTCACATTGGCAGATTCTCTCTCCCTAGACTCAAGGAGTCTCACTTCCATCCTTCTCCTATTGTCCTTGTTAGGGTTAGCGGAACGCACCAAATAATTAGAAGGATGGTATAAGATGCGTTCAATGCCCGGGGTCCACCATGCAAAGATGGAACCTGCTGCTGAGTAATGACACACTATATGGCTTTATAATGTGGATACACACACGGGTTAGCTTCACCCGGTATGAAGGAAGTGAACCCTGTTGCGTCACAGGGCCGAGGTACCACACAAAGAGTGCAAGCAAAGAGTCTGAACTCTGTCCCAAGACTCAGGGAGAGAGTTCCTCTAGACCTCTTGCGCTCGACACCATTACTGGGGTGTCAGAGATTAATAGAAATAATAATTTAATGCACAAGAGTGCGTGCAGTGCGGCTCTGGCGGACGCCACTAACCACCCAGACTTGGGCCAGGAAAGCGCTCTATTAGAGCACGGTGCCGCACTGGCGGTCACTGCTATCAGATGCTGTATCGTGTGTTAGCTGTGCGGAATAGCACTGTCAGGCGCTAAGTAGCTTCCACCATTCGTGAACAGTCAACAACACTAGGGATGGGAATGATTTGGAGCTTTCATCCATCGACAGGCATACATCCACACACACACATTAATAAGTTTATACTAGCGTATGGCCGTGCAGCCATACAAATCTTTTATAGCAGAAGCTCTCCAGGACCTTCCTAGTGGTCCAATAGGAGCTGCTACAGGGCCTGAGCATGTGACCCCCGACCTCCAATGAGAGGTCGTCCCTTGGGCATGCGCAGAAGAAAAAAAGCAGGACTTAGTCCCAGGGATGCCTGCTCGACGCTGGTCAGTACTGGTTACAATGGCTGAGCTTGGAAGGACAGCAGTAACCAGCCACACAGTATCAGCTTGAGCCAGACGCTGAGACCGATGTCTCTGCTGAGCAGGCTCCACTGCGGCTGGAGGAGAATGGGAGACCACAGCGGAGATGGTTCGAGATTCCCCCTGTGCAGTGGCGGGAACTCGACACCTAACAGTCCTGCATTTTGCTTCCTTCACCTTGTTTCACATCTGACCAAATTGCAACCCATCTAATATGCCGCCAAGGGAGCCCCCCACGGCCTGAAATGATAGTGTGTCTCCCCCTGAGTGAGCTGCATGTCCCAGTTTAGCTGACCTCACCAAAGGTATCCCAGGCCTTGGTCTGGGTTTTAGAATAACTACCCAGCCCTACCTCCACCACGGTACCCCTAATTGCTTCCCTCAGTTCTCCGGACCCCGTGACCCTTCAGTCCCAAAAGGTTACACCATGCAGATGGGACAGGTCGACTCACTCCCTAATCACACTTCCTGCATAAAGAAATCTCTAGAATGTTGGACTCGATCTTCCCTAGTCCATCATGGATGAACTTTACTATACTACCACCACATTGGAAGATCATGACAACGGACACCAATCTTCACAGTTGGGGAGCAGTTTTCCAAAACTTAGCCCAGGGTTGATAGACCACCCAGGAATTGTCTCTTCCCATCAACATTCTGGAACTCCGGTCAAACTTTCATGCTCTACTTCATTGGCAGAATTCCTCCTCAACCAACCAACATGCCACAACGATGACATGCATAACCCACAAGAAGGAACCCAAAGTCGAGCAGTATTGTCAGAAGTGATGCAGATTCTGTGTGGGTTGAACAGAATGTACCAATGATCTCAGCTGTACACATTCCAGGATTGGACGACTGGGCCACACATTATCTCAGACGAGAGGTTCTTGCTGCTGGTAAGTGGTTCTTGAATCCATCGAACTTTGAAGAGATTTGTCGCCAATTGGGGACTCCCGACTTTGACCTGATGGCGACTAGACTGAACCACAAGGTTCCTCAGTTCATCTCCAGATCACATGACCCACTAGCGCTGACTCCCTGGTTATTCCTTGGTTTCAGTTTTCCCTTGGATACTTGTTCCCTCCCTTGCCATTGATCTGTAAGTGGTCACAAAGACAAAGATCTAAGGAGTGCCCGTTATTCTCATCGCTCCAGACTCTCCCAGAAGATCCTGGTACGCAGAAGTAATCAACCTCCTCGTGGACATTCCGTGCAAACTCCCGGACCTTTCAGACCTACTCTTGCATAGTCCTCTCTTCCACCAAATTACTGAGTTAATTCAATTTAATGGCATGACTGTTGAGGCTACAGTTCTGAAATCCACCAGCTTCTCCAATCAGGTTGTTCATACCATGATTAAGGCTAGGAAGCCTTTTTCCTCTCGCATTTACCAAAGTACTTCATAAGACTTTTTCCGCTGGTGTGGATCTAACACTAACCGGACTTCCCCGATGGTCTTTCATCTGTAATCCATTTTGTCCTTCCTACAATCGAGCCTATAATTTGGCCTGTCTCTCAGCTCTCTCAATGTGCAGGTGTCTGCCCTTTCCATCCTCTTTCAAAAGAATCTAGTGTCTCACCTGCAGATCAAGACCTTCCTGCAAGGAGTTGCACACTCCATTCACCCCTACCAGCCACTGGTAGAACCTTGGGACCTGAATCTAGTGCTTGATATTCTTCAAGAGTCACCATTTGAACCTCTATGAGAAATTTCCATTTCACTTCATACTTGGGAAGTTGCTTTCCTGTTTGCCATCACTTCTATCAAATAAGTTTTCGAGCTTGCAGCTCTCTCTTGTAATTCCCCTTATCTAGTTGTTCATCCTTCTTTTTGTTCATCCCCTTCTCATACTCGAGAGCGGTGTGTAAACAAACTGGACCTGGTAAGAGCCCCCAGTCTCTACCTTTCCAGGACAAGACTCCTCAGATGTGCGGACTCGCTGTTCATAATTCCCAAAGGTACTCGAAAAGGCTTGGCTGCTTCCAAGTCTACCATTGACTGCTGGGTTTGTTCTTCCCTTCTGGAAGCCAACTGACTGGGTGACAGAAGGCGTCCACTTAGGGTCACCGCACACTCCCCTCTTGTAGTGGGGGCTTCTTGGGCTGTCTACCACCAGGCATCGGTCTCACAAATTTGCAAGGCTGCAACGTGGTCTTCCATTCATACCTATGCCAAATTCTACAGGGTTCACGCCTATACCTCGTCAGATGCCAACCTTGGTAGAAAGGTCCTGCATGATGCAGTGGCCTGTGCTCTGACTTAAGGGTATTATGCTTTTACCCACCATTGGGACTGCGTTTGAACATCTCATGGTGTTCTGTGTCCCCCAATGAAGTGATAGAGAAATAAAGATTTTGGCAGTAGTAACGTGAAGCCAATGCCCAGGGAAGAGCAGAACACTGAAGAGGAATATAGACACTGGGACTGTACAAATGTGATATTACAGGAGGAAAACCCATCTCCACAGGCACACAGTGATGCTGTGGGAGACAATTCACATGATAATAAAGTACTGAGGAAAAGTTATCTTCTGGCAGCATCTTTCCCATAGCCTGGAAAAACTCATATTTACATAAACGGATAAGAGCAGATTTCTCAACAAGGCAAGCATCTGATATGAGGCATGCAGGTAGGACTTTTTTCAATAATCTCTTTCAGGTGTATGCCCATATTAATAGGTTACATGGCTCAAAAGTGGTGTCAGATTCCCTTTAATTATACAAATACTCCATAGAAATACTACAGCAAATAATTACAACCCCTCAACCCACCCGAAAACAAAAAGGGAAAAACGTGGAAACAGAAAAAAAATATTTTAACAATCATTTCAGCCCAAATATCATAGTATTCCACATCACCTTTAGTGACCTTTAAAGAGGTTTTCCAACCTCAACATACACTTCTGCAGTCAGTATCCAAACATTATGCAATATGCACACTGTTAGGATTCTCATCTATTTCCATCTTGAGCGGGTGGTCACGTGACAATGAGTCTGAGAGCATGCGATTTGCATTATTGTGGTCACATACTGAGTGGCTTCGTATCTGCTTCTTAGAACACTGAAAAAATCAGGAAAAGTTGTGTCGGCACTCGGCACGTGACCAGTACCACAGATATTAAAATCATGTACGTGACAATCGCTCAAATCATGTACGTGACAATCGCTCAAGCTGTAAATACAGGGGAATTCTGATAGGATTTGGCAATGTGCAGTTACGTAGAGTAACTGCAGAAAGTTATGTTGTGCTGGGAACACCCTTTTATAAGTTAATTGCTGCTATAAATCATATGTGAGACCCCTTCACTCATTCGCCTCATTGTAGTCTATCTGAATGGAAAAATACATTTCTACACTATTGTGATTTTAATCTTTGATAGCAGGTGCTCATCCGGAATGAAGAAGTCACCCAAGATACATTCTTATATATAACTAATTCAGTAAACTGTTGTTTATCTTGGTTGTTATTCCATTACAGATTCTCCTTAATTATTCATAAGACAAAACATTAAATTAGCTTTTGTATTGCTTTACAGTGTGAACAGCGTATCACTAGAACATAAATGATCCAAAGTTCATTTCTCTCTTCCAGTGAAGTTACTTAGTCCTGCTTTACAGGTGCAACTCAGAGTTTCACCTAAGTAACTTAATTAAAAATGCAAAACACAATTGGAGTATAATTTATTATTTATAGCAATCAGGATTTTTTGTTCTACAAAGTGTTCTGCTCAGATAGTACCTTAAGCCCATCATCAGCGAAACGATTCATAAATCTATCGGTTTACAAAGAAGATGGGCATCAAGGCCATGCACAGACAGTCATATCTACTGTCCTCAACTTCCGTAACGGAAATCCCGCGTCGCTGATTGGTCTCGGCAGCTGCCTCTCATGGCTGCCGCGACCAATCAGCGATGGGCACAGTCCGATTAGTCCCTCCCCTACTCCCCTGCAATCAGTGCCCGGTGCCCACTCCATAATCCCCTCCACTCACCACTCACAAAGGGTTAATGGCAGCGGTAACGGCCCGCGGTGTAACGTACTCCGTTACCGCTGCTATTAACCCTGTGTGTCCCCAACTATTTACTATTGATGCTGCGTATGCAGCATCAATAGTAAAAATATGTTATGTTAAAAATAATAAAAAAAACAAAAAACCTGCTATACTCACCATCCGCCGCCTTTCCCGCTCCTCGCGACGCTCCCGGGACTTCTCCATTGCAAGCGGCAGCTTCCGGTCTCAGGGCTGTTGTGCGACTAGGACCTGCCGTGACGTCACGGTCATGTGACCGCGACGTCATCACAGGTCCTGGTCATACCGGCCCTGGGACTGGAAGCTGCCGCTTTTAATGGAGAAGTCCTGGCAGCATCGCAAGGAGCGGGAAAGGTGGCATATGGTGAGTATAGCAGGACTTCAACAGGCCTTCGGAAGGTGAGTATATGTTTTTTTTTTTTTTAAAGTCTCTATACTACGTGGCTCTGTGCTGTATACTCCGTCGCTGTGCAATATACTATGTGGCTGGGCAATATACTACGTGCCTGGGCAATATACTATGTGGCTGGGCAATATACTGTATGACTGGGCAATATACTATGTGGCTCTGTGCTGTATACTACGTCACTGGGCAATATACTACGTGACTGGGCAATATACTACGTGGACATGCATATTCTAGAATACCCGATGCGTTAGAATCGGGCCACCATCTAGTAATTAATAAAATCTAATAGACCAGTTTGGAGCAATTAATTTTCCAAATGGGCCACATGAGAGATCTTGACTGTTGTGGAGGGCCAAACCAATAGGCTGAAATTAATTCTGATCAATATTAATAATAACATATTAATTACAATTACTATTTTATATTTATATTGTATCTATTAATATTGAACAGAATTAGGTAGGCTGACACTCCCTATGTACTGTATGAGCCTGCACATGGTCCCCTATATACAGTATGAGCCCAACACAGCCCTCTAAATGCAGTATGAGCCTTTACATAGCCTACAATATATAATATGAACCCCCACCTAGCCCCCTAAATGTATAGTATGAGCCCCCACGTAGCCTCCTAATATACAGTGTGATACCTTACATAGCACTACAGTATGAGCCCAAATACAGTCCCCCATGGACATTATGAGCCCACACAGACCCACTATGTACAGTATGAGCCCTCACATAGCCCCCTATATATAGGTTGAGCCCCCACAGAGTCCCGTATATACAATGTGAGCTCCCAAATAGCCTCTCTATGTACAATATGAGCCCCCACAGAGCCTCTTATAGACACTGTGAACCTCAACATAATCTATATTCAATGTGAGCTCTCACATTGCCCTCCTACAGTATATACAATATAAGCCCTTACGTGACCCCTATATACAAGCACACAACCCATAAACATATAAAAAAACAATAACACATATTTCGCTTCCATTCCCATTGTGCTCTGCTCTGGTTTCTGCTCTGGTGCACTGACTTCCTGCAAAGCAGTCAAACTGTAGTGACATTATCACTGAGGAAGCAGATACCAGTAATATCGGGACAATGGTGACGGAGGGCATGGAGCGGCCCATGAGTCCTCCATGCATGTGTTGTGACTGTCATGCAGCCGTAACACATGCAGCTGTTGTGCTGGACACCTGATTATCGGGAGCGCTCCAGATATCCGGGTTCCCGCAGCAGCTTCTTGAGTAAGCGCTATAGCTTGCCGAATAAGGAGGGACCCGAACATACTCGCTCATCTCTAAATATGACTATTTTAGAGCTGTGATTTTGAAACTTTTAAAAAACAGTAAACATACAGATAAGTGGCACACAAGTCGCATGCAGTGTTTGACTTGCGTTGAAGAATGTGGCAAGAGTGTCTTGTGTGACTTGTGACCTGAAAATCCAACACAATTAGGAAGATTTTCGTCTATGTGTCCCAGACACAGTATGTTGCAGGTCACAATGAGACACTATTGAAAACTCTTACATTGTATGTTGCAGTGTGTCAGTGTATCATACTATGTATGGGGGGCTTGCGACTCCAGTATACTGGTTGGGGAGCTGTGGGACCATCATACTGTGTGTGGGGGCTGTGGGGACTTCATAGTGTTTTTGGGAGAGCTGTTGATTATAGTACAGGGGCTATATAACACGAACAGCATGATTTACTGCTTTTTCTAACATTTCTAAAAAGCAGTAAATTATGTGGTTTTGACCTGCTCAAAAATATCAATAAAATTAATGAAAATAATATGTTAATGTTAATACTGAACAGAATTACGGTAATTCCAAAGCATTTGTTTGGGCCTTTGCAACAGTTCTTGAAAATTAATTGCCCCTACAGTAGACTAATGTTGGCCAAGCACGTCAATAATAATGGGTTCGGCTGACTGGCCCATGTATATGGGAACCCAAGACAATTGATTGTCAAGAGAGTTAAGGATCTGACATTCATAATTTTGGACTTTCAATCATTATTTAAGCCGCCTCCACAGATCTCTGTTATTGGATCCCTCATACAGACACAAGGGTGCTTGATCAAGCAAACACTTTTGTCTGGAAGAGTTGGCTAAGATAAACCATTCTGATGTGATTGGATCCAAATCAGCTTCAAGTAGGGTTGTTTTCTACTGGATCTTGGAGTTTCAGAATCTGAGCTGACTGGAGGATTCTATGAGAACACGTATGAAAAGGTTGGACTCAATTAAATATAGGAGTTTTTTCTTTACTTCATCTAGAGGTTCTGAAGAACATCGGTAGGAGCAGCAGCCTGTTCACTTTTGCAGTCTTGAGGCATTTTGACACATATTTCAATCTAAAAGCATAAACAATACCAAAGCAGTGGGGAAGCAGGCAGTAAGCTTAGAGGCTCTTTTATTCTAATTTTTGATAAAAATTTGTAAAATAAGAACAGACCCTTTTTTAAGCAATTTCATTCTAATAATATTCCATTGTCTTGTGTCTACAGTTCCCAATCTTTCCTATAAATGTCCTCCTTTTTTAATACTCTACAAACAAACCTAATGTCTGATTCTGACCTCATATTCCCTGCCATGTGTTCCGTATGGAGAAGAGCGAATCTTCCAAATTTGGTTTCGTCCATATTAGCTCAATTCAGCCACCAGATTAGATTCCCTCTGAATGAAAATCTTCTGAATTGAAAGTGCCCCTCTTGCCATGAAAATTGATTGACAACACCCAAAGTATAATAAATGGAGGGGAAATAAGGAGCTAAAAAAATTATATTCACTTGCCCTATGCCTTATGTCACCTCCACCACAGCTCCCCAGTTGTCTGTGCAATTCTTCAATTCTTCTACTACTGAGGCCAATGATTGACCTTGTGTGGTCAAATGGACTGGGGGATCACATACATCATTAATGTCAATGATGTGAGTTGCTCCAGTTATAACCGTGTGGGGTCCCAGTTATGTGGGATAGAGCAGCACGTGCCATTGATATGTGAAACAAAACCCAAAGAGTTCCCAAAAAGAGATGAAAAATATATTGGAGATTAATTGGAAAACAGTGCCCTCCTAAACCTTTTTTGTTGCTATGATGACAATCACAGCTCTCAAAAGTACATGTAAGTTTTGTTAATGGGATGAGGAGGGAGGAAGCTGCTTCCAAGAAAAGGGTTATGCAAAAAAAAGAAAGCAGAAAAATGATTTTCACAATGCAATGCCTTGTTTCCTGCCAAACAATTGCAGAAAGTTGGCAAATATGTGCTAACATACATTCAGCCGGTTATCAGATAAAGATAGATGGGCTTTTATTTTAAATGAGTTGATGGACCTTCAATGGTTCAGTGGGGAATATAATCTCAGGGACTTCCAGCAATCAGCACAGGCTTTGGCATGCCTGTGAGTGGAGAGTTCCATTCATTTTTTTCCAGGCGTATAAGTGGCAGTGCCTGATACTAAAGCTTGTATCATTTATTCATAAGACAGAAAGCTTAAATGTTAATGTCTTATTTTTAAACTTGCTTTTAAGTGAGTTCATACAAAGTGTAAAAACTTTGTCACAGTACTGGAAAAAATCCTTAAAATCCACCTGAGTCAAATGTGGATTTCCATTTAATGCATTGCATATTATTATATGACGACAAATATGGTATATGGCTTTTTTAACGTCTGCATTAAGCACACACTGCACTATGTTGTTATCATTCCATGGAACTTTGCGAAGCATAAAGTTTACTTCTGTACAATACACTGATACCTGCCTGTCGTGTATTTTATCATTCAAACTGAATTGGCTAATGAAAATGTAATTTTCTTTTTTTAGAGAATAGGCTTATAACAATGAATTTTTATCTATTTTTCTATGGAAAGTTTTGCAAATAAATGTAAAGATGGTGGACCGCTGCGTGTTCCTACCTCTGTAGACACCAAACGCGTCTGTGAGATGTAAAGTGTTATGTGATTTGTGTCTTGCGTCTTTTGTAAATTTTGTGTAATTGAAAGTAGTAACTTATTGTTTAGTGTAAAATGTTTAGAGTTTAGTTGACAGTAGGGTCGGAGGAGTTAATGCTTGGGATTAGTCCATAGTGGGAAGGGCTAGTCTTACGGAAAGTGACTATTCCCTGCTAGGAATGGAGAGTTTGGATTCCAGAGGGAGGAGTGCTGTTTACAAGGATGACCCTAAATTAGAGGAGACTGAACAAGGGGGATAGTGAGATCCTAAAGATAAATGACTAAGAGAAACAGAGTGACGTTCTGGAGACTGGTCCTAGGAGACGATGCCTATCCACGAGACCTTGGGCTTGTAGCACTGAGCAGTAACGGGCCTAAACAGGACAGAGTACGGGGGACTAGTGAAGGGTCCTAAGCAGATGTTTCCGGGTGCCAGTAGTGGAAGCAATAGGACACAGAACTGAAGAGCAAGTAAGGAGACTTGTTCATGTTCATCAGGACTGTAGTGTTAAAGCTGGGTTGTGGCGAAGTAGGGAGAAACAGAGGATATAGAGTTCCCTGGAGTATACTATAGAGGAAGGATATTGTGTGGAAAATTCTGCATGTTGCAAAGGAAACTTCTATAAGACTTTGTACCTGCTATCCCTTGTATATAATACTTACCAAGTTGCCTTTTAGTAAAGAGTTTATTTTGGAATAGTGGTCTCCTTCATTGATCTGTGTAACATCTGGTCCTGAAAGCCAGCAACATGGGTTACATGCAACCTGTATGGGCTCAATGCCCTCTCATCACAAGTCCATGCACCCAGTCAGGACCTCCACTTTCATGTAACGTGCCGAGGTGCCTGAGAAGAGTGCCTCACTCATGCCACTTTACAATGGGAAAAAGGACAGGTATAAAATAGCAGGGGCTTACCGTGACTTTTTCCATTGTTATAGCATACTTTGAGAACAAGAATGAACCCATTTGAGGGTTAAGAATGAAGCAGAAACAGCAAGGACAAGTGAAACATTTAGAACATTCAGATTAGTTACGTGTCAAAGAAAATGAGCATAAATCACATCAGCTATACATCACAATGAAAATATCTGTGACATGCTAATAGTCTATTAGACAAGATGTTCCTTTATTAAAAGTTAGACATCCACATAACTTATCCAAGGAACAAAATGTAGGGAGAAGAACAAGAATAATAAGTAGGGTACCTGTGCAGAATGTTACAGAAGTGGTCTAATGAGGAGGTGTATGTTGACTAAATAGTCAGGCATGTGCCTATAGGTGCATGTAGGCAGAAATCTGTCAATCTAGGGCAGCAGGAGGGGAGAAGCCGTCGGTGACCTGTCTGTCCGACTAGTCTCCAACGCGGCTTGGTCCTCGACAGCTATTAAAATATATCCTTTTTTGAAACACTGCAGCATTTCAGACTTAAACATATATGGTTGCAGTCCTGCAGCCACTGTCTGATACATTCTACCCCTGGATTAGGCATCATGTATCAGCTGTCAAGATCACTTTAACTAAAATAAAAATAAAAAAGTGCAACGTAAAGTGCAACACCTTGTGCTGAAAAATAAGCCAAATTTTGGCACAAAATTCTATTGTAAAGTAAGCCAATTGATGCGTGGCACAAAATTAGACTGCACAGACTAAAGAGGTGCCAGATTGATTAAACAGCACGAACCACTATACTAAATCTGGCGCACGCTAAATCTGTCTAGTCTAAGTTTGTACTATCCAAGAATAAGACAGAATTGATAATTATGCCTCAGTGTTTAATCTCTTAGCATGCTTAAATTTTAATAAGCCATGTCATAAAAGTGTATGGCGGGGTCTATCTAGCAAGATCTTAGTAATTCAGAGAACAAGGGTGAAACACACAATATAATATCACACTTATAATGAAACCCCGCCTTAAATGACATTTAAAATTTCAAGCAGTAATACCAACCATGACTCTTTTTTATTTAAAGGGAACCTGTCATGTGAAAAATTGCAATTAGCCTGCATATATTGGGGTTAAATTGCAGGTTAATAGCGTTCTGAACCTGCCCTTTGCCCACATACATAGCTCCGCTGCCGGGAGGAAATGAACTTTGTTCCGCTCAGCTTGCTAACCAAGCTGCTAGTTAGTGTCGGGGCGTGTTACAGCCACCACCCTCTATACACATGGCTGTGACTGAAACCATGCCTTAGTACACCCCTATGACTAAATGCCAAACGCTCTGGGTGGAATAAAGTTTATTTCCTCATGGTAATGGGGATTTAAGTGCAGGTACATGGCAGGTTGAGAATGCTACTAACCAACAAATTAACCATATCTGCAGGTTAATAGCATTTTTTCTTGTGACAGATTCCCTTTACTTTATCTACTATATAATTGTCTAAGGGTCACTTCCGTCTTTCTGTCCTTCTGTCTGTCTGTCTGTCACGGATATTCATTGGTCGCGGCCTCTGTCTGTCATGGAAATCCAAGTCGCTGATTGGTGGCGGCAAAACAGCCACGACCAATCAGCGACGGGCACAGTCCAGAAGAAAATGGCCTCTCCTTCCTCCCCGCAGTCAGTGCCCGGCGCCCGCATACTCCCCTCCGATCAGCGCCCACACAGGGTTAATGGCAGCATTGACAGCGGTGTAACGCACTTGGTTAACGCTGCTATTAACCCTGTGTGACCAACTTTTTACTTTTCATGCTGCCTATGCAGCATGAATAGTAAAAAGATCTAATGTTAAAAATAATAATTAAAAAAAGAAATCATTATATACTCACCGTCCGTTGGCCCCTCGGATCCACAACAGGCCTTTACCGCTCACGATGCTCGCGATGCTCCATGCTGCGATCTCGCGAGATGATGACGTAGCGGTCTCGTGAGACCGCTACGTCATCATCTCGTGAGACCGCAATGCACTCTTCAGACTGGAGCTCGCAACGAGCGTCGGTAACCGCTTCGATCCGGGGTCCAATGGAGGGTGAGTATATCACTATTTTTTATTTTAATTCTTTTTTTTAACAGGGATATGGTGCCCACATTGCTATAGACTGTGTGGGCTGTGCAATATATTACGTGCGCTGGGCAATATACTATGTGGGCTGGGTGATATACTACGTGAGCTGCGCAATATACAACGTTTGCTGCGCAATATACAACATGGGCTTCGCAATATACAACGTGGGCTGCGTAATATATTATGCGGGCTGGGCAATATAGTACGCGGGCTGTGCAATATACTACGTGGGCTGGGCAACATACTACGCGAGCTGGGCAATATACTACGCGAGCTGCGCAATATACAACGTGGGCTGCACAATATACAACGTGGGCTGCGCAATATACAACGTGGGCTGCACAATATACAACGTGAGCTGCGCAATATATAATGTGGGCTGCGCAATATGCAATGTGGGCTGCGCAATATACAACATGCGCTGCGCAATATACTACGTGGGTTGCGCAATATACAACGTGGGCTGCGCAATATACAACGTGGGCTGCGCAATATACAACGTGGGCTGCGCAATATACAGTGGGGCAAAAAAGTATTTAGTCAGTCAGCAATAGTGCAAGTTCCACCACTTAAAAAGATGAGAGGCGTCTGTAATTTACATCATAGGTAGACCTCAACTATGGGAGACAAACTGAGAAAAAAAATCCAGAAAATCACATTGTCTGTTTTTTTAACAATTTATTTGCATATTATGGTGGAAAATAAGTATTTGGTCAGAAACAAAATTTCATCTCAATACTTTGTAATATATCCTTTGTTGGCAATGACAGAGGTCAAACGTTTTCTGTAAGTCTTCACAAGGTTGCCACACACTGTTGTTGGTATGTTGGCCCATTCCTCCATGCAGATCTCCTCTAGAGCAGTGATGTTTTTGGCTTTTCACTTGGCAACACGGACTTTCAACTCCCTCCAAAGGTTTTCTATAGGGTTGAGATCTGGAGACTGGCTAGGCCACTCCAGGACCTTGAAATGCTTCTTACGAAGCCACTCCTTCGTTGCCCTGGCGGTATGCTTTGGATCATTGTCATGTTGAAAGACCCAGCCACGTTTCATCTTCAATGCCCTTGCTGATGGAAGGAGGTTTGCACTCAAAATCTCACGATACATGGCCCCATTCATTCTTTCATGTACCCGGATCAGTCGTCCTGGCCCCTTTGCAGAGAAACAGCCCCAATGCATGATGTTTCCACCACCATGCTTTACAGTAGGTATGGTGTTTGATGGATGCAACTCAGTATTCTTTTTCCTCCAAACACGACAAGTTGTGTTTCTACCAAACAGTTCCAGTTGGTTTCATCAGACCATAGGACATTCTCCCAAAACTCCTCTGGATCATCCAAATGCTCTCTAGCAAACTTCAGACGGGCCCGGACATGTACTGGCTTAAGCAGTGGGACACGTCTGGCACTGCAGGATCTGAGTCCATGGTGGTGTAGTGTGTTACTTATGGTAGGCCTTGTTACATTGGTCCCAGCTCTCTGCAGTTCATTCACTAGGTCCCCCCGCGTGGTTCTGGGATTTTTGCTCACCGTTCTTGTGATCATTCTGACCCCACGGGGTGGGATTTTGCGTGGAGCCCCAGATCGAGGGAGATTATCAGTGGTCTTGTATGTCTTCCATTTTCTAATTATTGCTCCCACTGTTGATTTCTTCACTCCAAGCTGGTTGGCTATTGCAGATTCAGTCTTCCCAGCCTGGTGCAGGGCTACAATTTTGTTTCTGGTGTCCTTTGACAGCTCTTTGGTCTTCACCATAGTGGAGTTTGGAGTCAGACTGTTTGAGGGTGTGCACAGGTGTCTTTTTATACTGATAACAAGTTTAAACAGGTGCCATTACTACAGGTAATGAGTGGAGGAAAGAGGAGACTCTTAAAGAAGAAGTTACAGGTCTGTGAGAGCCAGAAATCTTGATTGTTTGTTTCTGACCAAATACTTATTTTCCACCATAATATGCAAATAAATTGTTAAAAAAACAGACAATGTGATTTTCTGGATTTTTTTTCTCAGTTTGTCTCCCATAGTTGAGGTCTACCTATGATGTAAATTACAGACGCCTCTCATCTTTTTAAGTGGTGGAACTTGCACTATTGCTGACTGACTAAATACTTTTTTGCCCCACTGTACTATGTGGGCTGCGCAATATACTACGTGAACATCAGTGTGGCACACGTGCGGCAGCCGTGTGCCGCCCGTGTGCCAACTGGGTACCACGCGGACCATGCAGGAGACAGCGCTACAAGTAAGCGCTGTCCCCTACATCTGGTGCTGAAGCCGCCATTCATATCTTCTCTCCAGCAGCGTTCGCTAGAGAGAAGATATGAAAAATCCTTTTTTTTTTTTCTTGTTTAAAATAAAGATCCCTGTCCCCACCCCCCTCCCACGCCCTGTGCGCCCGGCCGGCCGCTGTTACTTAAATACTCACCCGGCTCCCTCGAAGCGTCCTCTCCGCGCCGCACCTTCTCCTGTATGATCGATCACGTGGTGCCGCCCATTACAGTCATGAATATGCGGCTCCACCCCTATGGGAGGTGGAGCCGCATATTCATGACTGTAATCAGCGGCACCACGTGACTGCTCATACAGGAGAAGCTGGCACTGAGAGGGCACTGCGAGGGAGCCGGGTGAGTATTTTATTAACAGTGGGCGGGTGCACAGGGGGTGGGACGGGGGTGGGGACAGGGATCTTTATTTTAAACACGAAAAAAAAAAAAGGATTTTTCATATCTTCTCTACAGCGAATGCTGCTGGAGAGAAGATATGAATTGTGGCTTCAGCACCATGCTGGGGGGACAGAGCTTACTGTTGCACTGTCTCCTGCACAGCACACGGACTGCACATGGACAGCGTCCGTGTGCGGTACGTGTTTTACATGGACCCATTGACTTTAATGGGTCCGTGTAATCCGTGCGCTCCCACGAACACTAACATGTCTCCGTGTTTTGCACACGGACACACGGTCCGTGAAAACACGCTGACATGTGCAGAGACACATTGATTTCAATGTGTCTACGTGAGTCAGTGTCTCCGGTACCTGAGGAAACTGTCACCTCACGTACCGGAGCCACTGACGTGTGAAACCGGCCTAAGGCACAGCAATGTCAAAACAACATTCTTGTGCACATGTTCCATCTTATTTCACATTCCTTAATCGCTTCAGGGTTTAGAAACATGATATGCTCATTCACTGTAGATAAATGACGGCACTTGCTGGGCTTTGTGCTGTGCTGATGCAGTGCTTTAGGCCAGAGTCACACATGCGAGAAACACGTCCGTGTCTCGCATGTGAACAGCAAGCTCTGGCGCCGGCACTTCAGAGCGGAGTGTGCGGGCGCATAGGAACACATGGAGCCGCACACTCCGCTCCGAAGTGCCGGCGCCAGAGCTTGCTGTTCACATGCGAGACACGAACGTGTTTCTCGCATGTGTGACTCCGGCCTTACATACATTATCATCACTGTCCCCTGATGAAATGCACATTGGAGTGGTGTGAGGGGGCAGCGGTGTGTCATCTTAGTTGGTATCATGTTGTTATTATATACTATTTTCATTTGATAGCCATCAAGGGCTCATTGCTGTACATACAGCCTTATGTTTTGGATTTTACTATACACTTTATAAACACTTTATAGACTAATATAAACTTATACCTCTATGATGCATTCATTCCACTGATTTTCAATTTTACTGTTTGCTGTATACTTCAGTCTGACGGACGCAAAAAACTTTACTATGTCCGTTTTCTCCATCCGCCGGAAAAAATTTTTTCAACGGATCCGGTGAAAAACGGATGAAACGTGAGGCAATCCATCACCATCCATCGCTAACACAAGTCTATGAGAATAAAACAGATCCGGTGGCAATTTTTGCCAGATCCGTTTTTTCAACATTCGCCGGATTGTGCCTGACGGCAAAAAACTGATGTGTGAAAGCAGCCGAAAGGATTCCTGTTATTGTAATCCTGCAACTGCTGATAAGGAGTCTGCTGAAACCTTTTCTCAAATGGAAAGGACATATGAGTCTAAAAATGCCCCACTGGCCAGTGTGAAAAATGTAAGATAACTAACTTTGTAATAAAAAAAAAATAAAACATTGCCAAAATAAACCTAAGTAACATAAACCAGATTTACGTTCATTTTGTGATGACAATTTTATTTTAAGGAAAACGTCACCTCTTACTGTATCAGCCAGTCTATGACACCCTATTAATCTAGACCAGCAATGTTCATGCCGGTCTTGGTGCAGAGGATTGCTGGAGTCAGAAGCTCCTCATTCATTAAGAGGCTCACACCTCCTAATGAATCAGAAGCATCTGACAAGTGATGTGCACCTCACCACAAATCTTACTCCAGTCAGGGGCTAGGGTAACATTTCGGGCATAAGGAATGCCGCCACTTGTCATGAATTTGATGAGCGGTGGTTGTCATGCCCACGTCTACCCCAGCTTTGCTCATTTGTTGTAACTGGACAAAAATGGTGGGAGTCGCAAAATTTTTGCGCAGCCTTGTGTTGCACCAAAATTTTGCAACTTTTAAAAGTGCATCTTCAGAGTCTAAATTAATCAACAATGTTACAGATTCATTTAGGACTGATAACACTCTGTATTAAGAGTCAAAAGTTTTGTCTCACAGGATCTCTGAAATCAGCACTTTTTGGAGCCTAAATATTGCTACCGGAATCGGGAGATAATTTTACCAAGTCAGTAATGTTTATAGAAATATTGCTTTTCCATTGAGTCATATCAAAAGTTCAACTGGGAATTGTGAATATCAATGGCCTGAATCTGAAAGCATTTATACTGTATGATATTGACACTGCTTCAATTTTATTTTGATAACCTTTTCAGTTCCAGACTAACATTGATTGTCATATTTTATTGAAAGGCTTGCAAATTATCAATAATAAATGAGAAAGAATGGTATATGAGATAAAACAGTGCTTGATTTTTGTAATGTTAATAATGGATTCTGGACACGCAGCACGGCTTGATCTTGGGCAGAGATATATTTAACCCCTTCATGACCCAGCCTATTTTGACCTTAAAGACCTTGCCGTTTTTTGCAATTCTGACCAGTGTCCCTTTATGAGGTAATAACTCAGGAACGCTTCAACGTATCCTAGCGGTTCTGAGATTGTTTTTTCGTGACATATTGGGCTTCATGTTAGTGGTAAATTTAGGTCAATAAATTCTGCGTTTATTTGTGATAAAAACGGAAATTTGGCGAAAATTTTGAAAATTTCGCAATTTTCACATTTTGAATTTTTATTCTGTTAAACCAGAGAGATATGTGACACAAAATAGTTAATAAATAACATTTCCCACATGTTTACTTTACATCAGCACAATTTTGGAAACAAAATTTTTTTTTGTTAGGAAGTTATAAGGGTTAAATTTTGACCAGCGATTTGTCATTTTTACAACGAAATTTACAAAACCATTTTTTTTAGGGACCACCTCACATTTGAAGTCAGTTTGAGGGGTCTATATGGCTGAAAATACCCAAAAGTGACACCATTCTAAAAACTGCACCCCTCAAGGTACTCAAAACCACATTCAAGAAGTTTATTAACCCTTCAGGTGCTTCACAGCAGCAGAAGCAACATGGAAGGAAAAAATGAACATTTAACTTTTTAGTCACAAAAATTATCTTTTAGCAACAATTTTTTTATTTTCCCAATGGTAAAAGGAGAAACTGAACTACGAAAGTTGTTGTCCAATTTGTCCTGAGTACGCTGATACCTCATATGTGGGGGTAAACCACTGTTTGGGCGCACGGCAGGGCTTGGAAGGGAAGGAGCGCCATTTGACTTTTTGAATCAAAAAGTGGCTCCACTCTTTAGCGGACACCATGTCACGTTTGGAGAGCCCCCGTGTGCCTAAAAATTGGAGCTCCCCCACAAGTGACCCCATTTTGGAAACTAGACGCCCCAAGGAACTTATCTAGATGCATAGTGAGCACTTTGAACCCCCAGGTGCTTCACAAATTGATCCGTAAAAATGAAAAAGTACTTTTTTTTCACAAAAAAACTCTTTTAGCCTTAATTTTTTCATTTTCACATGGGCAACAGGATAAAATGGATCCTAAAATGTGTTGGGCAATTTCTCCTGAGTACACCAATACCTCACATGTGGGGGTAAACCACTGTTTGGGCACATGGTAAGGCTCGGAAGGGAAGGAGCGCCATTTGACTTTTTGAATGAAAAATTATTTCCATCGTTAGCGGACACCATGTCGCGTTTGGATAGCTCCTGTGTGCCTAAACATTGGCGCTCCCCCACAAGTGACCCCATTTTGGAAACTAGACCCCCCAAGGAACTTATTTAGATGCCTAGTGAGCACTTTAAACCCTCAGGTGCTTCACAAATTGATCTGTAAAAATGAAAAAGTACTTTTTTTTCACACAAAAATTCTTTTCGCCTCAATTTTTTCATTTTCACATGGGCAGTAGGATAAAATGGATCATAAAATTTGTTGGGCAATTTCTCCCGAGTACGCCGATACCTCATATGTGGGGGTAAACCACTGTTTGGGCACACGGCAGGGCTCGGAAGGGAAGGCGCGCCATTTGACTTTTTGAATGGAAAATTAGCTCCAATTGTTAGCGGACACCATGTCGCGTTTGGATAGCTCCTGTGTGCCTAAACATTGGAGCTCCCCCACAAGTGACCCCATTTTGGAAACTAGACGCCCCAAGGAACTTATCTAGATGCATAGTGAGCACTTTGAACCCCCCAGGTGCTTCACAAATTGATCCGTAAAAATGAAAAAGTACTTTTTTTTCACAAAAAAATTCTTTTAGCCTTAATTTTTTCATTTTCACATGGGCAACAGGATAAAATGGATCCTAAAATGTGTTGGGCAATTTCTCCTGAGTACACCAATACCTCACATGTGGGGGTAAACCACTGTTTGGGCACATGGTAAGGCTCGGAAGGGAAGGAGCGCCATTTGACTTTTTGAATGAAAAATTATTTCCATCGTTAGCGGACACCATGTCGCGTTTGGATAGCTCCTGTGTGCCTAAACATTGGCGCTCCCCCACAAGTGACCCCATTTTGGAAACTAGACCCCCCAAGGAACTTATTTAGATGCCTAGTGAGCACTTTAAACCCTCAGGTGCTTCACAAATTGATCTGTAAAAATGAAAAAGTACTTTTTTTTCACAAAAAAATTCTTTTCGCCTCAATTTTTTCATTTTCACATGGGCAGTAGGATAAAATGGATCATAAAATTTGTTGGGCAATTTCTCCCGAGTACGCCGATACCTCATATGTGGGGGTAAACCACTGTTTGGGCACACGGCAGGGCTCGGAAGGGAAGGCGCGCCATTTGACTTTTTGAATGGAAAATTAGCTCCAATTGTTAGCGGACACCATGTCGCGTTTGGAGAGCCCCTGTGTGCCTAAACATTGGAGCTCCCCCACAAGTGACCCCATTTTGGAAACTAGACCCCCCAAGGAACTTATCTAGATGCATATTGAGCACTTTAAACCCCCAGGTGCTTCACAGAAGTTTATAACGCAGAGCCATGAAAATAAAAAATAATTTTTCTTTCCTCAAAAATGATTTTTTAGCCTGGAATTTCCTATTTTGCCAAGGATAATGGGAGAAATTGGACCCCAAATATTGTTGTCCAGTTTGTCCTGAGTACGCTGATACCCCATATGTGGGGGTAAACCACTGTTTGGGCGCACGGCAGGGCTCGGAAGGGATGGCACGCCATTTGGCTTTTTAAATGGAAAATTAGCTCCAATCATTAGCGGATACCATGTCACGTTTGGAGAGCCCCTGTGTGCTTAAACATTGGAGATCCCCCAGAAATGACACCATTTTGGAAACTAGACCCCCAAAGGAACTAATCTAGATGTGTGGTGAGGACTTTGAACCCCCAAGTGCTTCACAGAAGTTTATAACGCAGAGCCATGAAAATAAAAAAAAAAAATTATTTTCTCAAAAATGATCTTTTAGCCTGCAATTTTTTATTTTCCCAAGGGTAACAGGAGAAATTTGACCCCAAAAGTTGTTGTCCAGTTTCTCCTGAGTACGCTGATACCCCATATGTGGGGGTAAATCACTGTTTGGGCACATGTCGGGGCTCGGAAGTGAAGTAGTGACGTTTTGAAATGCAGACTTTGATGGAATGCTCTGTGGGCGTCACGTTGCGTTTGCAGAGCCCCTGATGTGGCTTAACAGTAGAAACCCCCCACAAGTGACCCCATTTTGGAAACTAGACCCCCAAAGGAACTTATCTAGATGTGTGGTGAGCACTTTGAACCCCCAAGTGCTTCATAGAAGTTTATAATGCAGAGCCGTGAAAATAATAAATACGTTTTCTTTCCTCAAAAATAATTATTTAGCCCAGAATTTTTTATTTTCCCAAGGGTTACAGAAGAAATTGGACCCCCAAAGTTGTTGTCCAGTTTCTCCTGAGTACGCTGATACCCCATATGTGGGGGTAAACCACTGTTTGGGCACATGCCGAGGCTCGGAAGTGAAGTAGTGACGTTTTGAAATGCAGACTTTGATGGAATGCTCTGTGGGCGTCACGTTGCGTTTGCAGAGCCCCTGATGTGGCTTAACAGTAGAAACCCCCCACAAGTGACCCCATTTTGGAAACTAGACCCCCAAAGGAACTTATCTAGATGTGTGGTGAGCACTTTGAACCCCCAAGTGCTTCATAGAAGTTTATAATGCAGAGCCGTGAAAATAATAAATACGTTTTCTTTCCTCAAAAATAATTATTTAGCCCAGATTTTTTTATTTTCCCAAGGGTTACAGAAGAAATTGGACCCCCAAAGTTGTTGTCCAGTTTCTCCTGAGTACGCTGATACCCCATATGTGGGGGTAAACCACTGTTTGGGCACATGCCGAGGCTCGGAAGTGAAGTAGTGACGTTTTGAAATGCAGACTTTGATGGAATGCTCTGTGGGCGTCACGTTGCGTTTGCAGAGCCCCTGATGTGGCTTAACAGTAGAAACCCCCCACAAGTGACCCCATTTTGGAAACTAGACCCCGAAAGGAACTTATCTAGATGTGTGGTGAGCACTTTGAACCCCCAAGTGCTTCATAGAAGTTTATAATGCAGAGCTGTGAAAATAATAAATACGTTTTCTTTCCTCAAAAATAATTATTTAGCCCAGAATTTTTTATTTTCCCAAGGGTAACAGGAGAAATTTGACCCCAATATTTGTTGTCCAGTTTCTCCTGAGTACGGTGATACCCCATATGTGGGGGTAAACTACTGTTTGGGCACATGCCGGGGCTTGGAATTGAAGTAGTGACGTTTTGAAATGCAGACTTTGATGGAATGCTCTGCGGGCGTCACGTTGCGTTTGCAGAGCCCCTGATGTGCCTAAACAGTAGAAACCCCCCACAAGTGAACCCATTTTGGAAACTAGACCCCGAAAGGAACTTATCTAGATGTGTGGTGAGCACTTTGAACCCCCAAGCGCTTCATAGAAGTTTATAATGTAGAGCCGTGAAAATAATAAATACGTTTTCTTTCCTCAAAAATAATTATTTAGCCCAGAATTTTTTATTTTCCCAAGGGTAACAGGAGAAATTTGACCCCAATATTTGTTGTCCAGTTTCTCCTGAGTACGGTGATACCCCATATGTGGGGGTAAACTACTGTTTGGGCACATGCCGGGGCTTGGAATTGAAGTAGTGACGTTTTGAAATGCAGACTTTGATGGAATGCTCTGTGGGCGTCACGTTGCGTTTGCAGAGCCCCTGATGTGCCTAAACAGTAGAAACCCCAAACAAGTGACCCCATTTTGGAAACTAGACCCCGAAAGGAACTTATCTAGATGTGTGGTGAGCTCTTTGAACCCCCAAGTGCTTCATAGAAGTTTATAATGCAGAGCCGTGAAAATAATAAATACGTTTTCTTTCCTCAAAAATAATTATTTAGCCCAGAATTTTTTATTTTCCTAAGGGTTACAGGAGAAATTGGACCCCAAAAGTTGTTGTCCAGTTTCTCCTGAGTACGCTGATACCCCATGAGTGGGGGTAAACCACTGTTTGGGCACACGTCGGGGCTCAGAAGGGAAGTAGTGACTTTTGAAATGCAGACTTTGATGGAATGGTCTGCGGGTGTCACGTTGCGTTTGCAGAGCCCCTGGTGTGCCTGAACAGTAGAAACCCCCACAAGTGACCCCATTTTAGAAACTAGACCCCCCAAGGAACTTATCTAGATATGTGGTGAGCACTTTGAACCCCCAAGTGCTTCACAGACGTTTACAACGCAGAGCCGTGAAAATAAAAAATCATTTTTCTTTCCTCAAAAATTATGTTTTAGCAAGCATTTTTTTAGATTCACAAGGGTAACAGGAGAAATTGGACCCCAGTAATTATTGCGCAGTTTGTCCTGAGTATGCTGGTACCCCATATGTGGGGGTAAACCACTGTTTGGGCACACGTCAGGGCTCGGAAGTGAGGGAGCACCATTTGACTTTTTGAATACGAGATTGGCTGGAATCAATGGTGGCGCCATGTTGCGTTTGGAGACCCCTGATGTGCCTAAACAGTGGTAACCCCTCAATTCTACCTCCAACACTAACCCCAACACACCCCTAACTCTAATCCCAACTGTAGCCATAACCCTAATCACAACCCTAACCGCAACACACCCCTAACCACAACCCTAACCCCAACACACCCCTAACCCTAACCACAACCCTAATTCCAACCCTAACCCTAAGGCTATGTGCCCACGTTGCGGATTCGTGTGAGATATTTCCGCACCATTTTTGAAAAATCCACAGGTAAAAGGCACTGCGTTTTACCTGCGGATTTTCCACGGATTTCCAGTGTTTTTTGTGCGGATTTCACCTGCGGATTCCTATTGAGGAACAGGTGTAAAACGCTGCAGAATCCGCACAAAGAATTGACATGCTGCGGAAAATACAACACAGCGTTTCCGCGCGGTATTTTCCGCACCATGGGCACAGCGGATTTGGTTTTTCATATGTTTACATGGTACTGTAAACCTGATGTAACACTGCTGCGGATCCGCAGCCAAATCCGCACCGTGTGCACATGGCCTAATTCTAAAGGTATGTGCACACGCTGCGGAAAACGCTGCGGATCCGCAGCAGTTTCCCATGAGTTTACAGTTCAATGTAAACCTACGGGATACAAAAATCGCTGTACACATGCTGCGGAAAAACTGCACGGAAACGCAGCGGTTTACATTCCGCAGCATGTCACTTCTTTGTGCGGATTCCGCAGCGGTTTTACAACTGCTCCAATAGAAAATCGCAGTTGTAAAACCGCAGTGAAATGCGCAGAAAAAAACGCGGTAAATCCGCCATAAATCCGCAGCGGTTTAGCACTGCGGATTTATCAAATCCTCAGCGGAAAAATCCGCAGAGGAACAGAATACGTGTGCACATACCGAAACCCTAACCCTAGCCCTAACCCTAGCCCTAACCCTACCCCTACCCCTAACCCTACCCCTACCCCTAACCCTACCCCTAACCCTACCCCTAACCCTAACCCTACCCCTAGCCCTAACCCTAGCCCTAACCCTAACCCTACCCCTAACCCTACCCCTAGCCCTAACCCTAACCCTAGCCCTAACCCTACCCCTAACCCTAACCCTACCCCTAACCCTAACCCTATTCTAACATTAGTGGAAAAAAAAAATGTCTTTATTTTTTTATTGTCCCTACCTATGGGGGTGACAAAGGGGGGGGGTCATTTATTATTTTTTTTATTTTGATCACTGAGATATAATCTATCTCAGTGATCAAAATGCACTTTGGAACGAATCTGCCGGCCGGCAGATTCGGCGGGCGCACTGCGCATGCGCCCGCCATTTTGGAAGATGGTGGCGCCCAGGGAGAAGACGGACGGGACCCCGGCTGGATCGGTAAGTATGATGGTGTGGGGGGAACCACGGGGGGGGGGATCGGAGCATGGGGGTGGGAATCGGAGCGCGGGAGGGGTGGAATGGAGAACGGGGGGCGTGGAACGGAGCACGGGGGGGCTGGAACGGAGCACCGGGGGGTGGAACGGAGCACCGGGGGGGGGTGGATTGGAGTGCTAGGGGGTGATCGGAGCATGGGGGGGTGATTGGAGCACGGGGGAGCGGACAAGAGCACGGGGGGGGGGAGCGGAGCACTGGACGGAGGGGAGCCGGAGCAGTGTACCGGCCAGATCGGGGGGCTGGGGGGGCAATTGGTGGGGTGGGGTGGGGGCACATTAGTATTTCCAGCCATGGCCGATGATATTTCAGCATCGGCCATGGCTGGATTGTAATATTTCACCCGTTATAATAGGTGAAATATTACAAATCGCTCTGATTGGCAGTTTCACTTTCAACAGCCAATCAGAGCGATCGTAGCCACGAGGGGGTGAAGCCACCCCCCCTGGGCTAAACTACCACTCCCCCTGTCCCTGCAGATCGGGTGAAATGGGAGTTAACCCTTTCACCCGGCCTGCAGGGACGCGATCTTTCCATGACGCCACATAGGCGTCATGGGTCGGAATGGCACCGACTTTCATGACGCCTACGTGGCGTCATGGGTCGGGAAGGGGTTAATTAAAATGTGTAATAATTGAACATTGTGGTTCTCAGTGCTTCCTTGGAATTTGGACACTAGCAAAAAAGAAAAAAAATCACCTGTATTATTTTAGTAGGTGAAAAATGGTACAGTGGTTCATTCGCGTGTTTAAAAAAAAATGCTCAAAAAACTCATATGAACAGCAAAGTGAATTTCCCATAGAAATAAATAGAAACTACTGTATTTTAGAAGCATTTTAAAATTATTTTTGGGAGGATTTCTGAGCATTTCTGGCCCCAAAAAAATCTTTAAAAGCTCTGTGCGAACATAGCCAAAGTCTTTGTTCATACTGAGTTTTTGAGGAGTTTTTAGAGGAGAAACTGAGTGGAAACTCTTCAATTCCACCTATAAACCACAAACCTCCTTAAAACTATCAGTTTCCACTCCAAAAACTCAGCAAAAAGTCTCACTGTTTACATATCGTAAGGCCTCATTCGCTGATTTTTGGTTACATTGCTTGCCATGGTTTTCACAGATAGCATTTTTACCCATAATATTCTATGAAACCATTCACAAGACCATTTCTTTTCCTCGGCCCGTATGGTCCGCAGCAACCATTGGAGATCTGTCCGATTTTGATCTGAGGGTTGGACAAAATCCGCAATGCAACTCAATGGGTCTGACATCTGAGTGCAATCCAATTTTCATAGACTCTCAGAATGGAGAATGTGGAGAAATTGTTTTTTTTATTTCTCCACACACGAGAAAATTGAATGACAGTTATAGCACACTATTAGAGTCTGATCAGAATAGTTAGTCCAATTTTCTCATATGCGAAAAATTTGGAAGTGTGACAGAGGCCTTAGAGAAAGTGTTGCCTTCACAAGACATCAACTTTAAGTTATTGAACATAGACGCAATACTAAAAAAAGCTAAATTCATTTAACCCCTTCCCGCCATGGCCCTTTTTCGTTTTTGAGTTTTTATTTTTCACTCTCCTCCTTCCCAGAGCTATAACTTTTTTATATTTTCGTCAATATGGTCTTGTGAGGGCTTATTTTTTGTGGGACGAGTTGTACTTTTGAACGTCATCATTGGTTTTACCATGTCTTGTACTAGAAAACAGGAAAATAATTCCAAGTGCGGTGAAATTGCAAAAAAAGTGCAATCCCACACTTGTTTTTTGATTGGCTTTTGCTAGCTTCACTAAATGCTAAAACTGAGCTGATATTATGATTCTCCAGGTCATTACGAGTTCATAAACATAAGGATGAATGACCTCGGGGAGATCAAAACATCCAACACCGCGGAGACACCATCACGTGTTTCTCAACGCAGTGATCCAGAACACTGCCCCATCCCTTATGGGAAATATGCAAATGCATGTAGAAAAGCCGCGGCAGTGTTCTGGATCACTGCGTTGAGAAACACGTGATGGTGTCTCCGCGGTGTTGGATGTTTTGATCTCTCCGAGGTCATCCATCCTTATGTCTATAGTCCTTTTACTAGGCACTGCTCCTAATAGCCAGTTTCCTACTCCACACTGATGAGGGGCAAATACTTTGAAACAGCTGTCTGTGGATGGATACCATGTTTTGGCATAGGTGGTTTTCCTTTTTGGATGCTGCCCTTCCCGTGGTTGTTCCTTTCCGGTGAAAGACCTGGCTATTTATTGCTTGCGTTGAGAAACACGTGATGGTGTCTCTGCGGCTTTTCTACACGAAGTACGAGTTCATAGACACCTAACATGTCTAGGTTATTTTTTGTCTAAAATTCAAAACTTTGCTAAAAAAAAAATGCGCCATATTCTGATACCCCTAGCGTCTCCATTTTTCATGATCTGGGGTCGGATGAGGGCTTATTTTTTGCGTAGCGAGCTGACGTTTTTAATGATACCACTTTTGTGCAGATATGTACTTTTGATCGCCCGTTATTGCATTTTAATGCAATGTTGTGGCGACCAAAAAAAACGTAATTCTGGCGTTTCAAATTTTTTTCTTGCTATGCCGTTTAGTGATCAGGTTAATGCTTTTTTATTGATAGATCGGGCGATTCTGAGCACAGCGATACCAAATATGTGTAGGTTTGATTTTTTTATTTTATTTTGGATGGGGCGAAAGGGGGGTGATTTAAACTTTTATATATTTTTTATTTTTTTCATATTTTTTAAAAACATTTTTTTTTTAATTTTGCCATGCTTCAATAGAATCCATGGGAGGCTAGAAGCTGGCATAGCCTGATTAACTCTGCTACATAGCAGCGATCATCAGATCGCTGCTATGTAGCTGAAATGCAGGCTTGCTATGAGCGCCGACCACAGGGGGGCGCTCACAGCAGGCCGGCATCAGTAACCATAGAGGTCTCAAGGACCATCTTGATGCATTGCCGACCCCCGATCATGTGACGGGGGTCGGCGATGGGCTCATTTCCGGCCACGCGGCCTGAAGCGCCGGTTAAATGCCGCTGTCAGCATTTCACAGTGGCATTTAACAGGTTAATAGCGGCGGGTGAAATCGCGATTCGATATTGCGCGCTCATGTCAGCTGTACAAAACAGCTGACATGTCGCGACTTTGATGTGGGCTTACCGCCGGAGCCCACATCAAAGGCCCGGGGGGCATGTCGTACGGGGCATGTCTTTTCAAAAAACTGACCTGCACATCCAAACATAGACTCAGTGTGAACAGGTGCTGAACCCAGAGTCGCCAACTCGTACATAGTTAAGTAAACAAGGCAGCACACTGCAGCGCTAAAACATGCAAATTGAAAACACGAAATTTGAACTGTTTTGAAATGTATTCTCTAGCCTTCTGATCATGCACTCCGCCTCCAAGCTTCAGGTGTTTTAATTACAGCAGGTCCAATACCCCTCCACAGAGAGAGAGAATTTCAGTCCCAGAAGAGGTTTCACATGCACCCATTCAGATGGAGACGTTTATTCTCAGCGAGGTAAGGCAAGCGTAGGACCTGGTATAAGAGAGATGCCGTAAAGTGGCTACGAGGTACACATAAAATGGCCATTTTTATGCGCTAAAAGCTCTCATTTTTCATATTTCTAGTGCAGTAATGCAGTTCAAATTTCGTGTTTTCAATTTGCATGTTTTAGCGCTGCAGTGTGCTGCCTTATTTACTTAACTATGTACGGGGCATGTCGGGAAGGGGTTAAATTCCATTTGTTTGTGAATGCTGTCTGAAATTTCCTATAAATTGCTCCAAAAAGGATTTTCATGTTCAATAATTTAGAAAATGGATGAAAATCCAAATTCTGCACCCCAATGCTATAATTTTTTAACATGTGAGGAGATCACTTTTTCCATTTTCCAACTCTAAAATTCAAAAATATTTTCTTTTGTTGTTTACAAAAAAGACATTTTTTGTTCTTTTTCAATTATATTTATATCTTGCTGTAAAGGGGATAAAGGCAAACAGCAATTAAATGTTATTCTAAATGAAATCGTATGTTATTTTTAAAAGTGTCTTTTATCAATAAAGATAATCCCTAGAGCTTCAGTGGCAAATTATGGCTTTAATATAATAACAATGGAGCTTTCCTTCAACGCAGCCCAAGAGATTTCTGAATTAATATTAATTATGCTCTGGATGTTCTGTTCCACAATTCTCACTGAACCTTCACGATTTCTACAGTGAGAGGTAGTCGTTTAGGCATTTTCAAACTCTAATGAAAAGAAGATTAATAACATGATTAGTGAAGCTTTATCTGTCCTTTTTGATGGTGACAACTACTACAGCGGCATTGACAGCTCTGATTTGACACATCCTGATAATTGTGTTCTGCTCATTTTTCCATTGTAATTGCTTCATTCCAGTACATTACAACATGGTATCTTTCAGCTAAGTTGGTGTACTAATGGCAAATAGTTTGAACTCAGCAGGATTGAATTGTTTTTTTCTCTCTGTTCTCCGTATACATTCTGTTCTGTATGAGCTCTTTTTATGGCTGTCATTAATACAAGCTTGATGTTTGCTTCTGTGATTGTAATTGGGTTTTGTAGGGAGTGATGTTTGGTTGACACTTTCATTTTTTTCAACATTTTAGCCCATTTGTTTTTTTTCCCCATTTTTCATACCTTATATGCTAAAGCTAATGGTATTATTGAAAACAACAACTTGTCCTACAAAAGACAGTCCTCCTATACATAGATGGAATGCAGATACAGTCATGGCCAAAAGTATTAACACCCCTGCAATTCTGTCAGATAATGCTCAGTTTCGTCCTGAAAATTATTGCAATCACAAATTATTTGGTATTATTATCTTCATTTAATTTGTCTTAAATGAAAAAACACAAAAAGAATTGTCCTAAAGCCAAATTGGATATAATTCCAGACCAAACATAAAAAAGGGGGTGGACAAAAGTATTGGCACTGTTCGAAAAATCATGTGATGCTTCCCTAATTTGTGTAATTAACAGCACCTGTAACTTACCTGTGGCACCTAACAGGTGTTGGCAATAACTAAATCACACTTGCAGCCAGTTGACATGGATTAAAGTTGACTCAACCTCTGTCCTGTGTCCTTGTGTGTACCACATTGAGCATGGAGAAAAGAAAGAAGACCAAAGAACTGTCTGAGGACTTGAGAAACCAAATTGTGAGGAAGCATGAGCAATCTCAAGGCTACAAGTCCATCTCCAAAGACCTGAATGTTCCTGTGTCTATTGTGCGCAGTGTCATCAAGAAGTTTTAAGCCCATGGCACTGTGGCTAACCTCCCTAGATGTGGACGGAAAAGAAAAATTGACAAGAGATTTCAACGCAAGATTGTGCGGATGTTGGATGAAGAACCTAGACTAACATCCAAACAAGTTCAAGCTGCCCTGCAGTCCGAGGGTGCAACAGTGTCAACCCGTACTATCCGTCGGCATCTGAATGAAAAGGGACTGTATGGTAGGAGATTCAGGAAGACTACACTTCTTACCCCGAGACATAAAAAAGCCAGGCTGGAGTTTGCCAAAACTTACCTGAAACAGCCTAAAATGTTTTGGAAGAATGTTCTCTGGTCAGATGAGACAAAAGTAGAGCTTTTTGGGCAAAGGCATCAACATAGAGTTTACAGGAGAAAAAAAGAGGCATTTAAAGAAAAGAACACGGTCCCTACAGTCAAACATAGCGGAGGTTCCCTGATGTTTTGGGGTTGCTTTGCTGCCTCTGGCACTGGACTGCTTGACCGTGTGCATGGCATTATGAGGTCTGAAGACTACCAACAAATTTTGCAGCATAATGTAGGGCCCAGTGTGAGAAAGCTGGGTCTCCCTCAGAGGTCATGGGTCTTCCAGCAGGACAATGACCCAAAACACACTTCAAAAAGCACTAGAAAATGGTTTGAGAGAAAGCACTGGAGACTTCTAAAGTGGCCAGCAATGAGTCCAGACCTGAATCCCATAGAACACCTGTGGAGAGATCTAAAAATGGCAGTTTGAGAAGGCACCCTTCAAATATCAGGGACCAGGAGCAGTTTGCCAAAGAAGAATGGTCTAAAATTCCAGCAGAGCATTGTAAGAAACTCATTGATGGTTACCGGAGGCGGTTGGTCGCAGTTATTTTGGCTAAAGGTTGTGCAGCCAAGTATTAGGCTGAGGATGCCAATACTTTTGTCTGGCCCATTTTTGGAGTTTTGTGCAAAATGATCAATGTTTTGCTTTTTACTTCATTCTCTTTTGTGTTTTTTCATTTAAGACAAATTAAATGAAGATAATAATACCAAAGAATTTGTGATTGCAATCATTTTCAGGAAGAAACTGAGTATTATCTGACAGAATTGCAGGGGTGTTAATACTTTTGGCCATGACTGTATACCGATGACTATATAGTTGGAAAAAGAAAAATTATGACCTGTGATTATGGAACGACGGAGAAAAAAAACCCAAATGAGCGAAAATGAAAATTGGCCCTGCCAGAAAGGAGTTAATTACGTAACTTAAAAACTATGGTTTGAACCTCTTTCATGAATACACTTTTCATGAACACACTATATAATCTTGGCCTCCATTGTTTGCGGAAAGCAAAACTAAATTTAACTTTATTTATATAGGTTATTTTTCTTTACAACGTGATTCTTTGTTTCATGTTGTAAAGCTAAGAGGTGTTGAAACTGCTATTATTCATTTTGGTGTTCCCTTTAGTTTACTTCTAAGTGTCCAATTAGTGACTAAATATAGATTTTCTCTACTACAGAATAGAAAGCAGATTAACTGAGAGGGCTGACAGCTCATCTAGAAATCAGCTTTTGTGGAATGACTTAAACTAGTAGTACTTTTTCTTCTTTTTTTTTTAATTTGCACCTTTACTGATTTGACAGCATGTTCATTATACAATTGTGTAAACATATAGATCTATTGAGAAATGGTTTTCCATTTTACTTTTTTTTTTTACAAATTTAATCTACGGTAATTTAATCTAATTCATTACCAAGACTTTGAATTCTGAAGAACATTATATATAAGATTTATTCTGACCAAAAGTAATAAAAAGTAAAATAAGACAGACAAATAGTCATTCGCATAAAATACAATGCGCTAATATTGACCAAAATAAACATATTTTTCACACTAAAACTTGAGAAAGTTAGTTTTACTTTTTCACGGTTCTGAGGATCCTTAATATATAATTAAGTTCTCTCTAAATGATGCCGTGCATTTACTACAATTTTTAGGCAGGCTATTCATTTAATCAAATACCAGAACCAAGGTTGAAAATGTTTGTCCTTTTTAGGGCAGATGTAGCCGAGCGTGTATTCTCTCTTCTGAGATAATTGGGTCAATTATGCAAATCACACTCTGATCAAACTCAAAGCATCACATCGATCCAGGTGTGGTCTAGTATTTTGTCCGATCGCACTTTAACTGAAAATACGCTCGTCTGCTCCTGCCCTTAGAATAACTTAGAGAACAATCATTCAGCCAAAAACTTTTTTCCAAGCCAAAAATGAAAGAACTATTATTAAGTACAGTTCTGTTTACATCACTCTGAATTTATGTTGTGTCAAGTTTTCATTACAAGGATAGTAAAGTCTGCAGACATTTTCTTGTGGGGCAAAAGGAAAATTGGAAACATAATGAAAATCTGACAGGCGTATTGTAAGGTTTTGTGATCCATTAGAATTCCTTAGGTTCCCTTTCACAATGGATTTATCAAGGCTGTCATAGTTTACTGAATGGAAGTCATTGCAGGCACAGTACAAATTGCTGTGTTTCTACAGACCGCCCAGGAGCTTATATATGGTTGGCAACCATGACCACAATTGTTGGATCACTTATTACTTTGTAACATATGCTTCAGCGGAACTATACAGAGATGTGGTGGAGGTACAACGTAAGGAATATCATTTTTTAAACTGTTTTTCATATTGGACCACAGTTCTTTTTAAACTGCATGGCAGCACAGTCTAAACATTCAGCTGCTCAAAAAGAAATGACTTCCTTTTGATGTTCAATTTTTCCGAAGGTGGGACCAGTGACGCTAACGCTGATTGTAGTACACCACACACCGCAGACACCTGCAACTACTAAACTACAGCCCCTAACGGGACTCCTGCATCTCTCCAGGGATTTGTGCCCTTCTCGGTATCTACTATTGGAAGTAAGGTTTGAGAAAGACCCAGTGGGTCGAAACGTTACCTTGAAACCTTGAAACACTGCGGTGATACCACAAAAATTTTGGTGTTTGTTCACAATAAAAAACCACGTTTTTTTTTGGCAAAAGAATCTAAAGACCTCTGTCTTGAGTGCGACTGTTGTTGTACAGGGCTAACGCTGATTGGGCGCCACTCTCATGTGTCATAACAACCACATGAGAACCCCGGGAACCCTGGAACGGCATCGGCACAGAAGGTGAGTATAGGCTTTTTTATTTTATCAGTTCCAAGTGTTGGGTATGAGAAGAGGTTGTCTAAGTAGTGGACAACTTCTTTAAACTTTCCCTTTAAAGGCAGAGCACTGATGATGGTCTCTGGTGTTTAGTAACTGCCCAGTCCTCACTCATGCCTCTAATCACGCCAAGAAATTAAAAAAGAAGCTGAACAGAAGATCTTTGAGAGTGGGTATGTGGTTAGTTTTGGTAATATGGGAGATGTATGTGGGTGAGAAGACAAGGAGTACAGTCTGTGTGAGAGCAGAAAGGTCTGACCAGTCCTTCCTGTTACTGAGAAAACATTGGACAATTACATCCAATAATGAAACCAATAATCCTCCTATATCAGTTCATCTCCATGTGGAGGGACTGTTGATAACGGAGTCACTTTAACAATATAGGACACTCCATAGACAATACATTATACTCTACCGCCTCAGCAACACCGGAGCTACCACCTCACCAACACCGGAGCTCCTGCAACCCTCGACCTACTGTCTCCTTCCCCATAATCCTGTAGAATGTAAGCCCGCAAGGGCAGGGTCCTCGCCCCTCTGTATCAGTCCATCATTGTTAGTTTGTTTACTGTAAGTGATATCTGTAATTTGTATGTAACCCCTTCTCATGTACAGCACCATGGAATCAATGGTGCTATATAAATAAATAATAATAACAATAATAATACTCATAGAGAAAGGGAGTTCGAGTCCAGGATAATATAAAAATATAATCAATTTTATTTATACCAGATATCAATCCATAACATAATATATCAAATACATTACAGTTTATAACATGCTCAGCAAGGGAACAACCGGTACCAGACCTGTGTGACCTACCACATACTGCTAAGTATATATAGTAAAGTGCTATGTGCCTACATCAGGATGCCATGGGAAACAGAACCCCCTAGGACCAAGTCGTCAAAAGTGTCTCATGTCGCTTATCCTTTAGTAAAGGGTATCTCATTAGTAAATTATCCCACAATCAATAAGAGGCCCCAGGAATGGTTCCTTACCCATGTAGCAGATGCGGGATGATCACACAGTACAGTTCTGTCTGGTACCGGTTGTTCCCTTGCTGAGCTTGTTATAAACTGCAATGTATTTGATATATTATGTTATGGATTGATATCTGGTATAAATAAAATTGATTATATTTTTATATTATCCTGGACTCGAACTCCCTTTCTCTATGAGTATAATGAGAAAACATTGGAGCCTGAAGGGTTGAGTTTCCCACTAGACATCAAGTATGCATTGATCCCCTACTGTTAGAATTCTATTGTCCATCTTCGGATTGACCACTAGTGGGCGGCACGGTGGTGTAGTGGTTAGCACTGCAGCCTTGCAGCGCTGGCGTACTGGGTTCAAATCCCACCAAGGACAACATCTGCAAAGAGTTTGTATGTTCTCTCTGTGTTTGTGTGGGTTTCCTCTGGGCACTCCGGTTTCCACCCACATTCCAAAGACATACTGATAGGGAATTTAGATTGTAAGCCCCATCGGGGACTGTGATGATAATGTGTGCAAAATGTAAAGCGCTGCAGAATATGTTAGCGCTATATAAACATAAAGATTATTATTAGTAGTAATAGTGGCTGCTATTACTTGCGTTGATAAATTGTGTTGCATTTCTACTCCTTACTAGGGTTGAGCGAAACGGGTCGTTCATTTTAAAAAGTCGCCGACTTTTGGCAAAGTCGGGTTTCATGAAACCCGACCCGATCCCTGTGTGGGGTCGGCCATGCGGTATGCGACTTTCGCGCCAAAGTCGCGTTTCGTATGACGCGCTTGGCGCCATTTTTTTCAGCCAATGAAGGGGCGTGGGCAGAGTGATGACATAGGTCTTAGGGGCGTGGACGCCTATCGCCATGTTGTCGCTTGTGCGCTGTAGCGATTTGCACCAGCTTTTCAGTTCAGGGACGGACGGAGGGGGGAGAGGGAGAGAGAGAGAGAGAAAGAAAAAAAAATAAAAAATTCCCATTGGCTTTGCATTGGGTTTCGTGTTTCGGTCGATCCTCGACTTTTCGCCATAATCGGCTGATTTCACTCGACTCGACTTTTGAGATAGTCGGGTTTCGCGAAACCCGACTCGACCCTAAAAAAGTCAAGGTCGCTCAACCCTACTCCTTACCACTGGAGGCTGCAACTGGGAACAAAGCACAAAAAGAAAGTAAATTATGAGGTTTCTTCAATTCTAATCTGCATTACAATGCTTTACTAATCTGTGTGCCCGGAAAACCTCTTTAAATTGACTGCTCAGTAGCTACAAAGGTTTTGAGACTGAGAGAACATTTCTTTTAGTACTGCTTTTAAAATACCTGTCAAAGATTTTTGATATTTTGCAACACAGAAGCTGAATAAAAAGGCATGGCTAAATAGCTGTCATGTAATTTTAGGCATTTCTATACACATCTGACAAATCTGGTATGGAGAACGAACCTCTTTATAGATGACCCCCATATGTACAGCATATAGTCGATTGTTTATCTCTGCTTCTCTATGATTTATAGTAGATAAAACCCTTTGTGCAAGTTCTCCATGGCAACAATCCACAGAACAAAGAAAGTTAAAAATAATGTAATTGCTTTATTTGAAATGTTCTGCTTAGTCAGTATTTTATATAAATCACCTGGACAGCCTTGTATGTGCAGCATCTCCGCCATAATTCTCAGTTGTCAGCTGCCACCACTTATCCTGCGAGAAGAAAAGTCTGTAATAAAGGCCAATTTTATATGAAATAGTATATATATATATTTTTTCATTAGCTTCATATAGTTATCTTTCCCTTGCCCTATTTTTGATGCAGCAGCTGCATTTTTGTCTGTACAAACTGTTTTTACATTGTACATGTGTGCGCAGTAAATCATTTTTGTCAAACACACCTGGTTTTCCACATCCTGAAGGAGCATGTTCAGTGCTCTGGTTCCAAAAGACATAGAGCGGGCCTGCCGGAGGGGTGCTGGTAGAAGTTTTAACCCCTTCATTTAATTTTTTTGCCTTTAAAAAAAGAAGCTGTATGGGAACTTAATATTTTACTAGATGATCTGAAGTTTTGAATGACACCATACACTTTACCATGAAAAAAATTCCATCCAATGTGAAATCATGAAAGATAATGCAATTTTGTCATTGTTTTCTAGTTTTGTTTTTACAGTGTTCATTGTGTGGTAATATTATTAGTGATCCGTTATGATTGCAGCGGCCGAACTAAAAACCCGCTCAGACAACACACTTGCGGTAGGGCATGACAGAACCTCCAAGGCGTATAAGGAGAGGTCAGGCAAAGTGTGCAGCCAATAGTTAAAGGGTAAGGTGAAGAATCAGGAAGGATGCTGGTATGGTCACTTAAGTACTCCTTCACCATCTTGGCCAACTTCTCCCTCCTCATCATAGTTACACCCACAGATAGCTCTTGATGATGTGACAGTTTCATGAAAACGGCCCAGTTGGTGAACATTCCCCCCTTCCCTGAGTTTCACCTGGTGTGTGTGTCCCTCCTTTGTAATGCTTGTGGGTGAAAAGATCTGATACCTCTGCCAGCAGTGTTGTCTGAGCATTATCTTTTCAGCATGTCTTCCACAATGGCCCTCTGGCATGCATGAAATGAAAATGGCTCATCTGCCTCCAAGATTAGAGAAGGACAGTTCTCCTTATCACGTTGGACAATATGTCTTTCACGCAAGGGTCTTGGGAAAGACATCTGGAGATGAATTCTGCCATGTGTGTCAGACTACAAAGAGTCAAACGTTCAGTGTCCTCACTAGGAAGAACAGTAACCATCCTCTCCTCCTCACAACACATAGCCTCCTCCTCCTCGTCTTCAGGCCATCCATGTTGGACAGGCATGAAGCTGGGATCGGGAGTCACCTTTGTAACGAAAAGCAAAAACTCCTGTTCCTCCTCCTGTTCAATGTCATCACCCAATGTAGCTTGATAATATTGTGTGAAGCTGTGGTATCAGCCACTGTAAAATCTTGCTCCATAGCCACCTGCTCAACACTCAAAATGTCCTCTTTGAGATTCTACAGCAAACATTTTAATAGAGCAGCAGGATGGTTATGCTCATAATAGCATCATCAGTGCTCACCATCTTGGTGCAGTACTCAAAGTTTTGAAGAACCTCACATATGTCAGCAATCCACATCCACTTGCAGTTGCTATGTGTGGGGGTGAGTGTTACTCTGACGGGCATTGAGAAGCTGGAATTCAGACACAGCACTCTGCTGCTCACTAAGCCTTGCCAAGATATGAATGGTCAAATTCCAGCTCGTGGGCAGGTCACAAATCAGTCAGTGACGAGATAAACTAAAGCGCTGCTGCAGTGAAACTGGACCGGTGAAAGCCTGAGATGACTTTCAGAAATATGCACTGACATGGTGTACCTTGGCAAGTAGGTCTGTTTTAAAAAACCATTGTACAACCAAGTTCAGCACCTGGGCCATGCATGGAACGTGTACCAGCTTGCTGAGCTTTAAAGCCACCACCAAGTTACACCCATTATCGCACTCATCCAGACCTGGTTGGAGGTTCAGAGGGGAGAGCCACTGATTGGTCTGGTCTTTGATCCCTGTCATCAGCTCTGCTGCGCTGTGAGCTTTATCACCTAAACAGATGAGTTTCAGCAGAGCATGCTGCCGCTTTGACAGGAAAGTGCTGCAGACCTCCCAACTGGGAGTGATGGGGAGGCGAGTTCCACTGAGGATGAGGAGGAGGAGAGACAGGAACTGGAATACGAGGAGAATGATATCCTGATGGAAGTTGGGCATGCTTTTCTTGGTGTGGGTAAGATGTGTGATGTCCCAGCGTCTCAATCTGTCCCAGACTCCACCAGGTTTACCCAGTGTACCATCAGGAAAATATAGCATCCCTGTCGACAAGAACTTGTCCATGTGTCTGTGGTAAGGTGGACCTTCGCTGTGACCCTCTGGCCAGAACACTGCTGATATTGTGTAACACGTGCTTATGTAACGCAGGAACGGCACACTGGGAAAACTAGTAGCGGCTGGGAATCTAGTACAATGGAGCTGCCTCCGCCTGGTTACTGTGAAACATCTGGTTCAAGGACAACTGAATGATGCACTGGGACTATGAACTGGATGTGGTTGCCGACTGTTGTGTCTGTGCAACCGTAGGTTGTGGACAGTAGGCATTAGCACCTGCTTCCTGGACAGCAGATTAGTAAGGCCATAACACAGTGGAAGGGGCAGTGGTTTCACTTCTAGGCACAGATATTGCACCCAGGTGTTCCTCCCACCTACTGTGGTACTTGGCTGCAATTTACTTCCTGATGCTGGTGGTGCTCAGGTTGGCAGTATTCTTTCCCCTTCTCAGCTTGGTATGGCAGATGCTGCAAACCACAGTTGTTTTATCTGAAGGACCTTAAGAAAAAAACTGCCATAAAGGGGAACAATGCACCCTTGGCCTGCTATCTAGCCGAGTGGGGGAACTCTGTGGAACATTTGACCGAGTTCTCCCTTTGGTCTGACCACTGCCTCTTCTTGCCTGTTTTCATACAATGGATCCATCCCTCTCTGCATTGCTGTGCTCACTAGGCATGCCACCGTGCCAAGTTGGATCAGTGGCATCATCATCAACCACGTCGTCCTCCAATTCATCCATCTGATCGTCCTTCTGAGTTGCAATTTCAGGCTGACCTGATGGCAACTGTGCATCTTGATTATCCTCTCCCTCTTCAGACATGAATTGACCATCGCCCAGTGTCTTTTTTCTGCCCATGGGTACTCAAATGTTTGTGCATCAATGCACTCCGCCTCCTCATGACCCTCTTTAATAGTGCACATTGAGAGACCTGAATAATTACAAGGGAACATAAACAGTTTCTGAGACAGGTCAGCGTTGGGGGTCATACATCTCCTGGGATTTTGATGGGGGAAATATGGAGGACCAGGTAAAGGATTGTCAGGCCCAGCCTCTTGGCTAATGAAAGTGGACCATGTGGAAGACTTGGTGGTGCAGTGGTTAGCACTGCAGCCTTGCAGCGCTGGGGTCCTGGGTTCTAATCCCACCCAGGACAACATCTGCAAAGAGTTTGTATGTTCTCTCCGTGTTTGCGTGGGTTTCCTCCGGGCACTCCGGTTTCCTCCCACATTCCAAAGACATACTGATAGGGATTCTAGATTGTGAGCCCCATCGGGGACAGTGATGATAATGTGTGCTAAAATGGGCAGCACGGTGGCGCAGTGGTTAGCACTGCAGCCTTGCAGCGCTGGGGTCCTGGGTTCTAATCCCACCCAGGACAACATCTGCAAAGAGTTTGTATGTTCTCTCCGTGTTTGCGTGGGTTTCCTCCGGGCACTCCGGTTTCCTCCCACATTCCAAAGATAGGGATTCTAGATTGTGAGCCCCATCGGGGACAGTGATGATAATGTGTGCTAAACTGTAAAGCGCTGTGGAATATGTTAGCGCTATATAAAAATAAAGATTATTATTATTATTTATTTGTATCGCCTTTGTATGCAGCAACAGCAGAGTAAGGAAAATTATTTACACTGGTAAACTGTGGTGTTTGCCTATCTCTGCAGGCTTTTCAGAAGTTGCACAATTGCTAGATACTGTAAATATACGCTATTTATTTAACCCATAGAAAATTTCTATTTTTTTATGTTGCATTTCTGACACACGGCAATAGCAGAGTAAGGAAAATTATTGCCACTGGTAAATAGTGACATTTGCATATTTCTGCAGGCTTAACAGAAGTCGCACAAATGCTATATGTTATTTATTTATTTAACCGATATATTTTTTATATCGCCTTTATGACACATCACAACAGCTGATTCAATGAAATTACTGGTAAATAGTGACATTTCCGTAGCTCAGCAGGTTTTCCACCAGTGGCACAACTGCTAAATAAATACTAGCTATTTCAGCAATAGGCTAATATTATTTAGCAATTAGTTTTTAAAAAAGATATTTACTACATGCTGGCACTGAGGAATATTATTTAGTTGTAAAAAAAAGTTTTGGTATATACTGCTACGCAGGAATATTATGTAGCTCCAGAAACATGTATTTAGTGTATGCTGGTACAAGTAATATTATTTGGCTCTAAAAAGTGCTGCTTTATGTCATAGTTTAGACAGGGTTCATGCCCTGCACTCTCAGGGTTAATTGTATGTGGCCTCCTTTTAGATCTGGGAGGGGTATTTATATCCACTCTGAACCTGGATTCCCTGTCAGTTATATTTTCATTCTGTCTGTGTGTCTGACCCCCTGGTGTGCATGTGCATTATGCGTTTGTTTGACTGCTTTCTTTGGTTCTGACCTCCTGGCCTGTCTGTTCTGACTTCGTCACCTCGCGTCTCTTTTGGTACTTCCTTGCTTGATTCAGCTCCCTGATCTCCGGCTTTCACCTGACTATCCTTTCGTCTCACCCCGGTACCTCATTTGACCATCCGGTTTTGACCTCGGCATGTTTGACTTCTCTCTGGTGCTGCCCAGCTCCCTGGCATTCCAGCGCCTGTCTCCGCCCTCTGCTACTCCCCCTCAGTCATGTGGTTCAGGTCCTGCTCGCTGCCCGGTGAGTTCTCCGCTTCTCTGCTCGTGTCTCTCTTGCTGTGGTGAGCCGCCTGCCTTGCGGCAGGTACACCGGGGGTTCATGACACTTTGTATTGTTATGCTAGTTGATGAAACCCTGCCTATCTCTCCCTAATCCCACAGTCTGTTCCTACACTATAGAACACAATGCAAACTAGCAGAGATCTGCAGCATCTACTTGCAATGATAACACCCAGGTGCCTCCTTTCCCTTCCTATTAAATCTCTCCCTATGCTATCACCACTAATCTTCACTATCAGTAGCTCTTAAAAGAGCTTTTTGTAGTCACAAGCTCTTCCTATATGCTGCTTTTCCTCTCCCAACGCTCACACTACGCTGTTTCTGGCTGTAATGTGCGCAAGCTGGCACCAGCAGGTATTAAATAACCCCTATGATGCTGTTAGGCCAGCCAATCACAGTAATACCACACCAAAGATCACACCAGCATTACTGTGATTGGAAAGCAAGTCCAGCATGTTCATTGTTTGCAAATAAAGCGCCAAACTTGCTGGGTGGGTCACTCGAATATACCAAGGCGAATAGCAAACTACTAGCCAAGTATCAAACAGCCCAAATACAGTACTATCCGTGCGTGTAACGAATAGTGCCGAATGTATTGGCTCATCACTAAAAATTATCTGACAACAGCATTTCCTATGTCAGGCTGATTAGAGTGATACAAAATCCATAGTTTTATTTATAGTTTAGCAGCTTTAAAGGAAACCTATTACTAGGTTTCCCAATATAAATCGGGCCAGCACCTTTAAGCCCTCTGTTATACCATTCTATCATGCTGTATGTATGTCCTCAATTTGCACGATGCTCACATGAAGGTGCCTGCTGCTTATGACAGCAGTGCACCTGTGCTTGTCACCACAGGAAGTTTTGCCCGCCCCCTCCCCCCGCAACTATGATTGCTGTGATTTGCTGTTCAATTTTGAACAGCCAATCACAGCAATTTCAATGTTTAGGCAAATATAATTGCCTAAAACATTGAAGTCCAGCTATGATCGGTGGTAAACAGCACCAATCGTAGGCTGTAGCTAGGCAACATCAGTGTCATTAGCGACAGCACTGATTTTTTCAATCGGTCGATTACATCCGATCGCACCAATCAGTGAACAGAGTGACCGCTCTGCCTCATTCTAGTTTGGCAATGTATGCATAGTAGTCACTATGCACTATCAATGTTTTGATGCCATATTTGCTGGGACTTGTGGTGCACATACTATTTTAGCCTGTGCCAGCACTACTTTTTCTGCTGATGACTGCAGAAAGGAGATAGAAGACATTCCTGTTCCTGTCCTTTGCTTTTTTCCAGTTTACACTAAACCCCACTCACCCCCATCTCCCCTTTTCCACCTCTCACTAACCCCTTTCCCACCCACCTTCTGCCACCGAGTGCTGATCAGTACATGATCGCTTGGGTTTTGTCAACTTTTTTCTTTTTCACCACCTTCATGCTTGCGTTCTGCAGCCACTGAGGTTGCTTTTGGACAATACTTTTTTCCTGTTTGTTTTTTCCCTCTTTTGCACTACAACAATGAGGGCATCCTACAGCCACTAAGCACTGATCAGTGACGCACATCACTGATCAGCATCCGGTTGTTGTTTTTTTCAACAAGTGTGAAAAAAAATCTAATAAAAAGAATAATCTAGATAAGTTGATAGGGATAGATTAAAGACAGTAAAAGCACACTGTAGTAATCGGCGCCTACTGAATTTTTTTTTACCAAATATAGTTTGAATTAGTGTTAGATAGTAAAGTGTAAAAAAAAAATCAAAAATAATAATTTAGATCAGTTGATAGGGCTAGATTAGGAACAGTAAAAATATACTGTAGTTATTGGCATCTACCACAGTATTTTTAGTGAATGTAATCAGGATTAGGCAGGAGTCACACTAGCGTATCACTTGCGATCCAAGAGCATTGGATGCGATATGCAAATGACACTCGGCTCCTTCTCTGCTGCAAGTGTGAGCTGAGTGTCAGTTCTCTGTGCTCTTATTGTCTAGCATGAGAGGATCGAAGCACAACTGCAGGGGAGACAGAGAATATAAAATTCCTCCTTTCCTGCGGGTATCACACTGCACTTGGGTGGTATCCAAGTGGAGTGCAATGTTTTACAGGCACCCATGGATTTATATGGGTGCATCTGATTATATACCCCCTACAGTGGACTTATCGGAGGTGGATTATTTAATTTTTTTTTCTGTAAATAATTGTAGGGACATCTATTTCACTTGTGCTTCTGTTAATTGTAGTTAGAGATATGCCCTACAGCAGCACATGGTTATAGACCCAATTCACTGGAGATGATCATTGACTTGTTTAGAAGAGATTTCTAGCTATGCTTAGTGAGTGGAGTAGAGGACATTATGCAGGAAGTGAGCTCTGTCTGTTAGTTATTGTGAATGGTGAGATCCTATTTTATACATACAGCTAGATACTTCTTGTGTGGCACCTTGGTAATGTGCCATCAGTTGAATCCGCTGATAAAATTTTCTTTAAGTGGCAGAATTGCTTTCTAATTACTGATAGATTTCAGCTGGTGTCATGGCTTTCCATGTTTTTCTTTATGTGTTCAATACTTATTTCCCCTGTGTCATTTCTCATCATAATTAATTTGTGGAAATCTATGGTTTGATTTCTTTACCTGTGTGCATTGGATGGATTGTTACCAACATCTGGTGAGAATTTCATGTCACTAATACCTTAACCCCTTTCTGGTGTGCAAACAAATAAGCCCTCATCCAACCCGAGAACACGAAAAATGGAGACGCTATGGGTATCAGAAAATTGCAATTTCACCGCCCTTGGATTTTTTTCCCCCATTTTCCAGAAAATATGTTAAAACCAATGGTGTTGTCCAAAAGTACAGCTCATCTCATAAAAAACAAGCCCTCACATGGCCATATTGAAGGAAAAATAAAAAAAGTTATGGCTCTCGGAAGAAGGGGAGGAAAAAACAAAAACGCAAAAATGAAAATACCTCCAGTCATGAAGGGGTTAAGATATGTTTACTTAGAAAATTGGTGACCTGTTCAATACTTATTTTACTCCACGTATATTACCTGTTGTAACTCTTCCTAAAAAATTTTGAATGCATATAGTGACATGAAAAATGTAATAAAAACCCCATAAAAGATGCCTTTTATAGGAAAAACTGTCATAGATCCTTTGCTTGCAAATCCTTTGTTTCTGATTGTTATTCCTGAGATTTGAGCTTGATCGTAATCTTGGCCTCCCATGGTGTAATGTATGTACATGACATGTATACTGTTGGTTTTTCATCATGGACTAAAGGTACCTTCACACTCAGCAACTTTACAATGAGAATGACAACGATCCGTGACGTTGCAGCGTCCTGGATAGCGATCTCGTTGTGTTTGACACGCAGCAGCGATCAGGATCCCGCTGTGATATCGCTGGTCGGAGCTAGAAGTCCAGAACTTTATTTGGTCGTCAGGTCGGCGTGTATCGTCGTGTTTGACAGCAAAAGCAACGATGCCAGCAATGTTTTACATGTAGCTAACAACCAGCGAGAATGAGAAGTGAGTCGCCGTTACGTCACTGGATCGCTCCTGCATCGTTCTGGAGTTGCTGTGTTTGACGTCTCTACAGCGACCTAAACAGCGACGCTGCAGCGATCGGCTCGTTGTCTATATCGCTGCAGCGTCGCTGAGTGTGACGGTACCTTAAGGCTCATTGGACTACAACCTGTAGACTGTTCATGTGCTGACGTTAAATATCTAATTTGTCATTTTTTCAGTACAGTATCTGATTTTTCCTTTTTTTTATAGACAGTGAATTAAAATTTAGGTTTTAATTTATCTCTTGCCTGTGCTGTTATTTTCCATAAATTTGTGTATGGAAATCTCATACTGATACTAGACTGCTATAAAGTAGACTATTGCTATGCTGCTGACAATCTCCTGCTGCGTTCCTCAGTTTCAAGCCATAAAAAGAGGCTTGTTTAATAGTACCTTGAAGTTGTGCATTCAGTGTTCAACTGGCAAGGTTGTGGGCATGAGATTTGTTGATGAGCCAAGGACCTCATCAATATTTAACACGTCATTTCAGTTCCCAGTGTGACAACTCCTCTAGACTTGGCATTGGCCCTAATTTGCAGATCCAGTAGTTAATAGTTGGCACTTCTGTACATTTCCAGTGCAGGGGAATTAAGATTTGTGCAGCTGCAAAAAGTTGTCTCTCTAATTCAAGATCTTTCAGACTATATTAGAAGGAAATAGTAAGCAGAGGCCTATTTTGGGAAAGCAGGGAAATGTACTGTTACATACTGCTGTAAGTTAGTTGTCCTGAAGACCTGATGCTAAAAGGCAAATATGAGTTGCATTCCAACCATATGAGATGGAAAGTGCATTTGGCCTGATTGCATTTCATGCACATGTTGCTGGAGGACTGATACTGTTAGGGTTGGCGTAACGCACCGAGTATACAGTATATATACAGTGGGGCAAAAAAGTATTTAGTCAGTCAGCAATAGTGCAAGTTCCACCACTTAAAAAGATGAGAGGCGTCTGTAATTTACATCATAGGTAGACCTCAACTATGGGAGACAAACTGAGAAAAAAAAATCCAGAAAATCACATTGTCTGTTTTTTTTTTTATCATTTTATTTGCATATTATGGTGGAAAATAAGTATTTGGTCAGAAACAAACAATCAAGATTTCTGGCTCTCACAGACCTGTGACTTCTTCTTTAAGAGTCTCCTCTTTCCTCCACTCATTACCTGTAGTAATGGCACCTGTTTAAACTTGTTATCAGTATAAAAAGACACCTGTGCACACCTTCAAACAGTCTGACTCCAAACTCCACTATGGTGAAGACCAAAGAGCTGTCAAAGGACACCAGAAACAAAATTGTAGCCCTGTACCAGGCTGGGAAGACTGAATCTGCAATAGCCAACCAGCTTGGAGTGAAGAAATCAACAGTGGGAGCAATAATTAGAAAATGGAAGACATACAAGACCACTGATAATCTCCCTCGATCTGGGGCTCAACGCAAAATCCCACCCCGTGGGGTCAGAATGATCACAAGAACGGTGAGCAAAAATCCCAGAACCACGCGGGGGGACCTAGTGAATGAACTGCAGAGAGCTGGGACCAATGTAACAAGGCCTACCATAAGTAACACACTACGCCACCATGGACTCAGATCCTGCAGTGCCAGACGTGTCCCACTGCTTAAGCCAGTACATGTCCGGGCCCGTCTGAAGTTTGCTAGAGAGCATTTGGATGATCCAGAGGAGTTTTGGGAGAATGTCCTATGGTCTGATGAAACCAAACTGGAACTGTTTGGTAGAAACACAACTTGTCGTGTTTGGAGGAAAAAGAATACTGAGTTGCATCCATCAAACAACATACCTACTGTAAAGCATGGTGGTGGAAACATCATGCTTTGGGGCTGTTTCTCTGCAAAGGGGCCAGGACGACTGATCCGGGTACATGAAAGAATGAATGGGGCCATGTATCGTGAGATTTTGAGGGCAAACCTCCTTCCATCAGCAAGGGCATTGAAGATGAAACGTGGCTGGGTCTTTCAATGATCCAAAGCACACCGCCAGGGCAACAAAGGAGTGGCTTTGGAAGAAGCATTTCAAGGTTCTGGAGTGGCCTAGCCAGTCTCCAGTTCTCAACCCTATAGAAAACCTTTGGAGGGAGTTGAAAGTCCGTGTTGCCAAGCAAAAAGCCAAAAACATCACTGCTCTAGAGGAGATCTGCATGGAGGAATGGGCCAACATACCAACAACAGTGTGTGGCAACCTTGTGAAGACTTACAGAAAACGTTTGACCTCTGTCATTGCCAACAAAGGATATATTACAAAGTATTGAGATTAAATTTTGTTTTTGACCAAATACTTATTTTCCACCATAATATGCAAATAAAATGTTAAAAAAACAGACAATGTGATTTTCTGGATTTTTTTTTCTCAGTTTGTCTCCCATAGTTGAGGTCTACCTATGATGTAAATTACAGACGCCTCTCATCTTTTTAAGTGGTGGAACTTGCACTATTGCTGACTGACTAAATACTTTTTTGCCCCACTGTATGTATAGATCGGTGCGTTCGCAACCCGGGGTCCACTGTGCAGAAGAGGAACCTGGTGCTGGCAAATGGCGGCGCTATATGGCGGTATAAGCGAACTCTGTTAACTCCACAGAGTCGCTAGAAATAAGATGCTGTGCCCTGTTAGCGTCACAGGGGAACACAGCCAACTGCTGAGCTGATGGCAGTCAGTGGACACGCACCCAGAAAAGCACACAAGCACTCCTCACCGGAGGTGCCGGTATTCTAGGGGCTTATTTCAGCCGGGTCCCTGAACACATACATGCAAACTCCTCACCGGAGGTGCCGGTATTCTAGGGGCTTATTTCAGCCGGGTCCCTGAATACACACATACAGGCGCGGCCACAAATAACAAGCTCATGACATGAGGTGGTACTAGCGCATGGCCGTGCAGCCATGCAAATCTTTTATAGCTGCAGCAGCTTAAGGACCTTCCTAGGGAACCAAAGGAAGATGCTACAGTACCTGAGCAACTTCAGGACCTTCCTAGAGGACCAATGATAGCTGCTGCAGTAACTGAGCATGTGACCCCTGACCTCTAATGAGAGGTCTTACCTTGGGCATGCTCAGTGTGTGCAAGGCAGGACTTAGTCCCAGAAATGCCTGCTCGCAGCTGACCAGTGCAGGCTACAACAGCAGAGCCTGGAAAGGCAGCAGTAACCCTATGCACAGTATCAGAATGAGCGAGACACTGGAACCGACATCTCCGCTGAGCAGGCTCCACTGTGGTCGATGTAGAATGGAAGACCGCAGCAGACATGGCTTGAGATTCCCCCGGTGCAGTGACGGCAACTCGACTCCTAACAGATACTTTCTCTTGTTTTAAATCAGGATCAGGTGCCACTGATATTAGCATTTTCATGAATTCTCTTGAAATAATTTCTTTTGGGGCTTTGATTATATATTGGACTTCTAAGGAAGAAAAGGTGGCGTTGAGGTTTTGTTCTCATCATCTTCCAAAATAAGAGACAGTGTGAAGATTTATACAGACAATTAATTTTCTAAGTACTGAGAGTTGCCATATAGATACGTATCTTTTGTTGGACCTAAACGTTTTTCAAACCAGCTGACGTCCATAACTTGCACCACGGTGTAAAGGAAAGGTATCTTTTTACAGTATGTCTTTGCATAACTAAGCAAGATGTGGGGGAATTAAAGGTGAGGTAGGATAGAGGTCTTTGTGGCTAGAGTAATGAACATAAAGTGCCATCTGGTTTTAGGATCTCTGGGAGGGTTAAAGAGGATATGTCACCAGGTCAGTAGTGTCCAGACTTTGCTTTTATTTATTTCTACTGCTCTCGAGTACTATGTTTTTTGCAGTTTTGAAATCCACAATATGATCCAGGAACATGGGACTTTTTAGTGCCGATTTGTATGGTCTTTAACATCACACAAATACCCCCAGGCGATAATTAGGCCAGTAGGACAAAAAGAGTGGCTGAATCAAAATAAAATTAAACATAGTTTTATTTTATTCGATAAATTAATATTAATATAATATTAAAAAATATTTGAAAAAAAAATCAAGAAAAGTGGAGGGATAAGGGACTCTTCTAGTGATAGTGCTCAATGGTAAACATTTCCATGTAATGACCAGGCTAAGTACTTAGTACATAAGGCTATACCATTGGAACATCAATTCTACAAATTCAGTAATATACTTTATGCTTCTGCATCATAATAAAGTGCCTAGTGCCAAAAAATGTGTCAACTGAATATGAATATAATTAAGGCTGTCATGGATTAACACTTTAAAAACCTAAATATGGTCAAAAGAGTAAATAAATAATAATGTCATGTCATGTTTTCAGGATTTCCTTAGTCTTGCCCAGGTAATAATTGCATCACCTGTGCAATGCAAAGGAAATCCTGAAAACATGACCTGTTGGTGGGCCTTGAGGACTGGAGTTGGGGACCCCTGTACTAAAAGAGTGAGATTTTAATATATAAAGCAATAGCTCAGTTGCAAGCATTTGGCTTGTCCTTGTCTATTAACTGCTATGAAGAGCTGAGGTTGTGGGTTGTAATAATCACCTAGGCAGGTTACTTAGCAATGCAACTATTTTATTCCTTACATTCATGGTCTTACAGCAATTCCAGGTAGATTGCACAATGTAATGTCCCTAGTCCATAAGATAGTTCCACTGCCCCGGTACCAGGGGATACCCATTGTCTCGCAATATTTGGTTGGCACTCAGCTTTTGTATCTCACACTCCCACTAGTATAATCTGTATTCACAGCCCATGCTCTATACTGGTGTTTCTCAACTCCAGTCCTCAAGACCCCACAACAGGTCATGTTTTCAGGATTTCCTTAGTATTGCATAGACGATGGAATTGGTATTGCACAGGTGATAAATAATTCATCACCTGCTCAAGCATTAAGGAAATCCTGAAAACATGACCTGTTGGTGGGCCTTGAGGACTGGAGTTGGGGACCCCTGTTTTAGTGTTACAACATGGAAAGTCTTGCATATGATCATACAGTGGGGCAAAAAAGTATTTAGTCAGTCAGCAATAGTGCAAGTTCCACCACTTAAAAAGATGAGAGGCGTCTGTAATTTACATCATAGGTAGACCTCAACTATGGGAGACAAACTGAGAAAAAAAAATCCAGAAAATCACATTGTCTGTTTTTTTATCATTTTATTTGCATATTATGGTGGAAAATAAGTATTTGGTCAGAAACAAACAATCAAGATTTCTGGCTCTCACAGACCTGTAACTTCTTCTTTAAGAGTCTCCTCTTTCCTCCACTCATTACCTGTAGTAATGGCACCTGTTTAAACTTGTTATCAGTATAAAAAGACACTTGTGCACACCTTCAAACAGTCTGACTCCAAACTCCACTATGGTGAAGACCAAAGAGCTGTCAAAGGACACCAGAAACAAAATTGTAGCCCTGCACCAGGCTGGGAAGACTGAATCTGCAATAGCCAACCAGCTTGGAGTGAAGAAATCAACAGTGGGAGCAATAATTAGAAAATGGAAGACATACAAGACCACTGATAATCTCCCTCGATCTGGGGCTCAACGCAAAATCCCACCCCGTGGGGTCAGAATGATCACAAGAACAGTGAGCAAAAATCCCAGAACCACGCGGGGGGACCTAGTGAATGAACTGCAGAGAGCTGGGACCAATGTAACAAGGCCTACCATAAGTAACACACTACGCCACCATGGACTCAGATCCTGCAGTGCCAGACGTGTCCCACTGCTTAAGCCAGTACATGTCCGGGCCCGTCTGAAGTTTGCTAGAGAGCATTTGGATGATCCAGAGGAGTTTTGGGAGAATGTCCTATGGTCTGATGAAACCAAACTGGAACTGTTTGGTAGAAACACAACTTGTCGTGTTTGGAGGAAAAAGCATACTGAGTTGCATCCATCAAACAACATACCTACTGTAAAGCATGGTGGTGGAAACATCATGCTTTGGGGCTGTTTCTCTGCAAAGGGGCCAGGACGACTGATCCGGGTACATGAAAGAATGAATGGGGCCATGTATCGTGAGATTTTGAGGGCAAACCTCCTTCCATCAGCAAGGGCATTGAAGATGAAACGTGGCTGGGTCTTTCAATGATCCAAAGCACACCGCCAGGGCAACGAAGGAGTGGCTTTGGAAGAAGCATTTCAAGGTTCTGGAGTGGCCTAGCCAGTCTCCAGTTCTCAACCCTATAGAAAACCTTTGGAGGGAGTTGAAAGTCCGTGTTGCCAAGCAAAAAGCCAAAAACATCACTGCTCTAGAGGAGATCTGCATGGAGGAATGGGCCAACATACCAACAACAGTGTGTGGCAACCTTGTGAAGACTTACAGAAAACGTTTGACCTCTGTCATTGCCAACAAAGGATATATTACAAAGTATTGAGATTAAATTTTGTTTTTGACCAAATACTTATTTTCCACCATAATATGCAAATAAAATGTTAAAAAAACAGACAATGTGATTTTCTGGATTTTTTTTTCTCAGTTTGTCTCCCATAGTTGAGGTCTACCTATGATGTAAATTACAGACGCCTCTCATCTTTTTAAGTGGTGGAACTTGCACTATTGCTGACTGACTAAATACTTTTTTGCCCCACTGTATATAATGCAGACACCTAGTTGAGACCACAAAATCAAAGGAGAAGAAAACTTCCATCGTTCCATTCAGAAAAATCTCATCTGCAATGATTTGTTCTAAATAAAGATTGGATTTTGAATTCAGGACGATTTTCCTTTTAGCTACTGTATGTCTATGTGCAAACAATTTCCATATGGTAAGCAAGTGGTAGTCAACTGTGCCTGAGGGGAATGGTGGCTGTGCCATCTATTAAGTACAATAAGGGTCTCAAACATTCTTGGGAAGTATGTGGATAAGACATATCTAGATGATTTAGACACTGAGGGCCCGATTCTTCAAAGCTTTCAAGCAGAATTTTGATGTAAAAGCTTGGAAAAGTCATAAAATTTAGGCACCACCTGGAGTTGCACCAAATTTTTGCAACTTTTGGAGTTCTCATGACAGTTATTTTTAGCTCCAGTGAAGGCGAGATGCCACAGCTAATCTAGTTCAAGACGAGCTGTAGCATTCCCAATGCCAAAAATATCTCTCCAGTACCTGACTGGAGTAAGATTTCAGATGTGTGCAGTGGAGATGCACACCACTTGACAGTTGCTCCAGATTTATGAATCAGGACAGTCTGACTCCAGCATGCCCCCTCATCAAGACTGGCATAAACAATATCGGCTTTGATGAATCGGTCACTGATTGTTGTATAGCTACGGACATATCCTGAGGCCCTATAATGAAGGCCGTTGCTCACTGTTGTGGTAGACCATAGTATTTTGTATATATATTATAGATGAGCGAATCAGTTTGAATGTAAAATCTTTTTGATTTTCTTTGTGTGAGTCCAGTAAAATCTCAATTAGTTGTCCACCATTTTGTTGATTTAAAGAGGTCCAGGAAAAGAATGAAAAATATTCAAAAACTTTTCCATACATCGTCCTTATCTTCCATGTCATGACATGCATCCCTCGAGGTCTAGTCAATGCTTTAGATGACACACACAGTGACGTGACTTGTGTGTAATGTCTAAGACCTACTAGGCAGTGGGAGCCCTGGTAGAGAGTGGAGATAGAGGAAAAGAACATAACCTGCCTTGTAGGATTAAAAAAGAGACTTGATGAGCTGAGCAGCAAGGTGAGTATTATATTTTTTTATTTTTCTTTATCCCATAGACCCCTGAGCATAATAAGGCACATTTAATTCACAGTTGAATAGATTTGATGCAAATCAAGTTTCTTGGCCAAATTTGAGTGAGTTGTCGAATTAATATTTTGGCAGAATTTGTCATCGCTGGTGTATTTTTACATCCCTGTCTTCCATCTGCAATGATCCCTGAGATTTGTACATGGAAATCAAATTTTAATGGAGACTTTATTATAAACTCAGAACAGTACATGCAATCTTTTTTAATTTAGCCCATTTATATTAAGCTATTGACCCTCTTTCAATTTACTTAGACAGTAATAAAAAAGGATATAAATAAATTAGGCTCTCAAGCATAATGATGACTTTCAAATGTACTTTCTCTCGAAACATAAATGTGATGTATCAATAATGACATCTAAACTCTAGATTATTGTGACTGCTACATATTTTCTTTCTTATTCTTTTAAATAAATGTGCTGCCTTCAAAGGCTAGCAGTGTTCCAAGTCAGACCTAAGGGACCTAAAATTGAATATTATCTGTCTTGTGCATATCAACTGGAAGGACACTACTTAGTTCAGATGGGTTTGGGCTTCTCTCAGATGAGTTGTCAGCCTTGAGATTAAGGCTATGTTCGCATGTTGTGTTTTTGCTGCATTTTTATGCAACATTTAAGCTGTGTTTAAGCTGCTTACAAAATTAGGTTTGCTTAGTTTTTGCTGCGTTTTTATTGCTGTATTTTTGTCAGGGTACATTTGTCTTTTGTGCATGTTGATAAAGTTTAGTGCATAAAAAATAATCTAATTCAACTTCATCAGGATTTGGCACCAAAAACGCAGCAACACCTGATACCTGCATTTTTTGCAGCAGTTTTGCAGCAGTTTTTGCACTACCCATTGCTTTCAGTGGGTAAAAACTGCCGCAAAAATGCTGAAAGAAGTGACATGTTGCTTTTGACAAAACAGTCAGGGAAAAAAACAAGGTGTGTGCATGAGATTTCTGAAATCTCACAGACTTTGCTGTTACTGTGAAATGCAGCAAAAAAAAAGCTGCAAAAATTCAATGTGTGAACATAGCCTAAGGCCGATTTCACACATCCATTTATTTCTGGTACTGGAAAAAAACGGTATCGGGGATATCTGTGTCCGTGTGTCCATGTGTTTGTGTGTGTAATACTTGCAGCACACGAGTGTCCACATTTGCTGCCCGTGTGCTGCATTAGTACCACACGGACGGCCGCCGGGGAAGAAGCGTACAGTAAGCGCTGTTCCCTGGCAGCTGGTGCTGAAGCCGGCTCTCATCATTCTCCTCTGCTCTGCCAGCGATCGGCGTGAGCAGAGGAGAATTATGAGAGTTATAATAAAGTCCGAGCGATGACAGCAGATGGGGGCTTTTGGAACTCTTAGGCTTCTTTCACACTAGCGTCGGAATCTCCCCGTCGCAATGCGTCAGGGAGAGATTCCGACGCTAGCGTTTAACGCTTTGCACAATGGGTGCAGCGGATGCCTATGCAGCATCAATAGTAAAAAGATAAAGCATTAAAAATAATAAAAAACATAAAAAAATCATAATATTCTCACCTTCCGGCGTCCCCAGCAGCCTTCCCTCTCCTCGCGATGCTCTGGTCCCAATAATGCATTGCGGCAAAAACTCCAGATGATGTAGCGATCTCGCGAAACCGCTACGTCATAACAGGTCATTTTCGCAATGCATTTTTGGGAATGGAAGCATTGCGAGGAGCAGGAAGGCTGCTGGGGACGCCAGAAGGTGAGAATATCATGATTTTTATTTTAATTCTTTTTTTTAACAATTATATTGTTCCCAGGGCCTGGAGGAGAGTCTCCTCTCCTCCACCCTGGCTACCAACCGTACATGATCCGCTTAGTTCCCGCATGGTGGACTTAGTCACATGCGGGAAGTAAGTGGATCAATGCATTCCTTTGTGTGCAGAATCCCTGTGATTCCGCACAAAGAATGAACATGCTGCGTTTTTTCCGTAATGCGATTCTGCCGCGGAAAAAAATGCAACATGTGCACAAAAATTGCGGATTGCATTCTGATAATAGGATGCTTAATGTATTTTGTTTTTTCACGGTTTTAGCACGTTTTTATAGGGAAAAAACACAAGAAATCCTGAACGTCACACTCCACTGTGCCTCTTTATGATAGTGACCTCCCCTGGGTGCCTCTTCATAACAGTGCCTTCCAAGTACTGCTCTGGCAAAAATTAAGAGACCACTGCAAAATGTTTAGCTTGTCTGATTTTTCTCTTTATAGGTATATTTTTGAGTAAAATGTAAATTTTATTCTATAAACTTCTGACAACATGTCTCCGAATTTCCAAGCAATAAATTTTGTATTTTTTTCCAACAAAGAAGAATGGTCAAAATAAAAAAACAGTGCTTTCAGACCTCAAATAATGCAAAGAAAACAAGATCATAATCATTTATAAACAACAATAATAATGTTTTAACTCAGGAAGAGTTCAGAAATTAATATTTTGTGGAATAACCATAATTTTTAATCACAGCGTTCATGCGTCTTGGAATGCTTTCCATCAGTCTTTCACACTGCTAATGGTGCAAAAATGTAAGCAGTTCTTCTTTGTTTGATGGCTTATGACTATCCATCATCCTCTTAATTACATTCCAGAGGTTTTCAATGGGGTTGAGGTCTGGAGAATGGGCTGCCCATGACAGGGTTTTGATGTGGAGATCTCTTAATTTTTGCCAGAGCTCTATATGACTGTAAATGTTATCACTCTGATTGTTGATAGAATGCATTGCAGTGCACCAGCATTACAATTACTAATATAATATAATTCATATTGTGATCACCCCATAAGACTTGTTCGTTTAGTGATGATTAGTGATGAGTAGTGTTGAGCGATACCTTCCGATATTCAAAGGTATCGGTATCGGATGGTATTGGCCGATATCCAAAAAATATCGGATATCGCCGAGACCGATACCCGATACCAATGCAAGTCAATGGGACACAAATATCGGAAGGTATCCTGGATGTTTCCCAGGGTTTGAAGGAGAGGAAACTCTCCTTCAGGCCCTGGGATCCATATTCATGTAAAAAATAAAGAATAAAAATAAAAAATATGGATATACTCACCCCTCCGACAGACCCTGGCTGTCACCGCTGCGAGCGTCTGCCTCCGTCCCTAAGAATGCAGTGAGTGAAGGACCTTCGATGATGTCGCGGTCAGGTGAGCGGTCACCTGACCGCTCACCTGACCGTGACGTCATTGAAGGTCCTTCACTCACTGCATTCTAAGGAACGGAGGCAGACGCTCGCAGCGGTGACAGCCAAGGTTCGCCGGAGGGGTGAGTATATCCATATTTTTTATTTTTATTCTTTATTTTTTACAAGAATATGGATCCCAGGGCCTGAAGGAGAGTTTCCTCTCCTCCAGACCCTTGGAACCATATGCACCGCACACGCCAATTCCGATTTCCGATATCGCAAAAATATCGGAACTCAGTATCGGAATTCCGATACAGCAAATATCGGCTGATACCCAATACTTGCAGTATCGGAATGCTCAACACTAGTGATGAGCGAATATACTCGTTAATCGAGATTTCCCGAGCACGCTCGGGTGTCCTCCGAGTATTTTTTAGTGCTCGGAGATTTTGTTTTCATCACCTCAGCTGAATGATTTACATCTGTTAGAAAGGCTAAGTACATGTGGGGGTTGCCTGGTTGCTAGGGAACCCCCACATGTATTCAAGCTGGCTAACAGATGTAAATCATTCAGCTGTGGGGATGAAAACTAAATCTCCGTGCACTAAATAAATACTAGGAGGACACCCGAGCGTGCTCAGGAAATCTTGAGTAACGAGTATGTTCGCTCATCACTAGTGATGATCTGATCCAATTGTCTAGCCACCACAGGTTGACCCTTACCAAAGTTGCTCAGATTCTTATGATTGCCCATCGGACTTTTAACTTTTTATCTAAGATATTTAAGTCTTGAGAGATGCCATCGTAGTAAGCTTATCAATGTCATTATTTGAATCTGTCAGTGGTTTTAGTTTTAGCCCGGAGTCACACTAAATATGCGAAAAATCGGTCTGAGTCTCCCTGCCCAGAGTCACACAAGTCTAATGCAAGTGTCATGTGAGTACAATCCGATTTTTCACACCTAGCATCCGATTTACATCCAAATGCAGTGTGATTGCTATCCAATTACAATGCGATTTTAACATGAACTTGTACATAGAGAAATTCTCTATGTTATTTACACATCGTTTTCAGAGGAAATATTCATCAAAGCACACCCACATATATGTATATACAGTGCCTTGCGAAAATATTCTGCTCCCTGGAATTTTTCAACCTTTTCTCACATATCATGCTTCAAACATAAAGATACCAAACGTAAATTTTTGGTGAAGAATCAACAGCAAGTGGAACGCAATTGTGAAGTTGAACGAAATTTATTGGTTATTTTAAATTTTTGTGGAAAATAAAAAACTAAAAAGTGGGGCGTGCAATATTATTCTGCCTCTTTACTTTCAGCGCAGCAAACTCACTCCAGAATTTCATTGTGGATCTCTGAATGATCCAATGTTGTCCTAAATGCCTTATGATGATAAATATAATCCACCTGTGTGTAATCAAGTCTCCGTATAAATGCACCTGCTCTGTGAAAGTCTCAGGGTTCTGTTTGAAGCACAGAGAGCAATATGAAGACCAAGGAACACAACAGGCAGGTCCGTGATACTGTTGTGGAGAAGTTTAAAGCTGGATTTGGATACCAAATAATTCCAAAACTTTAAACATCCCAAGGAGCACTGTGCAAGCGATCATATTGAAATGGAAGGAGTATCACACCACTGCAAATCTACCAAGACCCGGCCGTCACTCTAATCTTTCATCTCAAACAAGCAGAAGACTGATCAGAGATGCAGCCAAGAGGCCCATGATCACTCTGGATGAACTGCAGAGATCTACAGCTGAGGTGGGACAGTCTGTCCAAAGGACAACAATCAGTCGTACTTCACAAATCTGGCCTTTATGGAAAAGTGGCAAGAAGAAAGCCATTTCTCAAAGATATCCATAAAAAGTGTAATTTAAAGTTTGCAACAAGCCACCTGGGAGACACACCAAACATCTGGAAGAAGGTGCTCTGGTCAGATGAAACCAAAATCGTAATTTGTTTGGCAACAATGCCAAACTATATGATTGGCAACACAGCTCATCACCCTGAACACACCATCCCCACTGTCAAACATGGTGGTGGCAACATCATGGTTTGGGCCTGCTTTTCTTCAACAGGAACAGGGAAAATGGTTAAAATTGATGGGAAGATGGATGGAGCCAAATACAGGACCATTCTTGAGCAAAACCTGTTGGAGTCTACAAAAGACCTGAGACTGGAATAGAGATTTGTCTTCCAACAAGACAATGATCCCAAATAGAAAGCAAAATCTACAATGGAATGGTTCACAAATAAACGTATCCAGGTGTTAGAATGGCGAAGTCAAAGTCCTAACCTCAATCCAATCGAGAATCTGTGGAAAGAGCTGAAAACTGCTGTTCACAAACGATCTCCATCAAATCTCACTGAGCTCGAGCTGTTTGCCAAGGAAGAATGGGCAAGAATTTCAGTCTGTCGATGTACAAAACTGATAGAGACATACCCCAAGCGACTTGCAGCTGTATTAAGTTAAAGGGGCCGAATAATATTGCATGCTCCACTTTTCAGTTTTTGATTTTCCACAAAAATCTAAAATAACAAATAAATTTCATTCAACTTCAAAATTGTGTTCCACGTGTTGTTGATTCTTCACCAAAAATTTACATTTGGTATCTTTATGTTTGAAGCATGATATTTTGGAAAAAGTTGAAAAGTTCTAGGGAGCCGAATACTTTCGCAAGGCACTGTAGATAGATTGATAGATAGATAGATAGATAGATAGATAAATAGCTAGATAGATAGATAGATAGATAGATAGATAGATAGATAGATAGATGATAGAATAAAATCTGGCAATTCATGGGCCGTGTACAGTAAAATCACAGGGTGACAGGCTAGAATAGAATAGATAGCTGTCTACATAGCCTTTGCTGCTTATTAATTATAGGGGAACTCTACATCATTTTTTTAGGGTCCCTCATTTTAATAGTCAGTAAAGGATAAGTATATAGTTGTGGGTTGATATTAATAGCCTGGGAAGCTCCATGGGTATTACCCCCTTCTGAAATGCCCCCCAGGGCCATGGGGTACTCGGTACTGGGTCCGATACTTAAAGGGATGTGTCATGGCGGCGGTGACCCGGTCCATGGCCCTGGGTGACCATGTTAAAGGGATGGTCTTTAAAGTGATTTGTAAAATAAATGGAAGTTTGTGACGCCACTTGTGGTACTCAGTCAGGGAGGACCGATGCTGCTTAAAGGGGTCCACTGGGGGATGTTATGGCAGCAGGGATGGTATGGCTTCCCCCAGGTGAAGCTGAGTCCCCAGGGCTCCCGGTGTAGTAGATGATGATCGTGTAGTAGGAAACAGAGGACACAGGGTTGCAGTCTTTTTACATCTTTACTTGGCTTAAGGCAGCCACAGTCCAGGGTACCAGATCACAGGTGATTGTGTGGTCCAGCCGACTTGGAAGTGACTCAGGAATCCCCCTTACCAGGTAGGGTTGGAAGCCTTCCTTCTAGCGCTGTGTTGTTGTAGTCCCTTGCTGCCTTAGGCCTCACGCAAGGTCCTCACATTCTCTCTCTGTCCCCCTTTTGGTAGATCACTAACCCATACAACAGGTAACTCGAGCCTTTTTACAGGATCTCTTATCACGACCCGGGCTCTATCTGCTACTGTGTACTCGGGTGTTAATGGTGCACAGGTAACTTGAAATCTAGCTGTCCGCCAGTTTCTGCCGTGAGGCATGAAGTTACCCCCACAATCTCGGTCTTCCGGCTACCGGTATCTGTGCTCAGCGTGGAGGAAGTTCAGTCACAACTTCTCTCTCCAGCTCTTCACTTCGCCTTTGCTCCTTCATCCTTTCAGTCTTTTTACAAGTTGATCTGCTCTCTTTTTCCTTCCCAGGAGCTGCAGAATCACTCGTCTGAATGGCCCTAGCTTTTCTCCCTCACTCCTCACTCTCCTCTCACCAACTGTCTAACTCTTACTAACTGCCTAGCAACTGACCCCTCCTTCAATCCAGAGAGAGCAGCTCCCCCCTAAAGTCGGGTGTAGAGCTCCCCCTTCTGGCCTGAAGTCAGAATGGTGTTGCATGTGCTGATTATCTGTCAAAAGGAATCCATCATCGCTTGCAAGTGTGACATCACTCTCCCCATGAGGAAAGCAATGCCACTGTGACAACCAAGATCCTGGGGCGTCACACTTCCACTGCTGTTTACGAAAATTATGCGGGAGCCCAGGCCATTTTTTTTCAGAAAAATAATATTTTATTAATTAAATAATTTACAGTAAGCTGCACACACACTGCACTAGTTATATTTGTCACAGACATTTATACATCTACCTATTTTATTTGTATTTACTGTATGTAATCCGTCTCTTCTATCCTGTCGGCTCCTGCTGTGATTAAACACTATGCGGCTGCTGAATTGTCAGCTTTTCTTCTATCTATCTATCTAATATATATATATATATATGCATATATATATATATATATATATATATATATATACTGTATGTATACATATATATTTATATATATGTATGTGTGTCACTGACATCTATATATTTATGTATTCTATGTGTATATATATACCTATACTATCTATTCTATTCTAACCTCTCATTCTGTGGTTATACTGTATGCAGCACATGAATTGCTGGCTTTTCAAAGGACACCGGTGCGTAAAGATCGGACAGCACTCACATGGTCCAAGAACGATTTTTTTTCCACACCCATAGGCTTGCATTGGCGAGACTCGGCTGAGTCTCTTTGACAACCACAACAGCACTAAGACATATTCTACGGTAGTGTGACTTCGGCCTTATTGCTCAAATCTGTAAATGTTGATTAGAATATGTGTAAGGGGTTACAAAAACTGGTACATGCTCCTACCCCTTTAAGCACGTCCCAGTTCTTGATGTAGTGAGAGTGTAACTGCACTATGTAACTCTGATTACAATCTGCTATGTTTATAGTGTTTTTCAACCGTTTGATGCTATATGAATGTTTTATACTACTGTACATACAGTAGCTTCTCCATAGTTGTGTAGGGACAGTGTAGTACATTAGTTGGGCCACAAGATGGGTACATAATAAATAGTTGATTATAGGAGGAGGTCACTGGGGTAAGATAGGAACAGTTTCCTCGTTAGAGTCAGAGGGGCTAGGGAGCCCGGACAGCTCTGGCGGGCTTTAGAGCCCAAGCTACTCAGTTACTCCATAACGCTCAAAGCTAAGAAGCCCAGCCATCCAGGGCCTAGTGGGCCAGAAGTACAGCTTTAGCAGCAGTGTGACAGCTTTGGTGGAGCAGAGGCTAAAGGTCACAACAGTACGGGAACACAGGTGGGTCTATAATGTGGCAGCTTACTGCATGGGCAGATGTCCTCAGATCTGACGCGAAACAGACGAAGGAACTCTGAACAGTCTGAACAGAGAGGATGCTGCATTACCGCAAGAGGCAGTAGGACCCGGGCACGTACTAAAGGCCTTAGAAAGAAGTGCAGGGAAAGTGGAGAATGTGAACTGTATGGAACCCTATGCTGATGTTGTATCTAATGAGAATGTGCTGCGAATAGAAAACAGCAAAGTTCTACGTTTTAAGTTACAATTGGACTGTGTCTCCGTTTGTGCGCAAACGTATGGAGAAGGCCCACAGCAACTCAGAGGAGATCCAGAAGGTGCAAAGGACAGAGAAGCAAGTACTCTGACAACAGGACATAGTTTGCATGTGACGGGAGACCAGGGCAAACATTCTCAGCCACCACTACGGCCCTGGTGCTCCCTAACAGATGCACAAAAACATTTATTGGTATTCTTGTCCCACACTCTGGCTAGTATAATGTCATATACGTTTCTTCTGTCTATATTTTTTATTTTGTCCTGATAATAGAGTTCTTTTAAGTTCAGGAAGGATATATATAAAGTGGTTTAAAATAATAAATATTAATACATTTTGTGACAACAGCCGTAGGCATACAGTTGTACAAATAGGAATATTTTGTAATAAACTTAACATTATGTTATGTGGGAAAAAATCAAATATCACTAATATATAAATTAAAATATTCCCAGGACAACGTTTAATTCAATCTGCTGAACACAGACATGACTTTCCCTATGAGCAACATTGTAATTCATGGAGTGTTCTTTGCACCCTACATATGCAGCTGTTTTTAGATTAGAATACATGTTTAAAGCTAGAGAAAAAAGTCATGGTTAAAATATGTATTAGAATTATGTTCAGCTATTGTTACTTATTTTATTATTGTTGTTTTATGTATTCTGCCATTATTTGCTTGATGAAAGAGTGCACAGATTCAGCCCACATTGTCAGCCACCGAACGTATTTACAAGTTGGATGTGTAATTACAGCAGTCATCAATCAACTGATCAATCACCATGTGTTCAACTTTTGAAAACCTTGATGGTAGCTGTTATGGCTACTTCAGTTTCACAAGAGAGGAAGATGCTTTTTTCAGCAGGCTTGTAGAAATGGATTGTGTAGCAAGAGGTAGTCACTTTATGACGTCTATATACCGTACTCTAATATCACCCACATCACCCACCAGGCGGACGCGCTTCCACACAACTCCACCAGAGCTGCCCTAGGGGAACTCGGCTCTTTCTCCTCTCCTCTACCTCTTTGGCATAAGTGAGGTTTTGATAAAGACCCGCTGGGGTCGAAACGTTACCCGAATTGAATAGTCTGCCACCCATTTACCTCCTAAAAAAGCACCTGGTGATGTTTATTGTATATGTTAATAAAGAAACTACACAGTTTGCTGAAATTTCAACCATTTGAGTGCGGCTGATTTTTCCTATACTATATACTCTAATATGCTACAGAAAGGAGCTGTTAGGGCAGTTTGAAGCAATTTACATACACGTGGTCACATACCAATTAGACTTGCGTGGATTCACTGTATACAAGTGAATTTATCGAAGCCATACATGTCTAGTTAGAATGTGACCAAAAATATGCAAACCGCATACTTGTGGTCACATGACTGCCTACTCCAGACATCGAATAATCCTGACAACGTGTACTGTTCTCACTGTAAGGATTCACAAGTCTGCATTCAAATAGAGTGACTGGAGACTGGAGCCCCAAGCCTGGATAAACCTTTTAAATAAAAACTGTATTTGTCTAAACTTGAAAAAGTAGCAAATTCTAAGTGCTAGACTAAAGCCTAATTCAGATGCCCGTGAAACACAATCCGAGTATGGAATAAGATGCCTGATTAATTTTTGAATGTCTCATCAATATATTGAAGTCCTTAAAGGGATTTTCCCATGAACAAAGTTAATTTTAACTCCTTAGAGACTGAGCCAATTTTGACCTTGATGACCAAGCCAAATTTTACAAATCTGACCACTGTCAATTTATGAGGTTGTAACTCTGGAATGCTTCAATGTATGTCACTGATTCTGAGACTGTTTTTTCGTGAGATATTGTACTTCATGATAGTGGTAAAAGTTCTTCAATATGACTTGCGTTTATTTGTGAAAAAATGGAAATTTTATGAAAATTTAGAAAATGCTGCAATATTCAAACTTTTAACCCCTTAATCCCATATGACGTACTATCCCGTCGAGGTGGGGTGGGCCTTAATTCCCACCGACGGGATAGTACATCATAGCGATCGGCCGCGCTCACGGGGGAGCGTGGCTGATCGCGGCCGGGTGTCAGCTGACTATCGCAGCTGACATCCGGCACTATGTGCCAGGAGCGGTCACGGACCGCTCCGGGCACATTAACCCCCAGCACACTGCGATCAAACATGATCACGGTGTGCCGGCGGTACAGGGAAGCATCGCGCAGGGAGGGGGCTCCCTGCGTGCTTCCCTGAGATGATTGGTACAAGGTGATGTACTCAACTTGTACCGAGCGTCTTCTCTCTGCAGTCCCCGGATCCAAAATGGCCACGGGACTGCATCCGGGTCCTGCTGGGAGTACTTCCGGGTCGACTGCAGGCGCTGGTAAGCCAGGCTAAGCCTGCAGCGATGTGAGTGACATCGCCGATCTTACAGAGTGCTATGCAAACTGTCAGATCGGCGATCTGTGATGTCCCCCCCTGGGACAAAGTAAAAAAGTGTGTAAAAAAAAAAAATTCCTAAATAAATAAATAAATAAAAATTATTCCCATAAATACATTTCTTCATCTAAAAAAAAAACCAATAAAAGTACACATATTTAGTATCGCCGCATCCGTAACGACCCAACCTATAAAACTGTCCCACTAGTTAACCCCTTCAGTGAACACCGTAAGGAAAAAAAAAACCAGCCAAAAAACAACGCTTTACTATCATACCACCAAACAAAAAGTGGAATAACACACGATCAAAAAGACAGATACAAATAACCATGGTACCGCTGAAAACGTCATCTTATTCTGCAAAAAACGAGCCGCCACACAGCATCATAAGCAAAAAAATAAAAAAGTTATAGTCCTCAGAATAAAGCGATGCCAAAATAATTATTTTTTCTATAAAATAGCTTTTATCGTATAAAAGCACCAAAACATAAAAAAAGATATAAATGAGATATCGCTGTAATCGTACTGACCCGACGAATAAAACTGCTTTATCAATTTTACCAAACGCGGAACGGTATAAACGCCTCCCCGAAAAGAAATTCATGAATAGCTGGTTTTTGGTCATTCTGCCTCACAAAAATCGGAATAAAAAGTGATCAAAAACTGTCACGTGTCCGAAAATGTTACCAATAAAAACGCCCACTCGTCCCACAAAAAACAAGACCTCAGATGACTCTGTGGACCAAAATATGGAAAAATTATAGTTTTCAAAATGTGGAGACGCAAAAACTTTTTTGCTATAAAAAAGCGTCTTTTAGTGTGTGAGAGCTGCCAATCATAAAAATCCGATATAAAAAGCGCTATAAAAGTAAATCAAGCCCCCCTTCATCACCCCCTTAGTTAGGGAAAAATAATAAAATTAAAAAAATGTATTTATTTCCATTTTCCCATTAGGGCTAGGGTTAGGGTTAGGGCTAGGGTTAGGGCTAGGGTTATGATTAGGGCTAGGGTTGGGGCTAGGGTTGGGGCTAGGGCTAGGGTTAGGGTTAGGGCTAGGTTTAGGGCTAGGGTTAGGGCTAGGGTTGGGGCTAGGGTTAGGGCTAGGGTTAGGGTTGGGGCTAGGGTTAGGGCTAGGGTTAGGGTTGGGGCTAGGGTTAGGGCTAGGGTTAGGGTTAGGGTTGAGGTTAGGGTTGGAGCTAAAGTTAGGGTTGGGGCTAAAGTTAGGGTTTGGGTTGGGGCTAAAGTTAGGGTTAGGGTTTGGATTACATTTACGGTTGGGATTAGAATTAGGGGTGTGTCAGGGTTAGGGGTGTGGTTAGGGTTACTGTTGGGATTAGGGTTAGGGGTGTTGTTGGATTAGGGTTTCAGGTAGAATTGGGGAGTTTCCACTGTTCCGGCACATCAAGGGCTCTCCAAACGCGACATGGCGTCCGATCTCAATTCCAGCCAATTCTGCGTTGAAAAAGTAAAACAGTGCTCCTTCCCTTCCGAGCTCTCCGGTGCACCCAAACAGGGGTTTACCCCAACATCAGCGTATTCGGGACAAATTGGACAACAACTTTTGGGGTCCAAGTTCTCTTGTTATCCTTGGGAAAATAAAAATTTGGGGGACTAAAAATCATTTTTGTGGGAAAAATAAGATTTTTTTATTACTGCGTTGTAAACTGCGTGAAATACTTGTGGGTTCAAAGTTCTCACAACACATCTAGATAAGTTCCTTGGGAGGTCTAGTTTCCAATATGGGGTCACTTGTGGGGGGTTTCTACTGTTTGGGTACATCAGGGGCTCTGCAAATGCAATGTGACGCCTGCAGACCAATCCATCTAAGTCTGCTTTCCAAATGGCGCTCCTTCCCTTCCGAGCTCTGCCATGTGCCCAAACAGTGGTTTCCCCTCCACATATGTAACATAGTAACATAGTAACATAGTTAGTAAGGCCGAAAAAAGACATTTGTCCATCCAGTTCAGCCTATATTCCATCATAATAAATCCCCAGATGTACGTCCTTCTACAGAACCTAATTGTATGATACAATATTGTTCTGCTCCAGGAAGACATCCAGGCCTCTCTTGAACCCCTCGACTGAGTTCGCCATCACCACCTCCTCAGGCAAGCAATTCCAGATTCTCACTGCCCTAACAGTAAAGAATCCTCTTCTATGTTGGTGGAAAAACCTTCTCTCCTCCAGACGCAAAGAATGCCCCCTTGTGCCCGTCACCTTCCTTGGTATAAACAGATCCTCAGCGAGATATTTGTATTGTCCCCTTATATACTTATACATGGTTATTAGATCGCCCCTCAGTCGTCTTTTTTCTAGACTAAATAATCCTAATTTCGCTAATCTATCTGGGTATTGTAGTTCTCCCATCCCCTTTATTAATTTTGTTGCCCTCCTTTGTACTCTCTCTAGTTCCATTATATCCTTCCTGAGCACCGGTGCCCAAAACTGGACACAGTACTCCATGTGCGGTCTAACTAGGGATTTGTACAGAGGCAGTATAATGCTCTCATCATGTGTATCCAGACCTCTTTTAATGCACCCCATGATCCTGTTTGCCTTGGCAGCTGCTGCCTGGCACTGGCTGCTCCAGGTAAGTTTATTATTAACTAGGATCCCCAAGTCCTTCTCCCTGTCAGATTTACCCAGTGGTTTCCCATTCAGTGTGTAATGGTGATATTGATTCCTTCTTCCCATGTGTATAACCTTACATTTATCATTGTTAAACCTCATCTGCCACCTTTCAGCCCAAGTTTCCAACTTATCCAGATCCATCTGTAACAGAATACTTCTCTTGTATTAACTGCTTTACATAGTTTTGTATCATCTGCAAATATCGATATTTTACTGTGTAAACCTTCTACCAGATCATTAATGAATATGTTGAAGAGAACAGGTCCCAATACTGACCCCTGCGGTACCCCACTGGTCACAGCGACCCAGTTAGAGACTATACCATTTATAACCACCCTCTGCTTTCTATCACTAAGCCAGTTACTAACCCATTTACACACATTTTCCTCCAGACCAAGCATTCTCATTTTGTGTACCAACCTCTTGTGCGGCACGGTATCAAACGCTTTGGAAAAATCGAGATATACCACGTCCAATGACTCACCGTGGTCCAGCCTATAGCTTACCTCTTCATAAAAACTGATTAGATTGGTTTGACAGGAGCGATTTCTCATAAACCCATGTTGATATGGAGTTAAACAGTTATTCTCATTGAGATAATCCAGAATAACATCCCTCAGAAACCCTTCAAATATTTTACCAACAATAGAGGTTAGACTTACTGGCCTATAATTTCCAGGTTCACTTTTAGAGCCCTTTTTGAATATTGGCACCACATTTGCTATGCGCCAATCCTGGGGAACAGACCCTGTCGCTATAGAGTCCCTAAAAATAAGAAATAATGGTTTATCTATTACATTACTTAGTTCCCTTAGTACTCGTGGGTGTATGCCATCCGGACCCGGAGATTTATCTATTTTAATCTTATTTAGCCGGTTTCGCACCTCTTCTTGGGTTAGATTGGTGACCCTTAATATAGGGTTTTCATTGTTTCTTGGGATTTCACCTAGAATTTCATTTTCCACCGTGAATACCGTGGAGAAGAAGGTGTTTAATATGTTAGCTTTTTCCTCGTCATCTACAACCATTCTTTCCTCGCTATTTTTTAAGGGGCCTACATTTTCAGTTTTTATTCTTTTACTATTGATATAGTTGAAGAACAGTTTGGGATTAGTTTTACTCCTTAGCAATGTGCTTCTCTGTTTCCTTTTTGGCAGCTTTAATTAGTTTTTTAGATAAAGTATTTTTCTCCCTATAGTTTTTTAGAGCTTCAATGGTGCCATCCTGCTTTAGTAGTGCAAATGCTTTCTTTTTACTGTTAATTGCCTGTCTTACTTCTTTGTTTAGCCACATTGGGTTTTTCCTATTTCTAGTCCTTTTATTCCCACAAGGTATAAACTGCTTACACTGCCTATTTAGGATGTTCTTAAACATTTCCCATTTATTATCTGTATTCTTATTTCTGAGGATATTGTCCCAGTCTACCAGATTAAGGGCATCTCTAAGCTGGCCAAACTTTGCCTTCCTAAAGTTCAGTGTTTTTGTGACTCCCTGACAAGTCCCCCTAGTGAAAGACAGGTGAAACTGTACAATATTGTGGTCGCTATTTCCTAGATGCCCGACCACCTGCAGATTTGTTATTCTGTCAGGTCTATTAGATAGTATTAGGTCTAAAAGTGCTGCTCCTCTGGTTGGATTCTGCACCAATTGTGAAAGATAATTTTTCTTGGTTATTAGCAGAAACCTGTTGCCTTTATGGGTTTCACAGGTTTCTGTTTCCCAGTTAATATCCGGGTAGTTAAAGTCCCCCATAACCAGGACCTCATTATGGGTTGCAGCTTCATCTATCTGCTTTAGAAGTAGATTTTCCATGGTTTCTGTTATATTTGGGGGTTTGTAACAGACCCCAATGAGAATTTTGTTACCATTTTTCCCTCCATGAATTTCGACCCATATGGACTCGACATCCTCATTTCCTTCGCTAATATCCTCCCTTAAAGTGGACTTTAGACAAGACTTTACATAGAGACAAACCCCTCCTCCTCTCCGATTTTTACGATCCTTTCTAAACAGACTGTAACCCTGTAAGTTAACTGCCCAGTCATAGCTTTCATCTAACCATGTCTCGGTTATTCCCACTATGTCAAAGTTACCTGTAGATATTTCTGCTCCTTGTTCTTCCATCTTGTTTGTCAGGCTTCTGGCGTTTGCGAGCATGCAGTTTAGAGGATTTTGTTTTGTTCCAATCTCCTCGCTGTGGATTGTTTTAGAAATGTTCTTACCTCCCTTCTGAGTACGTTTTCCTGGGTCTTCTTTGTTCAAGTCTAATGTTTTTCTTCCCGTCCCCTCTTCTTCTAGTTTAACGCCCTCCTGATGAGTGTAGCGAGTCTTCTGGCGAATGTGTGTTTCCCAGGTTTGTTGAGGTGTAGTCCGTCTCTGGCGAGGAGTCCATCGTACAAGTAATTCACACCGTGGTCCAGGAATCCGAATCCTTGTTGTCTGCACCATCGTCTTAGCCAGTTGTTTGCATCAAGGATCCTGTCCCATCTCCTGGTGCCATGCCCGTCTACTGGAAGGATAGAAGAAAAAACTACCTGTGCATCCAGTTCCTTTACTTTCTTCCCCAACTCTTCAAAGTCTTTGCAGATTGTCGGTAGGTCCTTCCTTGCCGTGTCATTGGTGCCAATATGTATCAGAAGAAATGGGTGGACGTCCTTGGAGCTGAAGAGCTTTGGTATCGGTCACATCCTTGATCATCGCACCTGGAAGGCAGCATACTTCTCTTGCAGTTATGCCCGGTCTGCAGATGGCTGCTTCTGTGCCTCTCAGTAGTGAGTCTCCCACCACCACCACTCTTCGTTGCTTCTTGGCTGTACTTTTTGCTGTCACTTGTTGCTGTGTGCCCTTTTCTTTTTTGCTTGCTGGTATTGCTTCATCCTTAGGTGTGCCATCTTCATCCTCTACAAAGATTTGATATCGGTTCTTCAGTTGTGTGGTTGGTGATTTCTCCATGGTCTTCTTGCTTCTTTTGGTCACATGCTTCCACTCATCTGCTTTTTGAGGTTCTCTGACACTTTTTTCACCTTCTGTGACCAGTAGAGATGCTTCTGTTCTGTCTAGAAAGTCTTCATTCTCTTTGATGAGTTTCAAAGTTGCTATTCTTTCTTCCAGACCCCGCACCTTTTCTTCTAAATGGGCCACTAGTCTACACTTCTGACAGGTGAAATTTGATTCTTCTTCTGGTCGATCTGTGAACATGTAGCACATGCTGCAGCTCACCGTGTAGGTTGTCACATCTGCCATGTTGCTCCTAGATCCTGCTGACTTGCTGTGTGTTATCCTTCTTGTGTAATCTACTCAGCCAAGCTCTCTTGCAATAATGTCCTACAGGCAAAAATTAGGGAGACTCTTCGCTCTTCCCAGAAGGCACCTGGAATATGCAAATTAGCCTCTTCAAGCTTGAATCCCTGGTTTGGTGATGATTTCCAAGCAGCTGGTCCCGGCTGTACCCAACGATCTTCTAGCTTAGGGAGACTCTTCGCTCATCCCAGAAGGCACCTGGAATATGCAAATTAGCCTCTTCAAGCTTGAATCCCTGGTTTGGTGATGATTTCCAAGCAGTTAGTCCCGGCTGTACCCAACGATCTTCTAGCTTAGGGAGACTCTTCGCTCTTCCCAGAAGGCACCTGGAATATGCAAATTAGCCTCTTCAAGCTTGAATCCCTGGTTTGGTGATGATTTCCAAGCAGCTGGTCCCGGCTGTACCCAACGATCTTCTAGCTTAGGGAGACTCTTCGCTCTTCCCAGAAGGCACCTGGAATACGCAAATTAGCCTCTTCAAGCTTGAATCCCTGGTTTGGTGATGATTTCCAAGCAGCTGGTCCCGGCTGTACCCAACGATCTTCTAGCTTAGGGAGACTCTTCGCTCTTCCCAGAAGGCACCTGGAATATGCAAATTAGCCTCTTCAAGCTTGAATCCCTGGTTTGGTGATGCTTTCCAAGCAGCTGGTCCCGGCTGTACCAAACGATCTTCTAGCTTAGGGAGACTCTTCGCTCTTCCCAGAAGGCACCTGGAATATGCAAATTAGCCTCTTCAAGCTTGAATCCCTGGTTTGGTGATGATTAGTGTTGAGCGACACCTTCCGATATCGGAAAGTATCGGTATCGGTTTGGATCGGCCGATATTCAAAAAATATCGGATATCGCCGATACCGATACCCGATCCCAATGCAAGTCAATTTGACCAAAATATCGGAATTAAAATAAACCCTTTCTTTCCTTGTAGGTTCATTCTACATGAAGGAAAACAACTAAGAATAATGCCGGATGTATTTGGGGAGGTGGCGGAGACATTAAAGTCATAGAGGTTTATCCCAATCAAATAGAATAGCATGTTTTTTGTTTTTTTTTAAGACGTTCGGAGTGACAAAGATATTGACTATGTAAATTTTTTTTTTATTTTGTCAGATATTGATGTTTCACTATTCCACGCCCTTCCCCTTCTTTTTTTTCTTTTTTTTTTTCTTTTCCCACACTTTCATCTTCATCATCATCAGCATCTTTGACATCAACTTCTTCACCTTATTCATCTTCTTCTTCATCTTCTACCTATTTTTTTTTTTTTATTACATTCTTCATATTCATTTTATTCAACTATTATTATTCTTCTTATTCTACATATTCTTTTTATTCCACTGTTATTATTCTTCCTATTCTACTTCTTCATCATATTCTCATTTGTGACAGGCATTCCCGTAGTTGTTATCTATAAAAGTTTGAAGATTACACCTTCCGTTCTGCCAGTCACAAAAGTTACATTTGTCCGCGTTCAGTTTGGCCTGCAGCATCAGGCTTTATCCAGGGGCACCACGAGGAGGAACGGACTCACCCCCATACACTGCTTAGTCTTCTTCTGCATATAATTTAGATAATATCTTTTGCTCTGATATTAAGTCTTATGCTTAATGTTCTTCTGCTCTTTGTTCTGCAGCCTCTTGTTCTTCTGCTTCTCGGTCTTCCATGTTGTCGTCTCCAGGGTCGTCGTCTCCAGTGTCGTCATCTCCGCCGTCGTCGTCGTCGTCATCGGGGTGGTCTTCCGTGTCGTCGTCATCGTGGTGGTCTTCCGGGTCGTCGACGTTAGGGTCTTCAACTTGGAAATGTAGCAGAAGGTACAAGAAGGCTGAGAAAATGCCAAGAACCAGCTGATGGAACTGGAACTCGGATGGCTACCCGAAGGTTCAAGAGCCTATGGAACTACCGAGGACCAGCTGACGTTACTGGAACCCGGTTACTAAGCAGGAGGTACCCGTGCTAAAAAGCACTACCAAGGACCGCCTGACGTTGACGGAACTCGGATACCCAGAAGGAGGCACCTAAGCCAAAGGCTCTGCCCGGAACCAGCTGACGTTACTGGAACCAGGATGGGGAGCAGAAGGTACAAGAGCAAAAGACACTGCCGAGAACCAGCTGACGGTACTGGAACCCGGATGGGTAGCCGAAGGTCCAAGAGCCAATGGAACTACCGAGGACCAGCTGACGTTACTGGAACCCGGTTACTAAGCAGGAGGTACCCGTGCCTGAAAGCACTACCAAGGACCACCTGACGTTGGTGGAACTTGGATACCCAGAAGGAGGCACCTAAGCCAAAGGCTCTGCCCGGAACCAGCTGACGGTACTGGAACCAGGATGGGGAGCAGAAGGTACAAGAGCAAAAGACACTGCCGAGAACCAGCTGACGGTGCTGGAACCAGGTGGTGGACCCGAAGGCCCACAGGAGAGGAGAGAACAGCTAGGCCGCGAGGCAGCCGCAGTTACCGAACCCCAACAGTCCTACAGGGGGAGCTGGGCCTACTGGCACTACATAACCAGCCTTGACTACCAGTTCACGCAGCCCACATAGGAAGCTCCTAAACTGGAGGCACCCTGGAGTTGGCTAACTCGACCGCACCACGACGGGGCAAGCATAGGCGTCTCAGTGAAGTTGACACAACCCGGAAACAGCTGACGGTGCTGAAACCAGGCTTGGCACGAGGGAGTACCTGTGACAAGAACACTGCCGAGAACCAGCTGGCGGTGCTGGAACCCGGATGCGTTGCCCCAGTGTGCAAGAGCCAATGGCACGACCGAGGACCAGCTGACGGTGCTGGAACCCGGTTATTAAGCTGTAGGTGCCCGCGCTTAAAAGCACTACCAAGGACCGCCTGGCGTTGGCGGAACTCGGATACCCAGGAGGAGGCACCTAAGCCAAAGGCTCGGCCCGGAACCAGCTGACGGTGCTGGAACCAGGTGGTGGACCCGAAGGTCCACAGGAGAGGAGAGAACAGCTAGGCCGCGAGGCAGCCGCAGTTACCGAACCCCAACAGTCCTACAGGGGGAGCTGGGCCTACTGGCACTACAGAACCAGCCTTGACTACCAGTTCACGCAGCCCACATAGGAAGCTCCTAAACTGGAGGCACCCTGGAGTTGGCTAACCCGACCGCACCACGACGAGGCAAGCATAGGTGTCTCAGTGAGCTTGACACAACCCGGAAACAGCTGACGGTGCTGAAACCAGGCTTGGCACGAGGGAGTACCTGTGACAAAAACACTGCCGAGAACCAGCTGGCGGTGCTGGAACCCGGATGCGTTGCCCCAGTGTGCAAGAGCCAATGGCACGACCGAGGACCAGCTGACGGTGCTGGAACCCGGTTACTAAGCTGTAGGTGCCCGCGCTTAAAAGCACTACCAAGGACCGCCTGGCGTTGGCGGAACTCGGATACCCAGGAGGAGGCACCTAAGCCAAAGGCTCGGCCCGGAACCAGCTGACGGTGCTGGAACCAGGTGGTGGACCCGAAGGTCCACAGGAGAGGAGAGAACAGCTAGGCCGCGAGGCAGCCGCAGTTACCGAACCCCAACAGTCCTACAGGGGGAGCTGGGCCTACTGGCACTACAGAACCAGCCTTGACTACCAGTTCACGCAGCCCACATAGGAAGCTCCTAAACTGGAGGCACCCTGGAGTTGGCTAACCCGACCGCACCACGACGAGGCAAGCATAGGTGTCTCAGTGAGCTTGACACAACCCGGAAACAGCTGACGGTGCTGAAACCAGGCTTGGCACGAGGGAGTACCTGTGACAAAAACACTGCCGAGAACCAGCTGGCGGTGCTGGAACCCGGATGCGTTGCCCCAGTGTGCAAGAGCCAATGGCACGACCGAGGACCAGCTGACGGTGCTGGAACCCGGTTACTAAGCTGTAGGTGCCCGCGCTTAAAAGCACTACCAAGGACCGCCTGGCGTTGGCGGAACTCGGATACCCAGGAGGAGGCACCTAAGCCAAAGGCTCGGCCCGGAACCAGCTGACGGTGCTGGAACCAGGTGGTGGACCCGAAGGTCCACAGGAGAGGAGAGAACAGCTAGGCCGCGAGGCAGCCGCAGTTACCGAACCCCAACAGTCCTACAGGGGGAGCTGGGCCTACTGGCACTACAGAACCAGCCTTGACTACCAGTTCACGCAGCCCACATAGGAAGCTCCTAAACTGGAGGCACCCTGGAGTTGGCTAACCCGACCGCACCACGACGAGGCAAGCATAGGTGTCTCAGTGAGCTTGACACAACCCGGAAACAGCTGACGGTGCTGAAACCAGGCTTGGCACGAGGGAGTACCTGTGACAAAAACACTGCCGAGAACCAGCTGGCGGTGCTGGAACCCGGATGCGTTGCCCCAGTGTGCAAGAGCCAATGGCACGACCGAGGACCAGCTGACGGTGCTGGAACCCGGTTACTAAGCTGTAGGTGCCCGCGCTTAAAAGCACTACCAAGGACCGCCTGGCGTTGGCGGAACTCGGATACCCAGGAGGAGGCACCTAAGCCAAAGGCTCGGCCCGGAACCAGCTGACGGTGCTGGAACCAGGTGGTGGACCCGAAGGTCCACAGGAGAGGAGAGAACAGCTAGGCCGCGAGGCAGCCGCAGTTACCGAACCCCAACAGTCCTACAGGGGGAGCTGGGCCTACTGGCACTACAGAACCAGCCTTGACTACCAGTTCACGCAGCCCACATAGGAAGCTCCTAAACTGGAGGCACCCTGGAGTTGGCTAACCCGACCGCACCACGACGAGGCAAGCATAGGTGTCTCAGTGAGCTTGACACAACCCGGAAACAGCTGACGGTGCTGAAACCAGGCTTGGCACGAGGGAGTACCTGTGACAAAAACACTGCCGAGAACCAGCTGGCGGTGCTGGAACCCGGATGCGTTGCCCCAGTGTGCAAGAGCCAATGGCACGACCGAGGACCAGCTGACGGTGCTGGAACCCGGTTACTAAGCTGTAGGTGCCCGCGCTTAAAAGCACTACCAAGGACCGCCTGGCGTTGGCGGAACTCGGATACCCAGGAGGAGGCACCTAAGCCAAAGGCTCGGCCCGGAACCAGCTGACGGTGCTGGAACCAGGTGGTGGACCCGAAGGTCCACAGGAGAGGAGAGAACAGCTAGGCCGCGAGGCAGCCGCAGTTACCGAACCCCAACAGTCCTACAGGGGGAGCTGGGCCTACTGGCACTACAGAACCAGCCTTGACTACCAGTTCACGCAGCCCACATAGGAAGCTCCTAAACTGGAGGCACCCTGGAGTTGGCTAACCCGACCGCACCACGACGAGGCAAGCATAGGTGTCTCAGTGAAGTTGACACAACCCGGAAACAGCTGACGGTGCTGAAACCAGGCTTGGCACGAGGGAGTACCTGTGACAAGAACACTGCCGAGAACCAGCTGGCGGTGCTGGAACCCGGATGCGTTGCCCCAGTGTGCAAGAGCCAATGGCACGACCGAGGACCAGCTGACGGTGCTGGAACCCGGTTACTAAGCTGTAGGTGCCCGCGCTTAAAAGCACTACCAAGGACCGCCTGGCGTTGGCGGAACTCGGATACCCAGGAGGAGGCACCTAAGCCAAAGGCTCGGCCCGGAACCAGCTGACGGTGCTGGAACCAGGTGGTGGACCCGAAGGTCCACAGGAGAGGAGAGAACAGCTAGGCCGCGAGGCAGCCGCAGTTACCGAACCCCAACAGTCCTACAGGGGGAGCTGGGCCTACTGGCACTACAGAACCAGCCTTGACTACCAGTTCACGCAGCCCACATAGGAAGCTCCTAAACTGGAGGCACCCTGGAGTTGGCTAACCCGACCGCACCACGACGAGGCAAGCATAGGTGTCTCAGTGAAGTTGACACAACCCGGAAACAGCTGACGGTGCTGAAACCAGGCTTGGCACGAGGGAGTACCTGTGACAAGAACACTGCCGAGAACCAGCTGGCGGTGCTGGAACCCGGATGCGTTGCCCCAGTGTGCAAGAGCCAATGGCACGACCGAGGACCAGCTGACGGTGCTGGAACCCGGTTACTAAGCTGTAGGTGCCCGCGCTTAAAAGCACTACCAAGGACCGCCTGGCGTTGGCGGAACTCGGATACCCAGGAGGAGGCACCTAAGCCAAAGGCTCGGCCTGGAACCAGCTGACGGTACTGGAACCAGGTGGTGGACCCCAAGGCCCACAGGAGAGGAGAGAACAGCTAGGCCGCGAGGCAGCCGCAGTTACCGAACCCCAACAGTCCTACAGGGGGAGCTGGGCCTACTGGCACTACAGAACCAGCCTTGACTACCAGTTCACGCAGCCCACATAGGAAGCTCCTAAACTGGAGGCACCCTGGAGTTGGCTAACCCGACCGCACCACGACGAGGCAAGCATAGGTGTCTCAGTGAAGTTGACACAACCCGGAAACAGCTGACGGTGCTGAAACCAGGCTTGGCACGAGGGAGTACCTGTGACAAGAACACTGCCGAGAACCAGCTGGCGGTGCTGGAACCCGGATGCGTTGCCTTGCCTATTAAAGATTGTCTTCCTAGAGCCCCAACTAGCGGTGTTGGAGCAAAGGGTAAGCAGGGGGAGATGAGTGTAGGCCGAAGCCTGCACTGGAGGCAGCTTTGTGTCTGCGTTGCGTTTGCAGGACACTTTGCCGGCTACACACTGGGGGAACAGCTGGCGTTGCTGAACCCCACTAACACAATGGCGTGTGTTTTTCTCTGTGCAGCTAGCACTTGCGGGCAAAAACTAGCGATGTTAGAGCCCGTGTTGAAGCAGGAGGAGGAGGAGAGGAGCAGAGTGTAGGCCGAAGCTTAGTTGAACCAATTTCAAAGGAAACCTTTAACCCCCCCCTCAGGTGTTACAAAGTACAAGAGACACACCTTGTGCAGTATTAATGCTGCACAAGTGAAAGGTTGCTCTATTAATTTGTCTACTTGCACACGCTGAATGAAAGACATACACAATTTACCCCATTCTACAGTCAAACTGTAGTGGATGCGTGACTTGGTTTTTTGATGAGACGCAGCACAGGTGTCCAAAATAACGCCTTGGTGCTTGGAGCAGCTTCCTGAGCGTTGTTATTTGCTGTACAGGAGTCTGCGCTCTTGTGTTATCCCTTGGCAATGCCCTGTTAGCGCTGCCCATCTTATGACATCATTTCATGTTGGCCGGTGCGGTTAACGATGGCCATAAATCCCAGACCCACAGTGTCTTTTCATAAAGCCACACTGCGGTGCTGGGATTCGTGGCCTTGAGCAGTAAATATTTTGGCTGCTCACACACGTCCTTACACCTGCTTCAGACTGGGCGGCCTCTGCTGATCCCTTCTTGCATGCCGCGGCCATGAGGCTGCACAGTCTGAAGAAGGCTGAAGGAGATGAGTTAAGACAGGCGAAGATATGCACTGCTCGTGCCCATCAATCACACCCTCGCAGTCAAAATAATTAAGACAACGAGGAGCATTTTATTCAGGCAGGGCGGACGAACAGGCGCAAGTAGCCAACCAATGATGTCAGAAGACGGGAAGCGCTACCAAGGGGGGTGCTGCGTATCATTAGAAAGGAAAGTCACACCTCAGGGACAGTGGAATGGTCTCAAAGAGACACATTTTGTACGTGTTGAGTTCCACGTGGGCAAGGAGAAAACATCAGCCACCTTGTACAAATGCAGCAGTACTGCTGTACAAGGTGGCTGTTATACATAGAAACACCTGGGGGTGGGGGCCAGGCTCCCTTCAATTTCAGTTCATGTGCCTGCGTGGCGTTTGCAGGTCACGTTGCAAGCTGCACAGCAGGGGAACAGCTGGCGGTGCTGAACCCCACTAACACATTGGCTGGTGTTTTTCTCTGTGCAGCTAGCATTTCCGGGCAAAAACTAGCGGTGTTTGAGCCCAGGGTCAGCAGGAGGAGGAGGAGAGGAGCAAAGTGTAGGCCGAAGCCTGCACTGGTGGCAGCTTTTGGTCGGTTGTGCCAGCGTGGCTTGTGCTGGACACGATGCCGGCTACACAGCGGGGGAACAGCTGGCGTTGCTGAACCCCACTAACACATTGGCTGGTGTTTTTCTCTGTGCAGCTAGCATTTCCGGGCAAAAACTAGCGGTGTTTGAGCCCAGGGTCAGCAGGAGGAGGAGGAGAGGAGCAAAGTGTAGGCCGAAGCCTGCACTGGTGGCAGCTTTTGGTCGGTTGTGCCAGCGTGGCTTGTGCTGGACACGATGCCGGCTACACAGCGGGGGAACAGCTGGCGTTGCTGAACCCCACTAACACATTGGCTGGTGTTTTTCTCTGTGCAGCTAGCATTTCCGGGCAAAAACTAGCGTTGTTAGAGCCCAGGGTCAGCAGGAGGAGGAGAGGAGCAGAGTGTAGGCCGAAGCCTAGTTGAACCAATTTCAAAGGTTACCTTTAACCCCCCCTCAGGTGTTACAAAGAACAAGAGCCACTCCTTCTGCAGCATTAATGCTGCACAAGTAAAAGGTTGCTCTATTAATTTGTCTACTTGCACAAGCTGAATGCAACACGTAGACTATTTAGCCCATTATACTGTTTAACAGTAGTGGAGGCGTGACTTGTCTTTTTAAAGAAAAGCAGCACAGGTGTCGAAAACACCTTTTTGCATGGGCGCAGCTTCCTGAGCGTTGTTAGTTGCTGTACAGGAGTCTGCGCTCTTGTGATCCTTTGGCCATGCGCTGTGAGCGCTTCCTGTCTTATGACCTCATTTCATGTTGGCCGTTGCGGTTAGCGATGGACATGAATCCCAGACCCACAGTGTGTTTTTAAAAAATCACACTGCGGTGCTGGGATTCGTGCCCTGGTGCAGTAAATATGTTTGCCGCTCACACATGTCCTTACACCTGCTTCAGACTGGACGGCCTCATCTGATCCCTTATCGCCTGCCGAGGCCATGAGGACACCCAGTCTGAAGAAGGCGGAAGGAGATGAGTGAACACAGGCAAACATATGCACTGCACATGCCCATCAATCACACCCTCGCTGTCCAAAAAAATAAGACACCGAGGGGCGTTGTTTCGAGCAGGGGAGATGCACAGGCGCAGCCAGCTAACCAATGATGTCAAAAGACGGGCAGCGCTAACAAGGGTGGTGCTGCGTGTCATTACAAAGGAAAGTCACACCTCAGGGACATTGTAATGGTCTCTAATGAGACACATTTTGTACGTGTTGAGTTCCACGTGGGCAAGGAGAAAAAGTCAGCCACCTCGTACAAATGCAGCAGTACTGCTGTACAAGGTGGCTGTTATACATAGAAACACCTGTGGGTGGGGGGCAGGCTCCCTTCAATTTCAGTTCATGTGCCTGCGTGGCGTTTGCAGGTCACGTTGCAAGCTACACAGCAGGGGAACAGCTGGCGTTGCTGAACCCCACTGACACATTGACTGGTGTTTTTCTCTGTGCAGATTGCATGTCCGGGCAAAAACTAGCGGTGTTAGAGCCCAGGGTCAGCAGGAGGAGGAGGAGAGGAGCAAAGTGTAGGCCGAAGCCTGCACTGGTGGCAGCTTTTGGTCGGTTGTGCCAGCGTGGCTTGTGCTGGACACGATGCCGGCTACACAGCGGGGGAACAGCTGGCGGTGCTGAACCCCACTAACACATTGGCTGGTGTTTTTCTCTGTGCAGCTAGCATTTCCGGGCAAAAACTAGCGGTGTTTGAGCCCAGGGTCAGCAGGAGGAGTAGAGGAGCAGAGTGTAGGCCGAAGCCTAGTTGAACCAATTTCCAAGGTTACCTTTAACCCCCCCCCTCAGGTGTTGCAAGGTACAAGAGCCACACCTTGAACAGCATTAATGATGCACAAGTCAAAGGTTGCTCTATTTAATTTTGCTCCTTGCACACGCTGAATTAAACACGTACACTATTTAGCCCATTATACTGTCAAACAGTAGTGGAGGCGTGACTACTAGTCTTTTTAAGGAGACGCAGCACAGGTGTACAAATTTACACCTAGGTGCTGTGCGCAGATTCCTTACCGTTGTTATTTGCAGTACAGGAAACTGCGCTCTTGTGTTATCCCTTGGCAATACCCTGTTAGTGCAGGCCGTCTCATGACCTCATTTCATGTTGGCCGGTGCGGTTAACGATGGCCATAAATCCCAGACCCACAGTGGCTTTTCCTAAAGTCACACTGCGGTGCTGGGATTCGTGGCCTTGTGCAGTAAATATGTTCGCCGCTCACACATGTCCTTACACCTGCTTCAGACTGGGCGGCCTCAGCTGATCCCTTATCGCATGCCGCGGCCATGAGGCCGCACAGTCAGAAGAAGGCGGAAGGAGGGGAGTGAAAACAGGGGAACATATGCACTGCTCGTGCCCATCAATCACACCCTCGCAGTCAAAATATATGAGACAACGGGGGGCGTTGTGTCGGGCAGGGGGGACGCACAGGCACAGCCAGCCAACCAATGATGTCAGGAGACGGGCAGCGCTAACAATGGGGGTGCTGCGTGTCATTAAAAAGGAAAGTCACACCTCAGGGACATTGTAATGGTCTGTAATGAGACACATTTTGTACTTGTTGAGTTCCACGTGTGCAAGGAGAAAAAGTCAGCCACCTTGTACAAATGCAGCAGTACTGCTGTACAAGGTGGCTGTTATACATAGAAACACCTGGGGGGGTGGGGGGCAGGCTCCCTTCAATTTCAGTTCATGTGCCTGCGTGGCGTTTGCAGGTCACGTTGCAAGCTACACAGCAGGGGAACAGCTGGCGTTGCTGAACCCCACTGACACATTGACTGGTGTTTTTCTCTGTGCAGATTGCATGTCCGGGCAAAAACTAGCGGTGTTAGAGCCCAGGGTCAGCAGGAGGAGGAGGAGAGGAGCAAAGTGTAGGCCGAAGCCTGCACTGGTGGCAGCTTTTGTTCTGTTGTGCCAGCGTGGCTTGTGCTGGACACGTTGCCGACTACACAGCAGGGGAACAGCTGGCGGTGCTGAACCCCACTAACACATTGGCTGGTGTTTTTCTCTGTGCAGCTAGCATTTCCGGGCAAAAACTAGCGGTGTTTGAGCCCAGGGTCAGCAGGAGGAGTAGAGGAGCAGAGTGTAGGCCGAAGCCTAGTTGAACCAATTTCAAAGGTTACCTTTAACCCCCCCCTCAGGTGTTGCAAGGTACAAGAGCCACACCTTGAACAGCATTAATGATGCACAAGTCAAAGGTTGCTCTATTTAATTTTGCTCCTTGCACACGCTGAATTAAACACGTACACTATTTAGCCCATTATACTGTCAAACAGTTGTGGAGGCGTGACTTGTCTTTTTAACGAGACGCAGCACAGGTGTCAAAATTTGCACCTAGGTACTGGGCGCAGATTCCTGAGCGTTGTTATTTGCTGTACAGGAGTCTGCGCTCTTGTGTTATCCCTTGGCAATACCCTGTTAGTGCAGGCCGTCTCATGACCTCATTTCATGTTGGCCGGTGCGGTTAACGATGGCCATAAATCCCAGACCCACAGTGGCTTTTCCTAAAGTCACACTGCGGTGCTGGGATTCGTGGCCTTGTGCAGTAAATATGTTCGCCGCTCACACATGTCCTTACACCTGCTTCAGACTGGGCGGCCTCAGCTGATCCCTTATCGCATGCCGCGGCCATGAGGCCGCACAGTCAGAAGAAGGCGGAAGGAGGGGAGTGAAAACAGGGGAACATATGCACTGCTCGTGCCCATCAATCACACCCTCGCAGTCAAAATATATGAGACAACGGGGGGCGTTGTGTCGGGCAGGGGGGACGCACAGGCACAGCCAGCCAACCAATGATGTCAGGAGACGGGCAGCGCTAACAATGGGGGTGCTGCGTGTCATTACAAAGGAAAGTCACACCTCAGGGACATTGTAATGGTCTCTAATGAGACACATTTTGTACGTGTTGAGTTCCACGTGGGCAAGGAGAAAAAGTCAGCCACCTCGTACAAATGCAGCAGTACTGCTGTACAAGGTGGCTGATATACATAGAAACACCTGTGGGTGGGGGGCAGGCTCCCTTCAATTTCAGTTCATGTGCCTGCGTGGCGTTTGCAGGTCACGTTGCAAGCTACACAGCAGGGGAACAGCTGGCGTTGCTGAACCCCACTAACACATTGGCTGGTGTTTTTCTCTGTGCAGCTAGCATGTCCGGGCAGAAACTGGCGTTGTTTGAGCCCAGGGTCAGCAGGAGGAGGAGAGGAGCAAAGTGTAGGCCGAAGCCTGCACTGGTGGCAGCTTTTGGTCGGTTGTGCCAGCGTGGCTTGTGCTGGACACGATGCCGGCTACACAGCGGGGGAACAGCAGGCGGTGCTGAACCCCACTAACACATTGGCTGGTGTTTTTCTCTGTGCAGCTAGCATGTCCGGGCAGAAACTGGCGTTGTTTGAGCCCAGGGTCAGCAGGAGGAGGAGAGGAGCAAAGTGTAGGCCGAAGCCTGCACTGGTGGCAGCTTTTGGTCGGTTGTGCCAGCGTGGCTTGTGCTGGACACGTTGCCGACTACACAGCAGGGGAACAGCTGGCGGTGCTGAACCCCACTAACACATTGGCTGGTGTTTTTCTCTGTGCAGCTAGCATTTCCGGGCAAAAACTAGCGGTGTTTGAGCCCAGGGTCAGCAGGAGGAGTAGAGGAGCAGAGTGTAGGCCGAAGCCTAGTTGAACCAATTTCAAAGGTTACCTTTAACCCCCCCCTCAGGTGTTGCAAGGTACAAGAGCCACACCTTGTGCAGCATTAATGCTGCACAAGTAAAAGGTTGCTCTATTTGTTTTGCTCCTTGCACACGCTGACTAAAACACGTACACTATTTAGCCCATTATACTGTCAAACAGTTGTGGAGGCGTGACTTGTCTTTTTAACGAGACGCAGCACAGGTGTCAAAATTTGCACCTAGGTACTGGGCGCAGATTCCTGAGCGTTGTTATTTGCTGTACAGGAGTCTGCGCTATTGTGATCCCTTGGCCATGCGCTGTGAGCGCTTCCTGTCTTCTGACCTCATTTCATGTCGGCCGTTGCGGTTAGCGATGGACATGAATCCCAGACCCACAGTGTGTTTTTAAAAAATCACACTGCGGTGCTGGGATTCGTGCCCTGGTGCACTAAATATGTTTGCCGCTCACACATGTCCTTACACCTGCTTCAGACTGGGCGGCCTCATCTGATCCCTTATCGCCTGCCGCGGCCATGAGGACACCCAGTCTGAAGAAGGCGGAAGGAGATGAGTGAACACAGGCAAACATATGCACTGCACATGCCCATCAATCACACCCTCGCTGTCCAAAAAAATAAGACACCGAGGGCCGTTGTTTCGAGCAGGGGAGATGCACAGGCGCAGCTAGCTAACCAATGATGTCAAAAGACGGGCAGCGCTAACAAGGGTGGTGCTGCGTGTCATTACAAAGGAAAGTCACAACTCAGGGACATTGTAATGGTCTCTAATGAGACACATTTTGTACGTGTTGAGTTCCACGTGGGCAAGGAGAAAAAGTCAGCCACCTCGTACAAATGCAGCAGTACTGCTGTACAAGGTGGCTGATATACATAGAAACACCTGTGGGTGGGGGGCAGGCTCCCTTCAATTTCAGTTCATGTGCCTGCGTGGCGTTTGCAGGTCACGTTGCAAGCTACACAGCAGGGGAACAGCTGGCGTTGCTGAACCCCACTGACACATTGACTGGTGTTTTTCTCTGTGCAGATTGCATGTCCGGGCAGAAACTGGCGTTGTTTGAGCCCAGGGTCAGCAGGAGGAGGAGAGGAGCAAAGTGTAGGCCGAAGCCTGCACTGGTGGCAGCTTTTGGTCGGTTGTGCCAGCGTGGCTTGTGCTGGACACGTTGCCGACTACACAGCAGGGGAACAGCTGGCGGTGCTGAACCCCACTAACACATTGGCTGGTGTTTTTCTCTGTGCAGCTAGCATTTCCGGGCAAAAACTAGCGGTGTTTGAGCCCAGGGTCAGCAGGAGGAGTAGAGGAGCAGAGTGTAGGCCGAAGCCTAGTTGAACCAATTTCAAAGGTTACCTTTAACCCCCCCCTCAGGTGTTGCAAGGTACAAGAGCCACACCTTGTGCAGCATTAATGCTGCACAAGTAAAAGGTTGCTCTATTTGTTTTGCTCCTTGCACACGCTGACTAAAACACGTACACTATTTAGCCCATTATACTGTCAAACAGTTGTGGAGGCGTGACTTGTCTTTTTAACGAGACGCAGCACAGGTGTCAAAATTTGCACCTAGGTACTGGGCGCAGATTCCTGAGCGTTGTTATTTGCTGTACAGGAGTCTGCGCTATTGTGATCCCTTGGCCATGCGCTGTGAGCGCTTCCTGTCTTCTGACCTCATTTCATGTCGGCCGTTGCGGTTAGCGATGGACATGAATCCCAGACCCACAGTGTGTTTTCAAACAATCACACTACGTGGCTGGGATTCGTGGCCTTGTGCAGTAAATAGGTTTGCCGCTTACACATGTCCTTACACCGGCTCCAGACTGGGCGGCCTCAGCTGATCCCTTATCGCCTACCACGGCCAGGAGGCCGCACAGTCTGAAGAAGGCGGAAGGAGATGAGTTAAGACAGGCGAACATATGCACTGCTCGTGCCCATAAACCACACCCTCGCTGACAAAATAAATATGACAACGAGGGGCGTTGTTTCTAGCAGGGCGGATGCACAGGCGCAGCCAGCTAACCATGATGACAAAAGACGGGAAACGCTACCAAGGGGGGTGCTGCGTATCATTACAAAGGAAAGTCACACCTCAGGGACAGTGGAATGGTCTCAATGAGACACATTTTGTACGTGTTGAGTTCCACGTGGGCAAGGAGAAAAAGTCAGCCACCTTGTACAAATGCAGCAGTACTGCTGTACTAGGTGGCTGTTATACATAGAAACACCTGGGGGGGTGGGGCCAGGTTCCCTTTTAATTTCAGTTCCTGTGCCTGCATGGCGTTTGCAGGTCACGTTGCCGGCTACACAGCAGGGGAACAGCTGGCGTTGCTGAACCCCACTAACACATTGGCTGGTGTTTTTCTCTGTGCAGCTAGCACTTCCGGGCAAAAACTAGCGGTGTTTGAGCCCAGGGTCAGCAGGAGGAGGAGAGGAGCAGAGTGTAGGCCGAAGCCTGCACTGGTGGCAGCTTTTGTTCTGTTGTGCCAGCGTGGCTTGTGCTGGACACGTTGCCGACTACACAGCAGGGGAACAGCTGGCGGTGCTGAACCCCACTGACACATCACCTAGTGTTTTTTTCTGTGTAGACAACACTTCCAGGTGGCAACTGACAGTGTTGAAACCCAGGGAATCAAAGAGGAGCAGAGTGTAGGCCGAAGCCTGCAGTGGAGCAAGTTGAAAGGGAACCTTTAACCCCCCCCCCCAGGCATTTGTTGCTGAAAGAGCCATCTTGTACAGCAGTAATACTGCACATGGAAAATGGTGGCTCCGAAAATTATGCTCCTTGCAAACGCTGAAGTACACACTCATATAATGTGTCCCCTCACACCGTCAAACCATCCCGGAAGTGGGACTTTCCTTTGTAATGTGACACAGCACAGCCGTCATTCCAACCCCCTTGGTGCCGGGCACCACCTCCTCAACGTTGTTTGGTTCTGTCACGGAGCCCGCACTGTAATGTTATCCCTTGGCCATGCACAGTTAGCGGTGCCCGTCTTCTGACATCATGTAGGTGTCAGGCTGGCAGTGCCTGTGCGTCCAAGCTGCCCGAGATCCAACCTTGCAGTGTCATCTAATGTAGTCCCACTGCGGGCCAGGGATCCATGGGCATGCGCAGTGCATATCATCGCCTCTCACTCACCTCCTTCCTGCTTCTTCAGACTGTGCGGCGTCACGGCCGTGGCATGCTATTAGGGATCAGCTGACGCCGCCTAGTCTGAAGAAGCGTGAAGAAGGGGAGTGAGAGGCTAGTATATGCACTGCGCATGGCCATGGATACCAGGCCCACTGTGGGATCACATTAGACGACACTGCGAGGTGTGATTTCGGGCAGCGTGGACGCACAGGCGCAGCCAGGACGACAACAAATGATGTCAGAGGACGGGCAGCGCAAACTGTGCATGGCCAAGGGATAACATAACAGCGCAGGGTCCATGACGGAATCAAACAACGCTAAGGAGGCAGCGCACGGTGCCAAGGGGGTAGCAATGACGGCTGTGCTGTGTCACATTACAAAGGAAAGTCCCACCTCCGGGACGGTTGGACGGTGTGAGGGGACACATTACATGAGTGTGTAGTTCAGCGTTTGCAAGGAGCATAATTTCAAGAGCGACCTTTCCCTTGTGCAGTATTAGTGCTGCACATGGTGGCTCTTTCAGTAACAAACGCCTAGGGGGGGGGGGGGACAGGTCCCCTTACATTTTAGTTGTGCCAGCGTGGCGGTCGCATGACACGTTGCCGGATACACAGCTGGGGATCAGCTGACGTTACTGAACCCCAATAACAGAGGAGCGACTGTTGACTGTGCACACAGCACTTCCAGGCACCAACTGGCGGTGTTAGAGCCCAGGGACAGCAGGAGGAGCAGATTGGAGGTATTGCCGCACACACAGCTGGGGATCAGCTGACGTTACTGAACCCCAATAACAGAGGAGCGACTGTTGACTGTGCACACAGCACTTCCAGGCACCAACTGGCGGTGTTAGAGCCCAGGGACAGCAGGAGGAGCAGATTGGAGGTATTGCCGCACACACAGCTGGGGATCAGCTGACGTTACTGAACCCCAATAACAGAGGAGCGACTGTTGACTGTGCACACAGCACTTCCAGGCACCAACTGGCGGTGTTAGAGCCCAGGGACAGCAGGAGGAGCAGAGGAACAGAGTGTAGGCCGAAGCCTGATTGGAGCAAGTTGAAAGGAAACCTTTAACCCCCCCCCCCAAGACGTTTGTAGCTGAAAGAGCCATGTTGTGCAGCACTAAGGATGCAAAAGGAAAAGGTTGCTCTTTTAATTATGCTCCTTGCAAACACCGAAGTAAACACTAAAAATGTGTCCCTTTATACCGTTAAACCGTTCCGGAGGTGCGAATTTCCTTCGTAATGGGACACAGCACAGCTGTCATTCCTATCCCCTTGATGCCGTGCGCTGCCTCCTCAGCGTTGTTTTAAGCTGCCACGGAGCCTGCGCTGTTCTGTTAGCCCTTGGCCATGCCCAATTAGCGCTGCCTGTCTTCTGACATAATTTGGTGTCAGGCTGTCAGTGCCTGTGCGTCCACGCTGCTCCAGATCCCACCTCGCAGTCTCATCTAACGTAATCCCACTGCGGGCCTTGGAACCATGGGCATGCACAGTGCATAACCTCGACTCTCACTCCCCTCCTTCCCTCTTCTTCAGACTGTGCGGTGTCACGGCCGTGGCATGCTAGGGATCAGCTGACGGCGCACAGTCTAAAGAAGGCGGAGGGAAATGAGCGAGAGCCCGAGGGGAAGATATGCACTGCGCATGCCCATGGATCCCAGGCCCGCAGTGTGACTCAATCAGAAGACACTGCGAGGCGGGATCTCGGGCACCGCGGCCGCACAGGCGCAGCCAGCCTGACACCAAATTATGTCAGAAGACAGGCAGCGCAAATAGGGCATGCCCAAGGGATAACAGAACAGCGCAGGCTCCGTGACAGCTTAAAACAACGCTGAGGAGGCAGCGCATGGCACCAAGGGGGTAGGAATGACGGCTGTGCTGCGTCACATTACGAAGGAAAGTCCCAGCTCCGGGACGGTATAACGGTATCAGTGAACACATTTTATAAGTGTTAAGTTCTGCGTGTGCAAAGAGCTAAAAAAAAAGAGCTACCTTTTCCTTGTGCAGCATTACTGCTGCACAAGATGGCTCTTTCAGTAACAAACGACGGGGGGGGGGGGGGGGACAGGTTCCCTTACATTTAGGTTGTTGTGCCAGCGTGGCGGTCGCAGGACACATTGCCGGCTACACAGCTGGGGATCAGCTGACGTTACTGAAACCCAATAACACTGGGTCGTATGTTTTTACTGTGCAGCCTGCACTTCTGAGCCGCAACTGGCGGTGTTGGAGCCCAGGAATAGCAGTTCAGGTGGTAGAAAGATGAACACAGCAGGAGACCTGGATGACACCCAATTACTTAATCAGGCAGAGGAGTGGCAAATTCCTGCGAGATCCAGGCCTGGTTCATTTTCAGGAAAGTAAGCCGGTCAACGTTATCGGAGGATAGTCGCATGCGACGGTCTGTTAGTACACCACCTGCGGCACTAAAGACACGTTCCGATAAGACACTAGCCGCAGGGCAAGCCAGCACCTCCAATGCATACTGGCTTAGCTCTGGCCATGTATCCAGCTTAGAGACCCAAAACTTGAACGGGGAAGAGCCGTCTGGGAGTACAGTAAGAGGGCAAGCCATGTAGTCTGTCACCATCTGACGGAACCGTTGCCTCCTGCTGACTGGAGCCGCCGGTGATGGTGTAGACATTTGGGGCGGGCACACAAAAGTGTGCCAGAGTTGTGCCATACTGGGCTTGCCTTGGGCAGAGGCACTGCTTCTGCTCCCTCTTTGGGCAGAGCCTCCCCCACTGCCTCGACGCACTGAGCTGCTTTGTAAAGCACTAGCAGCACTCCTCTCAGTTGGACAGGAGAAGATGATGGAATTCACCAGTGTGTCGTGGTACTCCCGCAATTTACGCTCCCGGGTCAACGCAGGGATGAGGTTTTGGACGTTGTCCCGGTAGCGAGGATCGAGGAGGGTGAACACCCAATAATCAGGCATGTTGAGAATGTGGTCGATGCGGCGGTCGTTTCTCAGGCACTGCAGCATGAAATCCACCATGTGCTGCAGAGTGCCAACCGGCCCAGAAACGCTGTCCCCTGCTTGAGACATGATCTCTGCCCGCTCGTCATCACCCCACCCTCGCTGTACACACTGACCACTGGACAATTGTGTCGCTCCCTCCTCTGGACGGAGCTCTTCCTCCTCCATTGACTCCTCCTCATCCTCCTCACAAATTGGCCCCTGCGTACCCCTTTGTGAGGAACCACGTGGCGCTGACTCTCCAGAAGCTGATGGAAAAGGTGACTCCTCATCCTCCACCTCTTCCACCACATCATCCCTTAACCCTTGCAAAGTTTGCTGAAGCAGGCAGATAAGGGGGACAGTCATGCTGACTAGTGCATCATCTGCACTTGCCATCCGCGTGGAATAATCAAAAGGACGCAAAACCTGGCAGACGTCCTTCATAGTGGCCCACTCTGTGGTTGTGAAGTCTGATCGGCGCTGACTGCGACTTCTTTGCGCCTGATGCAGCTGGTACTCCATAACTGCTTGCTGCTGCTCACACAACCGCTCCAACATATGTAACGTGGAATTCCACCGGGTAGGTAGGTCACATATGATGCGGTGTTCCGGAAGGCGGAATCGGCGCTGCAGAGCAGCAATGCGGGATCTGGCCAAGCTGGAACGCCGCAAGTGAGCACACTCTAGGCGGACCTTGTGCAGCAGGGCATCAAGATCCGGATAGTCCCTCAGAAAACTCTGCACAACCAAATTGAGCACATGTGCCAGACATGGGATGTGAGTGAGGTTGCCAAGGGCCAAAGCTGCCACCAGATTTCGGCCATTGTCACACACTACCATGCCTGGCTGGAGATTCGCTGGCAGTAACCACACATCGCTCTCCTGCTTGATGGCATTCCAGAGCTCCTGCGCTGTGTGGCTTCGATGCCCCAATGAAACTAGTTTCAAGACGGCCTGCTGACGTTTGGCCACGGCTGTGCTCATGTCGGTCATAGGTAAACGTTCACGGGTCCATGTGGAGGTGGACTGTGACGGATCCTGCAGAGAGGAATCAGAGGAACTGGTGTAAGAGGAGGAGTCGATGCGTACAGACTGGATTCCTGCAATCCTTGGAGTGGGCAGGACACGTCCTGCGCCACTCGCACGATCTGTACCTGGCTCAACAACATTAACCCAATGGGCAGTGAGGGAAACATATCGCCCCTGTCCATGCTGACTGGTCCACGCATCGGTGGTGAGGTGGACCTTGCTACTGACGGCGTTCAGTAGCGCATGTTTTATGTTTGCCTCAACATGCCTGTGCAGGGCAGGGACAGCCTGCCTGCTGAAGTAAAAGCGGCTGGGCACCTTGTACTGTGGGACTGCCAATGCCATCAAGTCACGGAAGCTGTCAGTCTCCACCAGCCTGAACGAGAGCATTTCCAGGGACAACAGTTTGGCAATGCCTGCATTCAGAGCCTGTGCTCGGGGGTGGTTGGCCGAGAATGCCCGCCTTTTCTCCCATGCCTGTACTACCGATGGCTGTAGAGTAGACTGGGAGTGTGAGGATGACTGGGAAGGTGGTGCTGTGGGTGGAATTACACAAGGTCTCTGGGAGGAAGCCAAACCAGCTGTGCGTGAGCTGGAGGAAGAGGCAACACGAGCTGAAGAGGTGGTAGCTGCCGCTGTTGGTTGGCCTACATCTTCAGTGTGTTTCTGTAACTCCACCGCGTGCCTGGTCCGCACATGTTTCCACATATTTGTGGTATTGAGGTTGCTGACATTTTTCCCTCTTTTTACTTTATGATGACACAGCTTGCATTTGACAAAACAAATGTCATCTGCAACTGTGTCAAAAAAGGACCAGGCACTGCAAGTCTTGGGAGCGCCCTTTTTGGCTTTGGAAAGAGACAGGCTCCTAACGGGTGCCAAAGTGGAGGCTACAGGCTCCGCAGTCTTCCCCCTCCCTCTCCCTCTTTGGCCCGTAAGAGGAAGCTCTTCCTCTGAGCTGCTCCCACCATCTTCCTGTTCCTCACGCCACGATGGGTCAAGGACCTCATCATCTCCACTACCCTCTGCCACCAACTGCTCCTCCTGGGTAGTCTCAGCAGCACAGTACGCACGAGAAAGCGGCACCTGAGTTTCATCATCAGATGCGTACTGCGCTGTGGTCACCGGAGGCACTGGCCCACCTGCCTCTTCAGAGTCAGAGAGAAAAAGGTGTTGGGCATCACTGCACACTGCCTCTTCTTCCATTTCTCCAATGCTGCTTGGCTGGCCCCCTGTTTCCAAGCCAAGAGATTCAGAGAACAGAAGTAGAGACGGCTCCTGTCCTGGGCTCTCTGACTGCCTGGCCAATTTGGCAGGTGGTGAAGAGACAGATGGCTGCTCTCCAGTGCTCTGTGCCTGAGAGGATGTGGCACTAACTGAAGTCGATGCCGAGGCGTTAGCTGCCATCCACCCGACAACGGCTTCAATTTGGTCTTCACGCAGCAGCGGTGCACGGCGCTCTCCGACAAAGCTGCGCATGAAGGACTGTTCCCTGCTGAAACTGAGTGACGACGAGTCACCGGCGCCCGCAGCAGGCACAGAATCACCACGTCCTCTCCCTGCTCCTCTCCCTGCTCCGCGCCCACGCCCACGTGCCTTACTCCCTGCCCTCTTCATCTTGGTTGACAGATAAAGATAAGCAGAAAAGTACTAAGGCCTTAGTGTGCTTATTCCTGTAATGCTCCTCCTAACAGGTGTAAGAAACACTAATGTTGTAAATTGTGGACTAAACTTTATTATTTTTCAAATGTGGCCTACACAAGTGTAAGTTGTGTTTGGTGAACTTAACCTTTTTTTTGGTGCAGATCGGGCTACAGAGCTAGTTTAAATCACACGGAGACCGTGCAGACAGCCGTAAACGGCGCTGCAAGGCCAAGAAACCCTCCTCTAGGTTATCCTATATAGTGTTTTTCCACTATTTAGCTGGATACAAGTGGAAAGACACTAATAGGAATTTTTTTTTTCAAATTTTAAACTGGCTGCACTATTTGAAAAAAAGGAAATTGTTTTTCAAGGTATGAGGCAGTAACGCACCCTGAGCTGAATCCAACCGGCTATGGCTGCACACAGACTACAGGGCGAGCTGGGCTCACACGGAGACCGTGCAGACAGCCGTAAACGGCGCTGCAAGGCCAAAAAACCCTCCTCTAGGTTATCCTATATAGTGTTTTTCCACTATTTAGCTGGATACGAGTGGAAAGACACTAATAGGAATTTTTTTTTTCAAATTTTAAACAGGCTGCACTATTTGAAAAAAAGGAAAATTTTTCTCAAGGTATGAGCCAGTAACGAACCCTGAGCTGAATCCAACCGGCTATGGCTGCACACAGACTACAGGGCGAGCTGGGCTCACACGGAGACCGTGCAGACAGCCGTAAACGGCGCTGCAAGGCCAAAAAACCCTCCTCTAGGTTATCCTATATAGTGTTTTTCCACTATTTAGCTGGATACGAGTGGAAAGACACTAATAGGAATTTTTTTTTTCAAATTTTAAACAGGCTGCACTATTTGAAAAAAAGGAAAATTTTTCTCAAGGTATGAGCCAGTAACGAACCCTGAGCTGAATCCAACCGGCTATGGCTGCACACAGACTACAGGGCGAGCTGGGCTCACACGGAGACCGTGCAGACAGCCGTAAACGGCGCTGCAAGGCCAAAAAACCCTCCTCTAGGTTATCCTATATAGTGTTTTTCCACTATTTAGCTGGATACGAGTGGAAAGACACTAATAGGAATTTTTTTTTTCAAATTTTAAACAGGCTGCACTATTTGAAAAAAAGGAAAATTTTTCTCAAGGTATGAGCCAGTAACGAACCCTGAGCTGAATCCAACCGGCTATGGCTGCACACAGACTACAGGGCGAGCTGGGCTCACACGGAGACCGTGCAGACAGCCGTAAACGGCGCTGCAAGGCCCAAAAACCCCCCTCTAGGTTATCCTATGTAGTGTTTTTCCACAATAGAGCTGGAGACTGGTGGAAAAACACTAATAGGAAATTTGAGAAAAAATGTGCAGCAGGCTGCACTAAGAGCAAAAAAGAACAACTGTGTGAGGCAGTGTGAACCCCCCCTGAGCTGAATACAACCGGGTATATGGCTGCACACAGACTACAGAGTGAGCTGCACACACACACACACAGAGACCTTGCAGAACGCTGTTAAAACAGCGCTGCAAGGCAAGAGCAAGGTGAACAGTGAAGAACACACAGCGTTTTGCTAAATTAGCCTTTGGAAAGGAAAATAAAGCAATTAGCTAGCTCAACTGGCCCTCAGTTAGAACACAGCGTCCTGTCCCTAACTGAAATCACAGCAGAGTGAGCGCAAAATGGCGGCAGCGCTTTTTTATAGTGCAGAGTGACATCATTTCAGCAGCCAATCCAAGCCTTGCCAGTACTTACATGCCCACCATGCTAAACAGGATGTGCCCACACTTTCATTCATTCCTCATTGGCTGCTGCGTTCAATTTGAATTCTGGGAACTTCCGATTCCGGTATCCGATACGCGGGAAGTATCGGAATTCAGTATCGGAATTCCGATACCGCAAATATCGGCCGATACCCGATACTTGCGGTATCGGAATGCTCAACACTAGTGATGATTTCCAAGCAGCTGGTCCCGGCTGTACCCAACGATCTTCTAGCTTAGGGAGACTCTTCGCTCTTCCCAGAAGGCACCTGGAATATGCAAATTAGCCTCTTCAAGCTTGAATCCCTGGTTTGGTGATGATTTCCAAGCAGCTGGTCCCGGCTGTACCCAACGATCTTCTAGCTTAGGGAGACTCTTCGCTCTTCCCAGAAGGCACCTGGAATATGCAAATTAGCCTCTTCAAGCTTGAATCCCTGGTTTGGTGATGATTTCCAAGCAGCTGGTCCCGGCTGTACCCAACGATATTCTAGCTTAGGGAGACTCTTCGCTCTTCCCAGAAGGCACCTGGAATATGCAAATTAGCCTCTTCAAGCTTGAATCCCTGGTTTGGTGATGATTTCCAAGCAGTTGGTCCCGGCTGTACCCAACGATCTTCTAGCTTAAGGAGACTCTTCGCTCTTCCCAGAAGGCACCTGGAATATGCAAATTAGCCTCTTCAAGCTTGAATCCCTGGTTTGGTGATGCTTTCCAAGCAGCTGGTCCCGGCTGTACCCAACGATCTTCTAGCTTAGGGAGACTCTTCGCTCTTCCCAGAAGGCACCTGGAATATGCAAATTAGCCTCTTCAAGCTTGAATCCCTGGTTTGGTGATGATTTCCAAGCAGCTGGTCCCGGCTGTACCCAACGATCTTCTAGCTTAGGGAGACTCTTCGCTCTTCCCAGAAGGCACCTGGAATATGCAAATTAGCCTCTTCAAGCTTGAATCCCTGGTTTGGTGATGATTTCCAAGCAGCTGGTCCCGGCTGTACCCAACGATCTTCTAGCTTAGGGAGACTCTTCGCTCTTCCCAGAAGGCACCTGGAATATGCAAATTAGCCTCTTCAAGCTTGAATCCCTGGTTTGGTGATGATTTCCAAGCAGCTGGTCCCGGCTGTACCCAACGATCTTCTAGCTTAGGGAGACTCTTCGCTCTTCCCAGAAGGCACCTGGAATATGCAAATTAGCCTCTTCAAGCTTGAATCCCTGGTTTGGTGATGATTTCCAAGCAGCTGGTCCCGGCTGTACCCAACGATCTTCTAGCTTAGGGAGACTCTTCGCTCTTCCCAGAAGGCACCTGGAATATGCAAATTAGCCTCTTCAAGCTTGAATCCCTGGTTTGGTGATGATTTCCAAGCAGCTGGTCCCGGCTGTACCCAACGATATTCTAGCTTAGGGAGACTCTTCGCTCTTCCCAGAAGGCACCTGGAATATGCAAATTAGCCTCTTCAAGCTTGAATCCCTGGTTTGGTGATGATTTCCAAGCAGTTGGTCCCGGCTGTACCCAACGATCTTCTAGCTTAAGGAGACTCTTCGCTCTTCCCAGAAGGCACCTGGAATATGCAAATTAGCCTCTTCAAGCTTGAATCCCTGGTTTGGTGATGCTTTCCAAGCAGCTGGTCCCGGCTGTACCCAACGATCTTCTAGCTTAGGGAGACTCTTCGCTCTTCCCAGAAGGCACCTGGAATATGCAAATTAGCCTCTTCAAGCTTGAATCCCTGGTTTGGTGATGATTTCCAAGCAGCTGGTCCCGGCTGTACCCAACGATCTTCTAGCTTAGGGAGACTCTTCGCTCTTCCCAGAAGGCACCTGGAATATGCAAATTAGCCTCTTCAAGCTTGAATCCCTGGTTTGGTGATGATTTCCAAGCAGCTGGTCCCGGCTGTACCCAACGATCTTCTAGCTTAGGGAGACTCTTCGCTCTTCCCAGAAGGCACCTGGAATATGCAAATTAGCCTCTTCAAGCTTGAATCCCTGGTTTGGTGATGATTTCCAAGCAGCTGGTCCCTGCTGTACCCAACGATCTTCTAGCTTAGGGAGACTCTTCGCTCTTCCCAGAAGGCACCTGGAATATGCAAATTAGCCTCTTCAAGCTTGAATCCCTGGTTTGCTGATGCTTTCCAAGCAGTTGGTCCCGGCTGTACCCAACGATCTTCTAGCTTAGGGAGACTCTTCGCTCTTCCCAGAAGGCACCTGGAATATGCAAATTAGCCTCTTCAAGCTTGAATCCCTGGTTTGGTGATGATTTCCAAGCAGCTGGTCCCGGCTGTACCCAACGATCTTCTAGCTTAGGGAGACTCTTCGCTCTTCCCAGAAGGCACCTGGAATATGCAAATTAGCCTCTTCAAGCTTGAATCCCTGGTTTGGTGATGATTTCCAAGCAGCTGGTCCCGGCTGTACCCAACGATCTTCTAGCTTAGGGAGACTCTTCGCTCTTCCCAGAAGGCACCTGGAATATGCAAATTAGCCTCTTCAAGCTTGAATCCCTGGTTTGGGACTGATATGGGGTATCAGTTTACTCAGAACAAATTGGACAACAACTTTTGTGGTCTAATTTCTTCTCTTACCCATGGGAAAATAAAAAATTGGGAGCAAAAAGATCATTTTTGTGAAAAAATATGATTTTTTATATTTACGGCTCTGCATTATAAACTTCTATGAAGCACTTGTTGGGTCAAAGTGCTCTCCACACATCTAGATAAGTTCCGTAAGGAGTCTACTTTCCAAAATGGTGTCACTTGTGGGTGGTTTCAATGTTTAGGCACATCAGGGGCTCTCCAAACGCAACATGGCGTCCCATCTCTATTCCAATCAATTTTCAAGTGAAAAGTCAAATGGCGCTCCTTCCCTTCCGAGCTCTGCCATGCGCCCAAACAATGGTTTACTCCCACATATGGGGGATCAGCGTACTCAGGACAAATTGCACAACAAATTTTGTGGTCTAATTTCTTCTCTTACCCTTGGGAAAATAAAAAATTGGGGGCAAAAACATCATTTTTGTGAAAAAATATGATTTTTTATTTTTACGGCTCTGCATTATAAACTTCTATGCAGCACTTGGTGGGTCAAAGTGCTCACCACACATCTAGATAAGTTCCTTAAGGGGTCTATTTTCCAAAATGGTGTCACTTGTGGGGGGTTTCAATGTTTAGGCACATCAGGGGCTCTCCAAACGCAACATGGCATCCCATCTCAATTCCAGTCAATTTTGCATTGAAAAGTCAAATGGCGCTCCTTTCCTTCCGACCTCTGCCATGCGCCCAAACAGTGGTTTACCCCCACATATGGGGTATCAGTGTACTCAGGACAAATTGTACAACATCTTTGGGGGTCCAATTTCTCCTGTTACCCTTGGTAAAATAAAACAAATTGGAGCTGAAATAAATTTTGTGTGAAAAAAAGTTAAATGTTCATTTTTATTTAAACATTCCAAAAATTCCTGTAAAACACCTGAAGGGTTAATAAACTTCTTGAATGTGGTTTTGAGCACCTTGAGGGGTGCAGTTTTTAGAATGGTGTCAATCTTGGGTATTTTCTATCATATAGATCCCTCAAAATGACTTCAAATGAGATGTGGTCCCAAAAACAAAAAGACATTGCTTGTCAACATTTAACCCTTATAACTCCCTAACAAAAAAAAATTTTGGTTCCAAAATTGTGCTGATGTAAAGTAGACATGTCGGAAATGTTACGTATTAAGTATTTTGCATGACATATCTCTGTGATTTAAGGGCATAAAAATTCAAAGTTGGAAAATTGCGAAATTTTCAAAATTTTCGCCAAATTTCTGTTTTTTTCTCAAATAAACGCAAGTTATATCGAATAAATTTTACCACTATCATGAAGTACAATATCTAACGAGAAAACAGTGTCAGAATCGCCAAGATCCGTTGAAGCGTTTCAGAGTTATAACCTCATAAAGGGACGGTGGTCAGAATTGTAAAAACTTGCCAGGTCATTAACATGCAAACCACCCTCGGGGCTTAAGGGGTTAATTATTATGCCCTTAAAAAAGAGGAATATGTCACACAAGATAGTTAATATATAACATTTCCCAAATGTCTATTTTACATCAGACCAATCTTTGAAAATTAAAGTGAGAAGGATTAAAGGTTGACCTGCAATTTCTCATTTTTCCAGCAAAATTTACAAAACCATTTTTTAGGGACCACATCACATTTGAAGTGACTTTGAGAGGTCTATATAATAGAAAGTACCCAAACTGACACTATTCTAAAAACTGCACCCCTCAAGGTGCTCAAAACCACCTTCAATAAGTTTATTTACCCTTCAGGTGCTTCACAGGAACTGAAGCAATGTGGAAGGAAAAAATTGAACATTTAATTTTTTTTTAGAAAAAATTTGATTTAGCTCCACATTTTTTATTTTCACAAGGGTAACAGGAGAAAATGGACTCTAAAATATGTTGTGCAATTTCTTCTGAGAATGCCGATACCCCATATGTGGGGGAAAAACACTGTTTGGGTGCATAGCAGGGCTCGGAAGGAAAGGAGCATCATTTGACTTTTTGACATAAAAAATGTCTGGAATTGAGAGCGGATGTCCTGTCGCGTTTGGAGAACCCCTGATGTATCTAAACAGTAGAAACCCTCCACAAGTGACTCAATTTGTTAACCTAGATTTCTGAAGGAATGTATGTAGATGTGTGGCGAGCAACTTGATCTCCCAGATGCTTCACAGAAGTTCATAAAGTAGAACTGTGAAAATATTTAAAAAATTACATTTTAACTACAAAAATGTATTTTAGCCACAATTTTTTATTTTCACAAGGGTAACGGGAGAAAATGGACTCGAAAATTTGTTGTACATTTTCTACTGATTACTGAGTGCGAGAATACTACTATTTGGGAGCACGGCAGAGCTCAGAAGGAATGGAGCACCATTTGATTTTTTTTAATTAAAAAACGTCTGGAATCGAGAACGGACGCCACGTCTTGTTTGGAGCCCCCAAGTGCTTTACAGAAGTTTATAACGTAGAGGTATGAAAATAAAAAAAAACACACATGCCCACAAAAATTTTCTTTTAGCCACATTTTTTTATTTTCACAAGGCTAAAAAGAGAAAATGGATCCAAAAATCATTGTACAATTTCTCCTGAGATCGCTGGTACCCCATTTATCAAGGCAAACCACTGTTTGGGCACACAGCAGGGCTTAGAAAGGAAGGAGTGACCTTGATGGAATGGTCTGAGGGCATCATGTCATGTTTCGAGAGCCCCTGATGTGCCTAAAGAGTGAAAACCCCCACAAGTGACCCCATTTTGGAAACCATATCCCTCAATGATTTTATCCAGGGGTATAGTGAACATTTTGAACCCACAGGTACTACACAGAATTTGATAACATTAGGTCTTCTTATTGAAAATTTTCATTTTTTTCACAAAAATGTTTTAGCCCAAAATGTATAATTTTCACAATGGATAATAGGAGAAAACAGACCCCATAATTTGTTGCACAATTTGTCTTGAGTGCAACGATACCCCAGATGTGGTTAAAAATGTCTGCTTGGGCACATGGCAGGGCTAGGAAATGCAAGAGCGCTATTTGCTTGGGATAGATTGTGAATGCTATGTTGCATTTAATGAGCCCCTGACATGTGAAAACAGCAGAAACCCCCCACAAGTAACCCCATTTTGGAAACTAGACTCCTCAAGGAATAAATCTAGGGGTGTAGTGAGTATTTTTAACCCATAGGTGTGTGGCACCCCAGGAGTTCGGGTACCACAGTAGTGCTGCCTTCCTCTCGGGGAGGGTAGTGCTATGCCTGGAGACAAATGAGATTCCCTTTGGTAGGTTATCACACACACAACACCTTCCAAATCCAGGCCAGGAGGGGGAGCTCAAAACCCTGTTTTAGGGCAGCTTCCCTGGATAAAAATCCTGGTTTGGAGTGAGTTCAGTTAGTACAGACAATCTGTGTGCGAGGACAGACAGGGATGGAGCAGAGTGGAGATACAGGACTCCAGGAGGGGACTAGGAAGGCCTCCAGGGAGTCAGAGTGCAGTAGCCGGGTAACGGGAGCCCGAGGCTCTTGTGGACTATAAGACACAGAGCAGAACCGGAGGGCATTGAATTAGATGGACTTTGCCCATATTTACCTATGGCACAGCAGCACCTTGGAGCCTGGAGTCACCGTGAAAGGACCCCAGTAGGCACGGCCCAAGCTGCATGCCATACAGGTACCTGTCCCTGGACAGGAGAACGAATAAGGACTTTGCTGTTATGACCTGGTGGTTAGGACAATAATGGACCTGGTGGTTAAGAGCACACGGAATGACCTGATAGTTACCAATAATATAGGACGAGCTCTGAGACGTGGGAACTCTGCTGACCGCAATCCCTAATCCTATCACACACACTAGAAATAGCCGTGGATTGCTCCTAACGCTCCCTATGCAACTCGTCACAGCCTAAGGAACTAGCTAGCCCTGAAGATAGAAAAACAAAGCCTACCTTGCCTCAGAGAAATTCCCCAAAGGAAAAGGCAGCCCCCCACATATAATGACTGTGAGCAAAGATGAAAATTACAAACACAGAGATGAAATAGATTTAGCAAAGTGAGGCCCGACTTACTGAACAGACTGAGGATAGGAAAGGTAACTTTGCGGTCAGCACAAAAAACTACAAAAAGACCAAACAGAGGGCGCAAAAAGACCCTCCGCACCGACTCACGGTGCGGAGGCGCTCCCTCTGCGTCCCAGAGCTTCCAGCAAGCAAGACAAAAATCAAAATAGCAAGCTGGACAGAAAAATAGCAAACCAGAGAAAAACAAGCAGGAACTTAGCTTCTGCTGGGAAGACAGGTCACAAGAACGATTCAGGAGTGAACTAGACCAATACTGGAACATTGACAGGTGGCATGGAGCAATGATCCAAGTGGAGTTAAATAGAGCAGCCAGCTAACGAATTAACCTCGTCACCTGTGGAAGGAAACTCAGAAGCCGCAGCCCCACTCACAACTACCAGAGGAAGCCCATGGACAGAACCAGCCGAAGTACCATTCATGACCACAGGAGGGAGCTTGACAACAGAATTCACAACACTCTGCTTAGGATACTTAGTGGCAGCAGGGTCCTCAGAGACAGTAAGCGCATAGTGGAAGGCTCCTACCTGACCTGCCAAGGGGATTCCACTTGTCTCTGAACTACCCGGATTTCTAATTCACCTGTTGCCGGTGCCCTGTACTGTGGCCTGTCACCCACAAGTAAACCAGGTAAAGACTTACAACCTGTCTCCTCCATTTATTCACCAGCCTTACCATCTACGCCACACACCATAGAACCCCTGGGGACCCCGCTTCACCTTTGGGAAGTGTAACATCTTGGCATGCCACAACATCCCCCAGGGGACTCCTCTAATGCAGCGTCAGTCCCCTATTGATCGAACTCCACAGGTGCGGTCATGACAAACTTTAAACATTTAACCCCCTTTAACGTTGATGCTCAGGGCCACGGACTGGGTCGCAGCCACCATGACATCCCTCTTTGCGACCGGACCCAGTACCGTGTACCCCACTGCCCTATGGGTGCGTCAGGTGCCTCACAGAATTTTATAACATTGAACATGGAAATATGACATTTTAGTGGCAAAAATGTAATTTTTGTATTTTCTGCAAATTTGTCAGGTACATAAGGGTTAATAGGTGAAACTGAAACCCACAATATCTTGCTCAATTTTTCCTGAACAAGGTGCTGCCCCATATTTTGTCAGAAATTACTGTTAGGCCACACGTAAGGGCTGAGAAAGAAGGACCTCTACTTGGTTTTTGAAGCACAGATTTTGCTAGAATAGTTTTCAGGCGACATTTGCGAATCCCTGAAGGTGCCAGAAGAGCAGAAAACCCCCAAAGTGACTCCATTGTAGAAACTGCATCCCTCGATGAATTAATCTACAGCTACAATGACTATTTTATAACATCCACGCCAGGCTTTTTTACTGGAGAATTGCAAATCTGCCAGTCCAGTACCTATACATTGTGTCCCCATACAGTGTAGAGCTCCCATATATTTTAGCACCCCCATACATTGTGCCCAGCTGTGCTTCTGGCGATATTCACCCACAAATTAAGTGCCTTCCCTCCATTACAATAATGCCAACTCAGAAGGATGGGGGCATTTGAAATTGGAAGTCAAGAATTCAATGGATTGTATTTGAGGAGGTGGGAGTCATGTCACTTTTCCCGAGTCTTTGTTCTACCAGTAACGTGTGAACCCCCTATAGTTCCAGGGACAGATGACGCACCTGAGTGGGGGCTGGTTTTGTGCAGGATAAATTAGCATTTTTATTGGTAACATTTTGGAGTACATAATATTTTTCTATCACTTCCAGAATAAGGCTGGATCACATTCTTGTGTTCTACGCTGAGCACTTATGTCGGGGTTTCTGTGTAAATCCTACAAAAATGCAATTCAGACCCACCATAATGAAGCAGATGGGGACACTTTGTATTCCATTTGACATCTGCTCTGTTGGTATCCATCTTTTTAAGTGTGTTTTTTTTGTCGCCACATTCTGAGAGCTGAAACATTTATTTTTTTGCTGAAAAGAGCTGAAGGAGGGCTTATTTTTTTTTTTGGGATGAGTTGAAGATTTTTCATGTACCATTTTGGGGCACATAATGTTTTTCATAGCTTTTAATTCAGATTTTTCAGACACAGGATGAACAAAATCCAATTCAGTTACTGTTTTTATTTTATATTTTTTGCACATTCACCGTGAGGTAAAAGTGATAAGACCAATTTGTTTGTCGGTTCGGCACGATTACAGCGATACCTGATGTATATTTTTTTATGCTTTGCTATTTGTGCACACTAAAAACAATATTTTAGCAAAATGAATTTATTTTTGCATCATCATATTCTAAGAGCCGTAACTTTTTATTTTTTTGTTGAATTAGTGATATTAGGGTTTGTTTTTTTGGGGACAGTTTGGGATTTTCATTTGTACCATTTTTTTTACATATGACTTTTTGATCGCTTTTTATTTACTTTTTTTGTGAGTCAGTATGATGAAAAAGCAACATTTTTTGGCGTGTTTTTTTTATGGTGTTCACCAAACTAAAAAAATAATCTGTCAGTTCTGGATGCAGCGATACCAATTACGTGTATGTTTTTGTTTATTTTTGTTTTACCTTAAACACTGCGTTTTGAATGGCGAAGTGGATTTTCTTGATTTTGTGCACTTTTTTGTGCTTTTTCACATTTTACTGTTTTATTTGACTTTTTTACACTTTTTTACTCTGGGATTTGTTGGCATCCAGTTTGGATCAGCAGTTGTCATCCCCTATAATTATGACTTAATTTTGGTATTATTGGTAAAGACTTCATATCCATCCTAACCAGAAATTAATTAATCAGGCAGAATTCAAATTTGCCTGTTTGTACATTTTTTCCCTGGAAATTCGATTGCTGGAAAAGTTATTTTCCGAAAATTGAATGACGTTTTTATGCTCTCTGGTCTCTCCAGTATCCAATGGATAATAAACGTAATATTTAAAAAAAAAATCATCATGCTCATCCTTGACCTCTCTAGACCCTCTGCTACTCACTGCCACATGTCTGGTCCTCGCAGCCTCTTTGGAATCCCCTACATTCACAATGGAAAGTTTTCATCTACCGCACTGTGTCGGGACTTCCGGGGTCATGGCGCTCGGGAGGATTATGTTTACTCGCATGGGAGGTCATCACATAATCGGGTTGATGACACCTGGAAGTTCCAGCTTAGTGTGGAAGATGCAAAGTTTCCTTTGCAAGTGTCGGAGGATGCAAAGATGTGGCGAAGGCCGGACATGGGCTTGACAGCATGAGTAGTGGAACAACTAGTATGGAGAACCCAACGCTTCCCTTGATAGTCTGACACTAATTTTCTTATTGTAAGCGGATTTACAAAATTGCAGTGCAAATGGCTTGTTAGGAAAGGTATTAGCATAAGAATAAATAGATGATGGCGGTTTGGGAGCATGGTGGAGTTGGAAAGCTGTCAGGTTTTCTTTAAAAAACGCAAACTTATTTCAATAAATACCTGTAATCTGCATTAAAAAACATTCTGGAGCTTCTTTTTTAGGACTGTTTTGGCGCTAGGTCTGTTATTGTTTTATAAAATGTATATCATTTTCCTCCTAAGTTCCTGCACAGTTCTGCAGGGTCAACATAGGAGCATTGTAACATTGTCCTATGAGAAGGATATGGTGACCAGTAGTCAATTTATTCATACATTTCAAGATGAAACAATTTTTGGGAGGAATTATTGACAAAAAAACAGAATACTTCCCTTGCTTGACAACACCCATAGGAAATTTACATATTACGTTTGGATTAAAGTTAATTTTACCAGCTTTGCTACCACTATAACAAAAGCAACTTTTGTATGTTTACACTTGGCTTAATATCTCCTACCTTGTGTTTTGTAGACTAAAATCTGCTCACAGATTCTCTTTTGCTATGTAAACTAAGGATAACCTGAAGTAGGGCTTGAAACACAGAATTCAAGGTTGTTTCACCTATAAGGCTGTGTGCTGTTGTTTACTTGCAATGAAGGTTTTATCACTAGGACGTTATCATTGTAGGGACTAACTCCCTCATGCCAAATCGTCCAACTCTGCCCCCCCACTCCCGTGATAAGTAGTTCACTGTCAATAGACAATGTACATAGAGAGCTGTGGTATGGGCGGGGTTAGCTTTCTGAGCTCTGCTGCATTCGACATCTAAGGAATCTGATTGTGTCACTACAACTGCTGCATCCAGTTATCTAAGCGATTCATCGTTGGAATCAGGGTCTCTTTTCTATATTTTCCTATATTGTCTCAGATGGGGTAGCAAAAACCTGTTGACAGATTCCCTTTCACTCATATGTAAGGAGAGAACAGTCAGTAACAGCCTAACAGATGACCTAACATAACAGCTATCCACGGGAGATGTTTTTTTTTTATACTGGGCTCTGCTCCTGGTCCTAACACAACACATTGTTGTTTATTCTAAGAAGACTTGATTAGAGATGAGTGGATCTTTTGAAATGTGAATTTGGTTTCTTCAAATTTTTCCCAAGGATTTAATGTGCGGCAAATAAATTTACACAAATCTCAATACTGTAAAGCCTGTAATTGCTCAAAAATTACACATGGGAGAAAGAGAGAGAAATGACACTGCTGACCATAACGGCTTCTACTATATAGCAGAGAGAGGGAGGAATTCACTGATCATGAGAATTAACACTCTAAGCCGATGCAGCGGAACAAAATTATGTTAGCCTGAACACTGATTATAGTGTGGGAAGTGTTACTGGGCAAAATTTTGTTTTGTGAACCACTAATTAAATCTCGATATGATGTTCAAATTTGCATGAAACAAGAAATTCAACTTGAATTTGAAATTCTGCGGATTGATTCTCTCATTTCTAGAATTGGCCAACGAAACTTTAGTATCAAAAATAGATTATATAAAGCTTTCTGGAAATTTCGAAACACTAATAGTGCCACGTTTTTAGTCATCAATAATGTCAATGTGATTTTCATAATTTAAACTAATGTTCACTTTACACATATTTTGCTAAATATAATATGTCTAAGGCCGGGGTCACACTAGACCGTAATACGGACGAGTGCAATGCGATAAAAAATCGCATAGCACTCGTCCCAATGTTAATCAATGGGGCAGCTCCCATCATCCGATATTTTCTCGGCCGTATTCAGGATCCGAGTGAAATCGCAGCATGCTGCGATTGTCAGCGTTTCTCGGCCGAGAATCGCCAATGAAAGTCTATGGGGGTGAGAAAAAATAGCACAGCACACGGACCATCAGTGTGACTTGCGAGAAATTCTCAGGCATTGGGCAGGTGACAGGAAAGGCTCAGCCATTATTTGCTCATTTTGCAAGTGTGTGAGAAAATCTCACCATACGGATGCCATACGGATGTCACACGGATGTCACACGGATCATTTAATGCGAGAAAATCGCATCCTCGCACTGCACACGGATCATTGTTTTGGTAACATTTGTGCGATTCTCGTCCGTCAAAAACGGACCGTTTTTTTATACGTTGTGTGTGTCCCCGGCCTAAGAAAGAGCCACAGGAGCACCTCTGCTGTAGACCCTTCAGGCATTGCTTTTCTTTGATGGCCATGCTATCAGATGTTCCTTCATCGCCTTCGGCACCAATTTTTTGCATTCAAAAGGACAACGATGCAATGTGCCAAGAAAATTCTGCAGAGATCTCGGGATTGATTATTTTATCTTATAAACCACACGCTTGACAAGGTGACATGTCTTGATGTCTAGAAAATACATTTTCCCTAATAAGTATTAAAGGAATTGTACAGCGAAATTGGTAAGTTGAAGAATTTATTCTCGGTTTTATTGACAGTTGAGGTTGGAGGGTTGTTTGGAAGAAGAGGTAATCAAGTTTTATGTCAATCAATGGCAGAACATGAAGGAGGCGTTTAATGACAGTGATGAAAACCATGACCTCATTACTCATTAGTCTAAACAATTACCACATAGGAAAGCAGCTGCCAATAATGTAACCGCAAAAATCATTCTGGGTCTCTGGCAGTAATTAATACAATAGATCGGGGTGGGATGTGGCAATCAATTTGAAACTATAAGGAAAAAGATTTAATAAGACACGCTGCAGAAACAAGTGGCAGTAATTTTGAGGACTAGCTTCTGGAACAGAAGAAACAACTGATTAAATATAAGGTCTGAGTTGCCATTGTCTTGTCTGTGTTTACGACTATCTCAAATCATGCAGGAACCACTGGTGACTGCGGGGTCAGGATCTCTAGTCTGAACAAGAATCGGCAGGGTCAGTTTAGTGTGTTTCCTATTTTCCAGAGTGAATTGCTAGACTCTCATAACACTTACCCATTGACTCTGGAGATAGAAAATGACTCTGCCCTACAAACTGTGCTCCACTGTGGTCTGCTGATTTGTAATGGCCCAGGTACTAACAAGGTATGATAATCTGCCAGATGTCATTGCTGCAGGGCATCATGGTGAAGTCAGGAGCGGCAACGCAAAGTAATGTTAGCCCACTCTCTGATGCCTCATCAGTGTGAAAAATAGTGTGGGCAAGATTTTGCTTTGTGAACCGCAAATCTAATCTCAAAGTGTTCAAAGTTGTATTAAACCGTAAATTTCAGGAAATTCAACTCAAGCTCGATCCTCCACAGATCGATTTGCTCATCTCTACTCAGTTCCATATTAATGAAAACTGTAAGGAAGTTACTGTCTGTACATGGACATTTTTTTCCAACCTTTCCTTTTTAAAAACTAGAGCCTTTCTTATTCTTGCCCTGTATTAAATGTACTGTATCTTGTTAGCTTCTCTTCCATAAAAAAGAAGAAGAAACTGCTCAACTATCTGACCCAGGCTAATGAAGGAAGGGTCCTGCCAGGGCTCAGAGTATGCCTCCATATATTTAATGAATCCTAAGACCATCCTTTAGCTAGATCTCTGAATGGAGTCCAACTAATGATCTGTAATATAAAAAACATAAATAATAACAGAGGCTTTATAAGAGAGGATTTTCTCTGCCTAAAAGCCTCAATAGTATTATTCTTCACAGGCATAACACATTGCTGTATGTAGATACACAGTTTAGCTATAAAACCCTTGATCGATCTCAGGCTCTCCTTCCTTTACACCAGATAAATTGCCAATCTGCACTTCCAGGGTCCTCTCTCCCTTTGTACCAGTAAATCTGTTTATTACCCTTGCTATGTATTTTATATTGTAAGCCCTCTTAACATAAAGAGCAACCTGGAATAAATGGTGCTTTATAATAAATAACATTAGTAACATTGATTATCATACGGCAATTCACTTTTCAAGGGGTTCAATATATTAGAAAACTAAATGAACAGTCAGTTCATTTTCATAACTACAAGTTGGGTAGTGTTCGCAGTAAAAGTGGTCCTAGAAAAGGAGAAAAGGGTAACAAGTGTCATGGGCAACAAAGGTTTATTGGTGCACTGATGGAAACCTAGCTCTTGTAGCACATGGATAACAGTCCCTTGCTTTGTGTTATGTCCAGAAGAATGTGTACAGTAAATTTATAGCATCATTAGAGTGTAACATAAAAATAATAGATTTGTATATTTGCCTAAATAGTTTATGCAACAAAAATGCTTCAAATAGCTGTGATCAGGAAAAAATAAAACATTATTATCACCAGAAATCAAAGGGGAAAAATAAAATAAATTGTAGGATAGTTGCAATATTCAAGTCCAAAATTAGTCCAAACATCAAAGTTGTGTTTTAGATTGTCATACTAAAGGTTCATTCACATGTCCGTGTTTAAACACGTACGTAAAAAAATGGTATCAGTGTCAATCATTATTTTGGATCAGGGATTTGTCTGTGTGTCTGTTTTTACCATCAGGGTTTTTTTTACACATAGATAAATAAATAACTTACAAAGCGTATCCTATATTTTGTAATGTTTAATACGTATTGCACAATAAGAACATGGATGCCATCTGTATTCTGTACGATTATTTCCACTGACCCACACACTTGTATTAGACTTTGTTATCCAAACTGCCAGGAAAAAAAGGACGAGTATCTGTGTATTTTGCACAGACAAGCGAACATGTGACTAATTCCATAGATTAGCAGCAGTAGCGGAGAGGACGTGATCCACCGACGACCAACTGAAGTGGTGAGTGAGCCTTGTCCCGCGGCCCAAGTGAGCGAGATCCCTTTTTTCACATCTAAAGTGTCATGGAATAAATGGCACTATAATAAATACCATATATACTCAAGTATAAGTTGACCCGAGTATAAGCTGAGGCACCTAATTTTGCCACGAAAAACTGGGAAAACGTATTGACTCGAGTATAAGCCAGGTATGTAATGTCCCCTCATCCCTATCCTGGTATGCATGGCTCCCCATCCCTGTCCTTGTATGCATGGCTCACCATCCCTGTCCTTGTATGCATGGCTCCCCATCCCTGTATGCATGGCTCTTTATCCCCATCCTTGTATGCATGGCTCCTTATCCCCTACCTTGCATGCATGGTTCCTTATCCCCTATCCATGTATGCATGGTTCGTATAAAAAAATACACATCCTACACTAACCTTCCCTGCACGCCCTTGCTACATCTCGTTCCGTTGCCAGCAGCTCTTACGGCCAAGTGATCACGCGTCCCCGCTCATGAAAGTAATGAATATTCACTCCACGCCTATGGGAGTGGAGAGGAGTGAATATTCATTACCTTAATGAGCGGGGGACAGGTGATCGCTCAGTTGGAAGACTGGCACCAGAAGGAGATGCAGCGAGGGCGCGAAGGGAAAGTAAGTAGGATATGTGCTGGAAGCCGGTGGCTGCGTCTGTAACTGTGCACACTATAAGAGAAATGAATATTCACTGCCAGTGCAGTGAATATTCATTTCTCTTTAGCAGTGGGCACAGTTACAGCCACAGCCGCCGGCTCCTGCCTCTGTGACCTGCTCCTTTGCTGCTCCCCCTCCCCGCCGTCTTTCTGGGATAATGACTCATGTATAAGCCAAGAGGGGTGTTTTCAGCACAAAAAAATTGCTGAAAAACTTTGCTTATACCCTGGTATATACGGTAATAATAATAATAATTATAATAATATGCACATTCTCTATTGCACACTTTTTGATTCAATTAAAAAAAAATGAAAAAAGAAATATCCTTGTCTTTACTATCCTTAGGCTAAGTTCACACTGCGTTAGTGCAGTCCGTTCAACACATCCATTAAACGGACTGCACTAACGCAAGTGCCGATGTTTGCACAGTGCTAGCGCAGATGGAGCATCTGCTAGCTCCATCTGCACTAGCAGTGCGCTAGCAGTGACGGACCCGGAAACGCTGCAGCCCGCGTCTCGGGTCCGTCACTCAATGACGGCACATCGCTAGCGCACGCCCAATGTGGGCGTGCGCTAGCGATGCGTCCGCCATTGAAAGTAATGGCGGCATTAACAGACTACGTTACACCGCGTTATGCCGCGGTGTAACGTAGTCCGTTAAACGGGTCACACTAACGCAGTGTGAACCCAGCCTTAATGAAGCCACTTCTGTTTTCATTCTCACGATAATGTGATGCCTTTTTATTATTGCAAAGCAATGCAGAACTTTACATTCTTTTAACATATACCTACACCAGGTATAACCTTAATAAACCTTAATACATCGAAATACAGGTTTAACAACATCTGTTATATGTCAAATTCACATTCACACATTGCTTCTTTGTTTAACCTTCTCTTGGATGATGATCCCTTCATATTCCCAAGGTGCCTTATTTTCAAGGCTCTGCTTTCTTTTGACTGATATTCAAAAGAATCTGTTAAGATCATGCTGTGAACAGCATCCAACTATCCATGTAAAGTAATCGAAACTATCCTTCGTAGATAAACTTTGTCTTCACTAGTAAATTATTTTTTTCCCAAATTGAGCAAACATGTTGTTTTACTTTTAAGTAAAGAACTGTTCTACCTGATGCAACTTACAGTTATATGAAAAAGTTTGGGCACCCCTATTAATCTTAATCTTAATGTTTTATAAAAATTGGGTTTTTTGCAACAGCTATTTCAGTTGCACATTTTCGGTTAGTACAATAAACCTAATTTCAAGGCAGAAACATTACTGTGTCCAACAGTTATTAGATATATGAAACTGAAATAGGTGTTGCCAAAAAAACAATTTTTATAAAACATTAAGCTTAAGATTAATAGGGGTGCCCAAACTTTTTCATATAACTGTATGTGAAAATAATGTTAGGTAATACTACCACCACTGCTGAATGACTTTACAATATTTTATTTTGATACATTACTTGAAAACATTAAATCTGTCTCATAAAAATCATGAAAGTCCTAATACAATACATTTTGAACGCCCTCTGCAAAATTCTAAAAAAATAATTATGGCCTATGTGTTTGAAAATCCATTTAGAGTCAAGATGCATATATAAAACACAACAAAAAGTTATTATCTACATTTAGGCATTTCACCTACTAAATAGCTAGAGCACAGCAATTGTGTCCTTGGGAATTTTGGGAAAATTGACTCTATAGGAGTATTTACACAGCAAGATAATCGTGAACAAGCACTGTGAAAATTGCTCATTTCACGATTATCTTGCCATGTAAACAGGCTGCCGGCCACCCGATAAATGAGCAAAACGCTCGTTAATTAGCTGAAATGATCTTTTAGGCAGCACAAAAGAACATTGTGCTCAGCGGTGCATCCTTGGGTGTAAAAAAGACTAGCGCTGCCGAGAACTATGGAACCTATCTAGCATAGATCACTCAGTGAACATCATTTACTTTGGTCTACCTGTGTACATGGCCATTTAAACAAATATCAATCGATAACAACCGATCAGAAGTTGTTTCATACCACCGATCGATCTGTGTAAATGGACCTTAAGACTCCCATGCTAATGGTCATGCTAGCAGCTATCTTGTAGAATGCTACAATCACTCTTTACCCTATTGCCAAGGATCATGTCTATCAACTGGTACATTATGTACTCCCCATCAAATGACTTTATATCTTTTAATATATGGTCTTAAAGGAACCAATTAAATTTAAATATCATTTTCTAATCATTTTATTTTGTTACTGTGCATTTTTATGTAACCCTATGATTATGGATGCTGTGCTCTTTTCAGAGCTGCTTTACTTAGATGTGGACTTCAGTTTAAGGATGAGCTCCAACAGAGTGAAGGCAAGGGTGTGCATCCTCTAGATCTTTATTAATACATACAAAGTGTTTCGTGAAGGAGTCAACCCAACTTCGAAATGCATTGTATATATGAGTAAAAATCCAGAGACTATACACTCTTGTCCTCACTCTGTGGCAACGCCCAAAAATCACCACTCTTTTTCCGATTTGGTTTGAATAAGACTATTCTAAGGTCATTGACTCAATTAAAAACTGCAATATTTATAGATTTTATTTTTAATATTGCGATGAACAAAATCCACACCAAAAATATTTTAATATGGTTAACATAAAAGCGTAGCAACGTAAAAATGCTTACTTTCAATATCAATTAAAAACAATATTACCAGTATAATGTGACTGTAAAATGTCATTATAGCCACATATTCTTTGCTCTTAAAAGATTACTATGCACTGTATATATCCAATAATCTTTTCGATTGTAAAAATATTGTGAAGTCCGCATAGTAAGGATTTTTTTTAACGTTTGATTATCATGGAATTAACTGTGGCATTGAGTCAATGTACAACGCAATCGAACGCTTATAAAGGCTGCTTGTAGAAACAGAAAATTAATTTAAGAATTAATTGTGTACTGTAGTTATTGACCAGACAATTATAAATGAGCTTTTATTATTAGTTGATATAGAAAAGTAATGCAAACTATGGCACATCTTCATCTGATTGCATTTGCAGGTGATAACATGGAAACACTATACTTCCTATAGTCAAGAAAGCTCCTGCCTCTGCCTTTGATCTTGACTTGACTCTTTGAGATCAACCACCATCAGGACTCTAAGGCCGAGGTCACACTTGCGAGTGCAATGTGTGAAACTTGCATGAGTCTCTCGCATCAATACCTTGCACTGCCGCCGGCACTTGGGAGCGGAGCATTCAGCTCATTGAAATGCATGCAGCCGCATGCTCCGGTCGTGAGTGCCGGCAGCAGTGCCGAGTATTGATGCGAGAGACTCGTGCGAGTTTCTCGCATTGCACTCACAAGTGAGACCCCGGCCTAAGAAGGATCATGGGATTCATTTCTAATTGCTAGACTGGAAGGAAATGGATTTCTTGAAGAGAAATGCTGGGTCACTAGAAGAATATGAATTCCCCAATCTTATTCTAGAGATGATTTTGGCCAAAGTATACTCATTCTGCCCCTACAGTCTATTCCTTGAGGGTATCACCTGTGGCATCTATCTATCCTAGTCGGGCATATGGAAAGGAGTTGTCTTTTTTACAACCATTTAATATATTAAATAAATTAATAAAAAAATAAATAACCATGTGCAGAATTTCTACACATCCTTACAAATTCTGCTTTCTGTCTTTAGCTGTGAATCCTAAATACTGAACATTAGCTTGAAGATAGTCCTGTTCCTGTCTTGTTTGCTCTGAATTGTTGGCCTTCTTCCTATATTTTCACCGTCTAGTAATATTTTACTTGTTCTCCTGGCTCCCCACCGTTATCATGCCACGTAGAAACAGAAGAGAGAACAGGCATAGTAATGAGCGTTTTATTCAGATATGACTTTGATGAATTAGGCAATGTTATGCTTGTCAGCTGTGAGAAAATGAGCAAATGTTTGCATGTTATCACTTTTATTGTGTATATCAACCTGCTAATTCTCCAGGGAAAATGACTACAACACACTAAATGTTATCAATAAAAAATATCTGAAATACCTGGTTGAATAGTCTTCGTACTCATATTTAAAATTATTATTTGTCGATTACTTAGCCGAAGTCTCTCAGTCACCGGCATCTGCTACTAGTAGATCACATGTGATGCCATTGGACCCATGAGTTGCGGGGTTCATTGCCATTGGTTCACTGCTCCAAAATTCAATCTTTGCATCTGAGTTTTGAAGAAAGTGAGACCAAAGCACTAGATCACTCCTGTTGCATGGTGCATCAGTCCACAGGGCACACTGAACGGAGCAGTGCATCAGGTGAATAATGCTAGGTGAACATTCTTTTACAGTTTTGCCAATATAAAGTTGTTGGGGACTATGTATAGGGGTATCATACTGAGGGTATCATACTGTGTGCAGTTGTGGCGAACAACATACTGTGTGGGCCATTATGCAGTGCGGGAGGAGCTATGGTGGCCATTATACTGTGCATGGCTGTGAGGCTTTTGTAGTCTGTGAGGTTTGTGGGGGCCATCATACTGTGTGTGGGTAGTTAGAGGACATCATACTGTGTGTGGGGATATCATACTGTATGGGGAACTGTAGATACATCATACTGTACAGGGTGCTGCCCTGGCTATCATACTGTGAGGGGCTATGTGGGTCATCATACTATGTATGCGGTGAGCTGTAGAGGTCATCATTCTATGTGTGGAGGTCATCATAGTGTATAGGGTGGGGCTGTGAGGGCATCATTCTGCATGTTGGTCACATTGCGGGTATAATACTGTGTTTTTGGCTGTGATAAAATCAAAGAATTGGGGGTACTGTGAGATAATCACACTTGCTGAAAGCACTGTGAAGTCATCATACTGTATGTGGAGGGGTATTTGGTGGATAAATTGTGTGGGATATTTTAATGTGGGAGTATCATGCAGTGTGTCTATGTGTGGGGAACATTTGTGGAGCATCAAACTCTTTGGGGGCTATGAAATAGATATCATAGTGAGAAGACTGAGCTGCTGTGGTATTTCCATTGATTTCCTGCACAATTGGTTAAAGGGAACTTGTCACATTGTATATGCAGTTCGACCTGTGGAAAATACGGTGTAGAAATGGAGAAGCTGTCCATAATGATATATAGGTTTAATGGAATAATTTGTATTATATTCATTGAAATCCCTGATGTTTGTATACATATTAGTCCACAGGGCGGTCATACTAGTGATTGACAGCTGTATTTGCATGCATATTCATGCAAAGAAGACTGGTAATCATTTAATTGGACCCAGCGGCGTAACGACCACAGTCACAGCGGTCACCTCTGTATCTGGGCCCGGTGGGTCAGGGGCCCGCCGACGCCAGTAAAAGCTGCAACTGGATGTGCATAAACATTTGTAGTCTTGCCTGAAGACGGAACCTCTGTGCTCTGAAAGCTTGCAAACATTATTTTCTGGTTAGCCAATAAAGGTATCACTCCAAAAATACTTTTGTCATCTTTGGGCAGAAAAGTATTCACATCGATTTTTCTGGCTAATACAGTACCACAATATAATTTGCTATCGTACATCATGAAGTTCTGAAACAATGATATCATAATAAAAATGACTTATCTCCCCTCCTGTCATGTCTACCTAAAAAAAAGCAGTCTCACCACATCTATTCTTATGGTCCATATAAATGATATGAAATAACACTGCTATGTTTATTTTCAGGTATCTTGGAATCACCCGACCCCTGACCTACCCTGTGAGGCAGAATGGGAAATGTATGGCCAAAATGATCCTGTGTGTTTGGCTCCTTTCCGCCTCAATCACGTTACCTCCTCTCTTCGGTTGGGCTCAAAATGTAAATGATGACAAAGTTTGCTTGATTAGTCAAGATTTTGGCTACACCATCTATTCTACAGCTGTTGCCTTTTACATCCCCATGTCGGTCATGCTGTTCATGTATTACAGAATATTCAAAGCTGCTAAGCGGAGTGCTGCCAAACACAAGTTTTCTGGATTCCCCCGATCAGAGGAAAGTGATGGAATGATTGCAGCAAATGGAGTTGTAAAAATACACAAAGAATCGGAAGACTGTACAAATTTGTCAAAACTACTGAGAAATGACAGAAAAAACATATCCATTTTTAAAAGAGAACAGAAAGCAGCTACTACCCTTGGGATTATCGTAGGGGCTTTTACTATTTGCTGGCTACCTTTTTTTATACTTTCAACTGCAAGACCGTTTATCTGTGGAACCGAGTGCAGCTGTATTCCATTATGGATGGAGAGGACATTTTTATGGCTGGGATATGCAAACTCTCTGATAAATCCGTTCATTTATGCCTTTTTTAATAGAGACCTGAGAACAACTTATCGCAATCTGTTACAATGCAGGTACAGGAATATCAACAGGAAGCTGTCAGCTGCAGGAATGCATGAGGCTTTGAAGCTTGCAGAAAGGCCTGATCATACCTTGTAAGAACACTACTGATATTTCTTCTTGTAACATATACTGTACATGAATATTCGTGAAAGGTCAACATTTCTAGAGTATGTTAAATGCGCCAAACATAGTGTTATACAATATTAAGCCAATTGACTTAAAGGGAATCTGTCAGCAGGCTTTTTGCTATGTAATTTGAGAGCATCACACTATAGGACAAGTGAGCCTGGTTCCAACAATGTACCACTTAGTTTTCCAGGTGCAGCAGTTGTGACACAGAGTTTTTGATGCAGCATATATCAGAGCTGAGAAAACTCACCCGACCCACTCCACAGGTAACCCTGCCCACACCAGGCCCTGTATGTACATAGTCTATAGACAGAGAGCTGCTTATCACAGGAGGGGGCGTGGTCAGACCAGAGCTCTAGTCCTGCAGTGATGATCTCTTAGCAATAAAACCTTCAATGTAGAAAAAAGTATCAGAGCTTATCACACTTTGTAGGTTGAAAGTCCATGGGAGGAAAACCGGTGGGTGCCATGGCTCCGGCTGGTGTGGCTCAGCAACAACGGGAAAAGTGAAGAGAGCGGCACTTCCAGAGGTGAAATAAAAGAACTATTTTATTTCTTTAAATTGTAAAACTCAACATACAAAGAAATATAACTGACGCGTTTCTGGTGTCCCAGGCAGCCTTAATTATCTTTGCATGTTGGGTTTTGCAGTTTAACGAAAGAAAATAATGTTTTTATTTTTCATCTGTGGAAGTGCTGCTTTCTTCACTTTTCCTAATAAAACATTCATTGTAAGTAAACAAAAGCACCTTCAAAGAATTGACACATCCTAGAATTCAGTGTCTCAGCTGCTTCCTCATGCTGCCTTCAGATTACATAGCAAAGACCTGCTGAGACATTCCGTTAAATATGTAGCAGCTGACAAATGATAGAGGTTCTCTTTCGGAAGCCTCATCTATGAGCCAGAGAAATGAATGGTTGCAAAGAATGTCTCTTAGAGGACCCAAAACATTTTAGGGTTCATTGATTTCAATGAAAACATTGTGACATTTACTTTCCCTCCTATTGATGGCACTATAAGAAAATTAGAACACTTGCTGCTTGGTTGCTCAAGAAATAGCGTATGAGGATTTCAGGATCATTTTATTCTGTAATTAACTTTTTTTTGGTCAAAATGGCAAACGCTTTTAAATGATCCTATCTCTAGCTAGTTATTACTATGTCCTTCTCACTAGTGAGATTTCCTTTTGTGAGATTCTGCTGAGGACGCATTTTATCATGCAAGACAAAGGGGCGGAATTTGTATTGTGAGTGTGTCTAACCTTTGGGGATTTTGGTGCATTTTGTTGCAAATAGTAATTTATAGTTTTATACTTTTTTGCTGTATGTTTTAAACACTGTGTCTCACTCAGAAGGTACTGCAACTTTGCAAGGAGAAGTATGCTTTAAAAACTCATTAAAAACACATACATTATGCATCCTATCATTTAGAATGCATTCTGCATGTTTTGTGCACATGATGCATTTTTTTCCGCGAAAAAAACGCATCGCGGTAAAAAAAGCAGCATGTTCATTAATTTTGCGGAAGAAAAAGCAATATTTTTTAATTACAACTGTAAGATGACTAAGCATGTCGACAGGTCTTTCACTTAAAATGTTAAAACCAAAATTGCACAGAATGAGGGATAGCTTAGTCATTTCTACGGATCTTACTGCTGGGATCCACAGCAATCTTGGTTCTCTAGATCCAAGAGAGAGGAGTTTTGCAGAGACCTGGCATAAATAGGCTCAATTTATTGTCTATGATATTGCTGGAAATAGCCGCGATCTGTACTTAGTTTTATTCCATAGACAGTGAATGCAGCAGAGTATGCGCACCTCCACTCCATTCAATCAGGTGCTCTTGGCATATGGTTTCAGAGCTTTGCTCTTGGGACAACTGGAGAACCAGCAGTCAGACCTCCAATGAGTATGTAATACACTATGTAGGAATTAGCATTTTAGGGATAATAAGGAACAAGTTACATTTCTGAAATAATTTTGCGTTAACAAAAATCTACATAAAAAAGGCCAATTAACCTAAATGTTTAAGCGACTAAAGTGTTGCAAATCTTTTTTAAAGTCACAATTTTTTATGCAACATTTTCCCACCAGTTTGAATAAGCTCTGCCTAAATGGGTGGATCACTGGAGGAGCCGGACCGGACAAAGTGTTGCTACACCCTCCTGTCCAGTTTATCAAAAGTGCTGGTGTTCTACACTGCAGAAATGCAGCAGCAGCATTTCCGATGCCAGGAACAGAGGCGCACACCACTCAAAAAAAGTGCACACCTCTTACTAAATTTAGGACTTTATATACTCCATCAAAACTGGCGTAGCATTATATTGCACAACGCTAGTCTTGATGAATCAACCTCAGTGTCTTTCTCCCATGTCAATATAGCAAATATGTCATAGAAATCGGAGCCTAATTTAAGTAAACTTGGAGTATAATACAAGTAACAGTAAAGCAAATTATATTTTCTGTAAAATTGATTTACAAACTATAATTCAATTCACAAGATACTTTTTTGTTGTTACTTATATGCTCAGATGCATAATTAAAATAAATATTTTTAAAATTATACCAATGAGTCCTGTTTACTATTACTGATCCTCAGCTCATCATTTTTGGAATATCTAGTAAATATCCAGTAAAAGAAATTAGGGATGAAAAGTTTGCTATATAAGAGTATGTACACATGGAGTTTAATTAAGGGTATGTTGACACTGGTGACTAGCCAGCGTATAACTCGGACGAATGCCATCCAATATTTCATCGGAGAGCATGCGCTCCAATGTGATACTTTGGAACAGAGCTGACCACTGTTTTTTTGGTCATGACGGATTGGTATGAGAAAATAATCACTGCATGCTGCGATTGGTAGCATATATAGAACGGCGCACCCATACAAGTCTATGGGTGAGTGCAAAACATAGGACTGCACTCGG